>NW_023637607.1:5775902-6128565 GCF_015220235.1 Choloepus didactylus | reverse complement strand
GTGCATGTGTGAATGTTATTGGCTTCAGATTTACAAATGAGTGTCCTGAATTCAGCCAAGTTGCATCCTCACCCCCCACTGCTTATTTTGCAAATAGAATTCATCCTGAGTTCCCAAAAAGTGGCTCCACCTACCTTTACATCTCCCTCCCGGCCCCTGGAAATTCAAGCTTCCACTGCTGGATGCAAATCCTGGGTTGCAGGAACAAGAGTAGCTTCCAAGAGAGTTATGGCAACTGGCATGCTCTGGGCAAGCTCTGTGATTCACACATTCATCCACATCTGGTGAGTGGAAGAGAAAAATAGATGGTGTTATGCTCCCCAATTTCCATGTTACCCCTTCTTGCTGGGCACACAATGGAACACATTTCTCAAACTCTCTTGCAGTGAGATGTTGCCCTAAGAATAATTTCTGGTCAACAACATGTGATCAGAGGGTGATAAACACTTTTAAAACATAATTATCAGTTTGGCATTTCCTCTGAACACTAAATTATTGAGTTGTCCCATGACTTGGCAATCCACTACTCGGTATACACCCGGAAGATCTGAAAGCAGGGACAAAGACATTTGCAAACCAATGATTCATAGCAGCATTATTCACAATTGGCAAAAGAAGGAGATAATCCAAGTGTATACCAACCAACGAATGGATAAACATAATGTGATATGTATATATCATGTAGTATTATACAGCAGTAAGAAAGAATGAAGTCCTGAGGCATGCAACAATGTGGGGAAAATTTGAGAACATCATGCTGAGTGAAGTAAGTCAGCCAGAGGGATAGATATTATATTACTTCACTAAAATGAATTAACCTAGTCTATTAAACTCATAGTCATATAAATGCAGACTATAGGATGCCAAGAGATAGCATGGGAGCTAGAAAAAGGGGAGCAAGTTCCCCTATTATGTGCAGAATTTTTAACAAAGTGAACATAATGTTTGAAAGGGATAGAGGTGAGGGTAGCTCATTATTGGGGTTATAAGTTAATAGTGCTGAATTGTAGGTAAATTTAGTTTGAAGAAGTTTTTTAAGAGTCAGGTATGTTACCAAAAGGAAAGATAGAGGTTAAAATATAGGACTGTATAACAGTGAACCTATAACAGTGAACAGTGAATGTTGTTTAAGATTAACATTACAATATAATAAGTTCTTTCATGAACTAATGCAAATGTATGAGACATTTACCAAGAGTTAATAATAGATTGGTGTATGGAGAAAAATTATTGCAAGCTACGGACAATAGTTAGCAATATCTTAAAATCTTTTTACTAACAGTAACAAGTGAGCCACACCAATACTAGGGGTCATTAATTGGGGGGATAAAAGGTATTGGGTGTTTTGGGATTCCTTTTTTATATCTATCTGTTATTTATCTTCTTTGTAGCAATGAAAATTGTTTAAAATCAAATGTGATGATTGCACAACTAGGTGATGGCACTCTGAGACATTGATTCTATGCTTTGAAACTATGTATACAGTATGTGAATATATCTCAATAAAATTTGCTGGATAAAACATAATTTTCATAGTTGGAAAAAATTGTCACAGTCCTTTGCCCCTCCCTGTATCTCCAGAATGCATATGGACTGCATACAATGTAACTCTGTATCTAGCATCAAAATGTAGAATTAATTTCTTCTCACCTTAAAGCTAGGCTGGCACTGTGATTTGCATTGGACAAAGAGAATGTGGCAGAAGTGACAAAGTGCCACTTCCAAATCTAGGCTTCAAGAAGTCTGTGTGCTTCTGCTCATTCTCATGGGCACTTTGCCTTTTCAATATGAACAAGCCCAGACAAACCTCATGAAGAATGAAAGAACAATTTTGAGAGACACTGTCATCTCAGATGAGCCCAAGATATGAGCCAGCCCAGCCAAGATCAGCAAAGCTGACCCAAAACTAATCTTAGACACACAAGCAAGCCCAGTGGAGACCAAAAGGACCACCAATCAGAACCCAACCTGAGCTGCCAACCCATGGAATCATGAGGTAAATAAATGGTAACTGTTTTCAGCCATTAATATTTTTGGGAGGTTTGTTACTCAGCAATAGCTGACTGCTACAGATGGATTAGAAAAATCAGAGATGACTGTAAATGTTTTTTATACTTATCCGGATGGGTTATGATGTGGGATTCAACACCCCATGCCTGTTTGAAGGAATCAATATAACTATAAATGAATGCGGAGACTAATAGTGCTGCACCATACTAAATGAAGATGGAACCCTTGTCTCTTGTTCAGAACATCCTGGCATCAGTGTAGGGGATGGATTTGAGGGCACAAGACTGAAGAAAAGGGAATACCAATGAGGAGGCTGCTAGAGTAACTACAAAGCCTGAACCAGTGATGAAGAAGTATGGAGAGATTCAAGAGATATTTTACCAGGTAAATTCCCCAAGACTCAATTTGATATGAAAGGGGGAGAAGAATAAAGAATAACTTTCAAGTATTAATTGAAATACCTTCAGGAAGAAGTTCTGAAACTCAGGTGTGAGCTATCTCTACATCAGGATTTCCCACCCTGAGCACTATTGACAAGTAAGAGCAGATTATTCTTAGTCTTGGGGGCTGTCCTAGGCACCACAGGATGTTTAGTGGCTTCCCTTACCTCTACCCACAAGATGCCAGCAGCCATTCCCACTACCTCCAAGTTATGCCAATTAAAAATGTCTACAGATACTGGGAATTCCCTTGGAAGAAAAATTACTCTAGGTACAAGTACTCCCCATTACTCTCAAGTAGAGCCTGACCCTCTACTTAGCTCATAATAGGGCCTTAATAGGAGTCCATATCCTGGCTCTTCTTCTAATTTAGTTCTGTATTCTTGAACAAGTCACTGCTACCTCATATCATTGTCAACTGAAATGTTCCTTAATGACTTAGATAAATATTGAAGAAGAGTTCCCTGTGCCTTCACAGGTGGTGCTCTAGGATATTAATCCAGCTTGGCAGCTACCTACAACTCTAGCTTCCCAAGGAGTTAGCTCAGAAGGCTCAGGGGAGGTCCCACCATTTAGACATTCATCAATGTCTGAGGAGCACTGGAGGTGAGTGAGCAGACAACCCAATGGCAGGTGTCCACCAAACACCCCATGTCTGAGAGCATTACCAGAACAGGCAAAGTGGCCTGGCTTTCCAGAGATCCAGTCATTTCCAGTGGGAGAAGAGAAGCCAGGCAAACAGCTGCACTTGTATCTCCCCATCAGGTTGGTGCAATTTGAGTTAGGACCACAAGGTGGGGGACTTTGAGAACATTCATCTATATCTGGAGGGAGAAAGAGTCAGGGTTACAAATTTCCCTCATCCTATGTAGCAAATTGTGTTTTACAAATATGGCTGCAACATATCTTCCCCCTAATAGGCTCCTCTTATGATGTGACTTGGGGGGGGGGTGTATGTTTCCCTCTCCTTGAGTCTGGGCATGCTTGAATTATGGTGAAAGTGATGCACTCCCACTTCCTCCTGAGATGCACACTCCTGCAGCCCACCACCATGCTGTGGGAAAGGTCAGTCAGTCATAAAGAAGCTGTCCTCATGGAGAACAACCAAGTCCCACAGACCACAGCCAAGATTGAGCCCAGAATGGGCAACAAACCAAGAGCCATCACAGACTAGCTGGCCTTTTGGGTGAACCTTTCTGAAGGTGGATCCACTAGCCCCCAACTGAGTCAAATCAATCAATGCTCTGTGGAACAGAGAGGCCAATCTCACTAAAACCAGCCCACATTTCAGACTCATGAGTAAATAATTGACTGCTATTATTTTCATCCATTTAGTTTGCATGTTGTGTTACCCAATATTAGATACCCAGAACACCCTATAAATCCACCTCCAGGAATTTACACATCAAAGTACTCATATGATTGTGCAGTTGTGAAACCAATGGGCAGATATCCCCAAGTCTCCTTTAGCCCTGCTGTGCAAAGCCACCCCAAATAAACACATGCTGTGCACTTGCCATTGCAAATGCAACTTCAAACAAGTCGCTTTTGAAACTTTAGCTCCCTCCCAGTAGATTTTTCCTTTTTTTTTTAAGAACGCAATCTTGAACCATCACTGTGCATATATATAAATGCCTGGGAATATTCATTCCCTCTTTGTCTAGAGTAAAGATTAGAAACAACCTAAGTGTCTGTCTATAGCAGAATGATCAAATACAGAGTTGACAAAGGATATAATGCACTCCTTCTTCAGCGAATAATTATTGAATACTCTTAATGTGTCAGGCACTGTATGGGGGCAGCAGGTGGTGATGGGATTCAAAGATATACAGTGGGAAAAATCCCTGTGTGGTATCCATCATTTTCTAGATGGAAGTATTGTCTCACCTCTCCACAAATTAAAAGCCCAGGACTCACCAGGATACTAAATTCAGAGTGACCCATGAACTAAACTCCAAAGATGAAAGAATCTATCAGCAGATGAATGTATAATCAAAATGTGATATAGACATACAGTGGACTATTACTCAGTCATAAAAAGGGATGGGGTTCTGAAACATGCAACAACATGGATGAACCTTGAAGAGATTATGTTGTGTGGCATAAGTAAGGCACATGAAAAAGAACAAATATTGTATGGCTCCACTTATATGAAATATCTAGAATAAGAACTATTATGGACATGGAACATAGATGAGAAGTTCCCAGTGGCTGAGGAGAGAGGGGAATGGAGAATTATTGTTTCATGGATACAGCATTACTGTTTGGGTTGGCAAGGAAGTATTGGGAATGGATAGTGGTGACGATAACACTACATTGATTAAATATCACGTAAGTATAGAGTTAAGAATGGTTAAAATGTGAAATTTTGTGCTATATATATGTTACCACAATTAAATATATATATGAAGGAGGATGTGTCTCTCCTTCAGAACAGGAACAATAGAAATACTTTATCTAGAAGTTGCCAAGATATGGCCCATCGGCCAAAATCAGCCTGCCACCTGTTTTCATTAACTTTTCCTGAAATACCACCATGCCTGTTCATTTATGTATCATCTCTGGCTTATTTGACACTACAAAGGCAGTGTTGAGACTGTCAGCCTACAAAGCCCCAAATACTTACTATCTGGCATTTTAATAAAAATGCTTGCTGATGCCTGGTCTCCTTCATTGGCATAATTGGGTCTTTACTCTCTAGAAGAGAATTTAGGTCTAGATCCAGACAAAGAATTAAGCTTATTCTAGGAATTATTTTAATTTCTATTTTTGTATTAATAGTAACTCTTGAGACCCTCCATGAGCCTGGTGCACAGCATATATTCTCACATTTATTTCTCCCAACTCTCCTTTGAGGTAGGTGCACTTATACACCCATATAACAGAAGAAAACACTGAAGTTTAGAGAGATGAAATAAGTTTCCCCAATGACTCACAACTACAGTATATTAAGAAGGTGATATATCAGAGAGGCCTGCCTGGGTTTAAAATTCAACTCAGCTGCATGATCTTAGGCAACTCACTTCAACTCTCTGAACCTCAGTCCTCATCTGTCCAGTCAAGATTGTTCTAATGCCTAAATTTGAGTTAATTGTGAACATGCATATAAGTACCTCAGCACAGGGCCTGGCACTCAATAAATATTTGATGTTTTTATTATACACATTGATATATGACTAGAAGGGAGGAATCCAAATGAAATTGGTGTTTTTTTTATGAATAGTGGCATATAGCATGATTATTATTTTCATCCTAAGGTTTTTCTTTAATTACTGGAATTTTTCAAGTGACCCAGAGATTTGTTCATGCACAGAAATAAAGAGAAAAGAATACAATCATGTTTGTGCACAGACATGATAATGATAGATATAGATATATTAGAAAACATAGGTAGATGATTTATCAGATAGATAGGTGATAGAGACAGACAGATAGAAATTGATAGAATAGATGGATTGATAGATCAATGGATGCCAAGATAAGTAAAGATAGATAAGAGATTAGATAGATAGGCAGACAGTTATTGATGATAGATGACAGATGAGTGGATAGAAAGATAAAGATATGAAGAGAGAGGATGGATGGATGGATTGGTCGGTGGAAGGATGGATATAGACATATAGATGATATATAGAATACAGATTAGATGTGATAGACACATAGGTAGATATAGATATAGATATAGATATAGATAAATATAGATATGGCTATAGTTAAAGATAGATATAGATGGATAAATGACAGATTAGATAGATGATAGATGTAGACAAATAGATAGATGACAGATATATAAGACAGAGATAAAAAGATAAATAGGGAGATAGATAATAGAACGGGACACCAAGTGTGGCAAAATGTTAACATTGGTGAATATGTGTATCTGGATAGGGTGGCATGGTGGAGTTTGCTGTATAGTTTTACTTTATTTTTGCAACGCTCCTGTAAATTTGAAATTATTTCAAAATAAAATGATTTAAAAAAATAACATTTGAAAAATTAAAGGAAGTAACTACATCTTCTAAACAGCCAGATCCACATTATTTTCCTACAAAAAGCAGAAAGTTTAGAGGGGGCATGAACTCACCTTTGCATTCCACCCCTGAGCCCCTGAAGTTCCTTTGTCTGTTGCTGGACAGGAAGCCTTGTTTGCAGGTGCAGTAGTAACTCTCAAAAGTGTCGGTGCAGGTGGCATAAGCTGGGCACACAGTGGTGTCTGCACACTCGTTCACACCTGGGCAGTGTGGAGGGGAGAATTTAGACAAGGTTAAAGACTCAGAGTGGGCCTGAAAAGGACACAGCCTTAGAAAGTGAGGACAATTGAGGTACATAGTCAGAGTTGTTGAAGATTGTTGAAGCTTGCTTCTCAAAGTGTGGTCCAAGGACCAGCAGCTTTAGAATTGCCTGAGATTTTGACAGAAATACAAAATCTCAGGCCCTGCCCCAGACCCACTGAATCAGCATCTGCATTTTAAGAAGATCCCCAGGTAACTTGTGTGCACATGAAAGTTTGGGAAGCACCAGTCTGGATCCTAGCAATTTAATGTGTGATCTATGGACCAGTAATATCTGCTTCCCTGAGACACACAGGAGATTTTAGAATATCAGATTCTAGATCAGTCTGGGAAGAGGCCCATGATTCTGCCTTTCTAACAAGACCGTGGGTGATGTTGATGCTGCTAATCCATGGACCACACTACAATAACATCAAAACTGTAGAGAGAATCATACAAGAGTCAGAAGTGCAGGCTCTGGGGCAAAGTAGGCCTGTGTTCAAGTTCTATCAGTGTCCTTCAAGGCAGGGAATGGTAGCTCTCACCCAAGATCCATCCTCCCCCTCTTCATTTTAAAAACATGGTCATTCAGTTAAAGACTACATTCCACAGATTCTCTTGAAGCCATATGTGGCTAAGTTCTGGCCAACTGGACGGAGCATAAAGGATGCGTGGATCTTCTGGCCATGACTTTCAAATAAAAGTGGGGACACTTCCTTTTTTTCCCTTTTGCATGGATGGACCAGAACACAGACAGAGGGACTGAGCCATCTTCCACCACAGGGATAAGGCCCACAGCTAGGGATGGAGAAGTGATAAGGAAGGATATGGGAATGAGGATGACCTCACAGGCAGGGTTACCCACACATCTTGATCTGCCTATGAGTTGGAGACTAATGAGAGACAGAAAAATGAATCTCCTTGTTGTTTCACCCATTGCCATTCAATTTCTGTTAAAATATTCAAAACTGTATAGCTAAAAGGTAAAGCAACAAAATTATCCATCAAAAGATGACTGACATGGTAGTTTACAGTATTATATACCCCAGAAAAGGCCATGTCCTTTTAATCCATTCCTGTGAGTCTAGACCTATTGTAGGAGGGACGTTTTGATTAGGTTATTTCAATTGAGACATGACCTGCCTCATTCAGTGTGGATCTTGATCCTGTTGTTGGAGTCCTTTGTAAGAGGATAAAACAGATACAGAAGTTGAGAGGTGAAACTCAGAGAAACACCCAGAGGTGAAAGAGAAAAAGACACAGATACTGAAGTCAGAAGCTGAAGCAATGAAACCCAGGAGAGAAGGACCAGCAGACACTGGCCATGTGACTTCCCATGTGACAGCGGTTACCTGGATGCCAGCAACCTGTCTTCAGAGAAGGTATTATCCTGTTGGGGCTTTAATTTGGACACTTTCATGGCCTTAGAACTGTACATTGTAAGCTAATAATCCCTGAGTGTAAGAGCCAAACACTTTATGGTATCTTGCATTCCAACAGCTTTAGCAGGCTGAAACAACTGGATAAACAAAATGTGGTATATGTCAGATCCCAGAAAAAAAGTCTAACATATATAAGGAATGTCTGATCCAGGGGACCCACAGCTTATCTCATAGAAACCAGATGCACCATAAACTAAGGGTTGAAGGCTGTTCTAAAGATTCCAGTCATAGTAGCACCTCAGCCCCCAGAGGGTAGATGGAGCAAGATAGGATAAACAGCCTGCTTCCTCCACATAGACAATACAGCTGCACATCAAAGAAGAGTAGTGTGTTAGAACCCTAGCAACCAATCAGCTCAGAAGTCGATAAGCCCTCCCCCACTCAAAGCACAGGACACTCTTCCCTCCCCACATGGTTTTTTTTCTTTAAAAAATGCCACTCTCAGAAAGAGATCTGGAGCCATTTTCTTTCTTTTCACTGGCTCCCACCTGCTTTCTTCCTCTAATAAATCTTAAACTTTATACTTAAATTTTGACTCGCTGCATTGTGTGGACTCTTGAATGACTCTGACCTAACAGTATATACACAAAATGAAATATTCAGTCCTAAAAGGGAATGAAGTTCTGATATATGCAAGAACATGGATGTGCATTGATGACCACATGATAAGTTAAAAAAGACAAATAAGAAAAGACAAATATTGTACAATATTGCTTAAATGAAATACCTAAAGTAAACAAATTCATGGAGACAGAGAGTAGATTACAGGTTACTAGGGGCCAGTGGTTGAGGAGAAAGAGGTAATATTGCAGTGAGTACAGAGTTTCTATTGGAAGTGATGGAGAATTTGGAGTAAAGATATTTCTTATTGTAGCACAATATGGTGAGTGTAATTAAAATGAATTGTACACTTCAAAGAAATTAAAATGGGAAACTGAATTATATGTATGTTACTACAATTTTAAAAATGAAAAACAAAAAAAAAACCAGTATGGTATTGGCAAAAGGACAGACTAAAACTATAATCTAAATCATCTATCCCTGAACAGATGATTTCACTCTTTGTACCTCAGTTTACCTGTTTACCTCTCATCCCCACATCCATTCAGCCCCAAATTTCCAAGCCCTGTGGATTCTCACTCCTAAATATCACTCTGCATCTGCCCACTTCTCTCCTTCCCCACAGCTGTGCTTTGTTCCAGATCTTCTGCTGGAATCTACATACACACCCACCCCCAATGTTCCCTGCAGTCCCTTTTCCACAGGGCAGCACATTTGATCACCCACTCCTGCTTATAAAGCTCCCAATAGCACTTAGAATTGAAAGGCAAGTAGAGTGACTTAACATGATCCACAAATTGCCCAACAACCTGACCCAATCACATCTTTAAGACTCATCTCATATCAGTCTCCCTTTCTACCCTTCCCACCACAGGACCTTTGCACATGCTGTTACCCTTGCCTCTGCTTTGCCTGGGTAGCTCCTACCTTTTCTTCAGGTCTTGCTTAAATGCCACTTCCTCCAGAAAGTCTTCCCTGACCCCCCAATAACTTCCTATGATGAAAATATAACTGATTATTTGTGTGAATGGCTTGTAGTGACCATCTCTTCCACCAAACTGTGAGCTCCACCAGGACAAGGACAACCACCCAGGCGTGAGAAGGGAGGTTCACTATGAAATATTATATTGGAGTGGCAGAACAATGCCCCCCAAGATATGCCCAATCCTAATTCCAAGAATCTTTCAAAAACTTTGCAAATAGAAACTAAGTTTGCAAATGGAATTAAAGTTGCCATTGAGCTGATTATGAGATGGGCAGATTATCCTGGGTGATCTAGGTGGGATCCATGTAACCCCTGTGGTCCTTATAAATGAATGAAGCAGGCAGGAAGGTCAGTGTCAGAGAGTTGCATTGTAAGAAAGACCCAACCAGCCTTTGATTGCTTTGAAGATAGAGTGGGGAGCCATGAGCCAAGGAAAGCGGGCTGCCTCTACACAGAGAAACACTGTCTCCCTAACAACATTCCTGCTGACAGTGATTTTAGCCCACTGAGACCCATGTCAGATATCAGAACTCCAGAACTGTATATTAAGTTTTTGAGAAAAAAAAAAGGCAATAGAGGTTTCTAGAAGGGCAGAGAACTGAAGAGTTATAGTGAGGTTACCATAAAGGAAATAAAGGGAGAGAGGGAAAAAGTAGTTCTGACAAATAAAAGCCAAGGGATAAGATGGTTGATCCAAAAACTGCCTTCACAGTAATAACATTGAATGTGAATGGATTAAACTCCCCAATTAAAAGATACATTGGCAGAATCAATTAAATAGTATGAACCATCAATCTTTAGTTTGCAAGAGACTCATCTTAGACCTAGTGAAGAAGATTTGAAAGTGAAAGTATGCAAAAAATTATTCAATGCAAGCTACAGCCAAAATAAAGCAGGGATAGCATTACTAATTTCAGATAAAATAGACTTTAAATCCAAAGATGTTATAAGTGATAAAGGACACTAAATAATAATAAAATAGACAATTCACCAAGAAGAAATAACAATCATAAATGTTTATGCACACAATAAGGGTGCTCCAGAGTATAAGAGACAAACATTGACAAAACTTTAGGAAGCAATAGTTGTTTCCACAATAATTGTGGGAGACTTCACTATGACACTCTATCCTATAAATAGATCATCCAGACAGAGGACAAATAAGGTAACTGAGAACCTAAACAATGTGATAAATGAATTAGATTTAACAGCCATATATAGCACTTACATACCAAATTACCAGGATATATGTTTTTCTGTAGTCCTCATGGAACTTTCTCCAGGATATATCATATGCTGGGGCATAAAACAAGCCTCAATAAATTTAAAAGGCTTGAAATTGTTCAAAATACACTCTCTGAGCACAATAGAATACAACTTGAAGGTAATAACTATCAAAGATGTAGAACACTCACAAATTTCTGGAGATTAAACACTTTCCTAAACAATCAGTGGGTCAAACAAGAAATTCCAAGAGAAATTATTAACTATCTAGAGACAAATGAAAATGACAACACAACATATCAAAACTTATGGATACAATAAAGGCAGTATTGAGGGGGAAATGTATAGCTCTAAACACAATACATTAAAAAAGAACAAAGAGTTAAAATTAAAGAAGTAATGGAAAAACTGAGGAAGCTAGAAAATGATCAGCAAACTAATCATATATTCAGTAGAAAAAAAGAAATAACAAGGATTAAACAGAAGTAAATGATCTGGAAAACAATAAAAAAAGTAGAGAGAATAAATAAAACCAAAGTTGGTTCTTCAGGAAGATCTACAAGATTGACAAACTCATAGCTAGACTGAAAATCAAAAAAGATTGAAGACCCAAATAAATAAAATAGTAAATAAGAGGGACTATATTACTGTAGATCCTGATGGATCCTGAAGAAATAATGAAACATAAACATAAGAGAATACTATGAACAACTCTATGCTAACAAACAAGATAACTTAGAGGAAAGGGATAATTTCCTGGAAACACATGAACAATTTAAACTGAATAGAGAAGAGAAAGAAGACCTCAACAAATCAAGCACAAGTAATGAGATCCAACCAGTTATTAAAAACTTCCTACAATAAAACCACAGGGCCAGATGGCTTCACAGGGGACGTCTACCAAACTTTTCAGAAAGAACTGACACCATTTCTACTTAAACTCATTCAAAAAATTGAAGAAATGGAAGATTACCTACCTAAGTTTATGAAGCCAGCATCACTCTAATACCAAAACTAGATAAAGATGCTACAAGAAAGGTAAATATAGGCCAATCTCCCTAATGAATATAGATGCAAAAATTCTCAAGAGAATACTTACAAATCAAATTCAAAGACTCATTAAAACAAATTTACACCTTATGAAGTGGGGTTCATCCCAGGCATACAAGGGTGGTTCAACATAAAAAAATCAGTCAACATAATACCACACATTAACAAATCAGAAGGGAAAAATCAAATAATCATCTCAATAGATGCTGAGAAAGCATTCAGCATTATCTGGTATCCCTTATTGATGAAACACTTCAAAAGCTAGGAATTGAAGGAAATATCCTCAATATGATAAAGGCCATATATGAAAAAACCCACAGCCAGTATAGTACTCAATGGTAAGACACTGAAAGCCTTTCCTCTAAGATCAGGAATGAGACAAGGATACCTGATGTCAACACTATAATTCAACATTGTGATCCAAGTCCTAGTCAGATCAATTTGGTAAAACAAGGACATCAAAGGCATCCAAATTAGAAAGGAAGAAGCAAAACTCTCATTATTTTCTGATGATATCACCTTATACTTGAAAAACCTGAGATATCAACAACACACCTATTTGAGCTAATCGAAAAATCAGCTAGTGGCAGGATATGAGATAAATGCACATAAGTCAGTAATGTTCCTATACAGTAGAAATGACCTAACTGAAGAGACACTCAAAAAAAAAAAAAAAAAAAAAAAGATTCCAGTCTCAACAGCAACTAAAAAAATTAGGTACTTGGGAAGAAATTTGACCAAGCATGGAAAAGACTTCCACACAGAAAATTTAAAAAACTTTACTAAAACAAAAATGTACCTAAAGGGATGGAGAGATATTCTGTGTTCATGGATAGGAAGGCTAAACGTCATTTAAATGTCAATCCTACTAAAATTGATCAATAGATTCAATGCAATTCCTATCAAGATTCAAACAATCTATTTTGCAGACTTGGAAAAGCTAATCACCAGATTTATTTAGAAGGCAAAAATGCCTCTAATTGCTAAAAACTTTCTGAAAAAGAAAAACGAAGTTGGAGGACTTACACTGCCTGACTTAAAGCCTACTCTAAAGCCATGGTAGACAAAGCAGCATGGTATTGGCACAAAGACAGATTGATCAAGGGAATCAAATTGAGAATCTGGAAATAGAGCCCCAGATCTATGTTAGACTGATTTTTGATAAGGTCCCCAAATCCACTGAATTCGACATAGGCTCTTCAACTAATGGGGCTGGGAGAATTGGATATCTATATCCAAAAGAATTAAAGAGGACCCCTAACTCACATCCTATATAAAAATTAACTTAACATGGAACAAAGATCTTAATAAAACAGACAGTAGTATAAAACTCCTAGAAGATAATGTAGGGAAACATCTTCAAGACCTAGTATTAGGAGGTTGCTTCTTAGACCTTACACCTACAGCACAAGCAACAAAGGAAAAATGGATAAATGGGAGGTCAGAATTAAAAACTTCTGTTCCACAAAAGTGTTTGTCAAAAAGGTAGTCTGCCAACTCAATGGGAGAAAATATTTGGAAAACGTGTCTGATAAGAGACTGATATCTTGTACATAAAAAGAAATCCTACAACTCAATGACAATAGTGCAAACAGCCAAATTATAAAACGGAAAAAAGCTTTGAAGAGACACTTCATTGAAGAGGAAGAATAAATGGCTAAAAAACACAGGAGGAATGTACACCTTCACTAGATACCAGGGAGATGCAGGTCAAGACCACAGTTAGGTATCATCTCACACCAATAAGAATGGCTGCCATTAAACAAACAGGAAAGTACAAATGCTGGAGAGGATGTGGAGAAATTGGAACTCATCCATTGCTGGTGGGACTGTATAATGTTTCAGCCACTTAGAAAGACAGTTTGGCAGTTCCTTAGAAAATTAGATATTGAATTAGCCTATGATCCAGCAATTTCAGTTCTTGGTATTGACCCAGAAGATCTGAAAGCAGTGACATGGACAGATATTTTTACATCTATCTTCATAGCAGCATTGTTCACAATTGCCAAGAGATGGAAAAAACCTAAATGTACTTCATCAGATGAGTAGATAACAAAATGTTATTCCACATGATGGAATATATGCAGCAGTAAGGAGTGAGGTCATGAAACATATGACAATTTGGATGGGCCTTGATGACATAATGCTGAAGTGAAACAAGCCAGACACAAAAGGAGAGATATCTCATGTTACCACTAATGTGAACTCTATGAAAAAATGTAAAATAAATGTCTTATAGTGTAGAATATAGGGGACCTAGAGATAGCAGCTAGTGAAAGGGAAATAATAATCTAATAAGAACACACAAGATGTTGATGGTGATCTTAATGATATGGGATTGCTCAGGTGTGACTATGGTTCATTAATTTTCTTGTGGTATGGTAGGATCATATTGGAAGGAATGAAGATATTTCGGGATATCTGTTTTACCTATTATTTTCTTTGTTTTGTTTGGAAATGTTTTTATTTGATAAGTAAAGTTAATTCACTATAAAAAAAACCTTAAAATTTTTTGTTACTTTAAACCACTAAGTTTGTTATAACTTATTATCACAACAATAGAAACCTATTACAATTCCCATTATACAGATGAGAAACAATGGCTCAGAGAGATTAAGTGACTTTCCCAAGAACACACAGATGGTAAGTGGAATGAGCAGGCCTGTTTGCATCCAAAGTGCTTGCTTTTTACTGCTACATGTTAGAAAGTAGGTCTGGTTGAAAATGGAATAAATTTCCAGGCAATTTGCAAGATAATTCTATATAAAGACTTTTATAATTAATTGTGGAAAGTCTATCATCCCTGATGGACTGTGAGCTCCCTGAAGGCAGAAATATGTGTCTGTCTTGTATACTGCTGTGCCTCCAGTGCTTAGAACAGTGACTGGACACAGTAGATCCTCAACAAAAACTCGTGGAATCAATGAAAATATCTGCCGTTGCAGAGCTCTCATTCTAATTGTGGGAGGGTTGGGGAAGACCATAAAGAAGTAAAGAAATGATGAGCAAATTTATGGAGAAAATGAATCAGGAAAGGGGATGGAGGGAGGTGGGTGGAAAGGGTAGTAGAAGGAAGTACATTTTAAAAGGCACAGACAGGGAGAACCTCACAGAGGAGATTACATTTGAGCAAAGACCTTAAGGAAGTGAGGGAGGGATCTGTGCAGATATGTTGGGAAAAGCATTCCAGAGGGAACTGCAGGTGCAAAGGCCCCAAGGCAGGATTGTGTCTGGTGATTTCACAAATAACAAGGAGGCTGGTGTAGCTGGAGCAGAGTGGGAGAGCAAAGAGCAGGAAGAGATCAGAAAAGGGAGGTGATTCAGCTCTCATACAGAGTATAACAGACCATAGAAGACATTGACTTTTCAACAGAGAGAGATGGGACCCATGGAGGGTTTTGAGAAGAGAAGGGTCATAGCATGCCTTAGAAGTTAACACTTCTTCTGACCACTGGGTGGAGAATCAACTAGAGAGAGGAAGAAGCAGGAAGACCAGGCGCAAGGCAACTGTACTGGTCCAGGCAAATGATAATGGTGGATGCAACCCAAGTGGGAGCCATAGAGAGGATGAGATTCTGGGTTTTAGTTAGAATGTAATTCCCACAGGATTTGCAAAATAGTTTTGTATTAAGTTTGAAGGAAGGAAATAAAGGATAATGCCAACATTTTTGGCCAGATGCCACTGGTAAGGTGGGAAGGCATGGCAAAACTCTTTATAAAGTGCAACCAAAATGCAAAGGATCATCATGAACATTTTTCACTCTTGTTTTTGTTGCATTAGTCTTTGACTCAAGTCTTCCCCCAGCTACAAGCACCATGTCTATCTCCCTTCCTTGCACAACACTTCAGACCTTATCTCTCTTCTCTTTTACAGGTTCCTCTTTTATAATTGGAAGTGACAGTGCTCTTTGCAGACTTCCAGCTAATTACAACTTGTGGCCTATCCATTGCAAGCATGACCCCCTTCACCTCAGTCAACTGCTCATGACTCCAATCCACCCAGAACCAGAACAATGAGCCAACCCTGTGAACTCATGCCTCTGCCACACTTTCTAGCACATCTACCACAACAACCCATCGGCCAACTTTCCTCAGTTCCTCAAACTCCTTCCAGACCCAGGGCATTTGCACCTACTTCTCCAGCTACTGGGCATGCACTTTCCCATACCTGACTCCTTTGCTTGGTAACTTCAATGCATACTTATACATCCACAGAAAAGTCACTTCTTCAAAAAAGTTTTCCTGATCCATAGCTGGGTTTAGCTTCAGCCCCCTTTTATTAGCCATGCCCACAGAAAGCCATAATTTCCTATAAGCATCATAAAGAATTTGGAATTCTATGGCTGAAATGTGTCATTCCCTTATTTCCTCCTCACACATTAGAATACAGTGAACTCTGAGTTAAACTGATGAGTATAGTTGATAGTACACTTGTAAAAATGTGCATTGAGCAATTGTGGCAAATGTTTTACATTGGTGCAAGGTGTTAGGATGGTATTGGAATCCTGCATTTTATGCACAATATCTCCAATAAAAATAAAATAAGTAAAAATACATGTTCCAAAAGTAAACCATTGAATGAGTGAACTAATGAATGAATTAATGAGTGAGTAAAGAGAAAGAGAATCTCTGGATAAGGTGAATGCAAAAGGAGAACCCAGAAGTAGAGAAAGGTTTGGTCCAAGATTTTTACCAAAGTGAGACATGAATTCCATTGAGAAGACACACAAGAAGATGATTACTTATGCAGCTGAAGTTTCCATCTTTCCAGGAGCCTTCTGGATTGGGATGAAAGCCTGTGCTACAGTTACAGCTATAGGAGCCCAGGGCATTAGTGCAGATGGAAATTGGCCCACATGGTGTTGGATCTTGGGAGCATTCATCAATGTCTGCAAAGAATTCAAAAAATGTAAATAATCCAGAGGAACACAGTGGTATTTCCTCCCAGGGCTGGACAGCAAATTATCTGTTCAATTTGACATTCCACCCCTCTGACTCTGAAGTTCAGTTGTCCATTGCTTGCTGCAAAGCCAAGTTTGCAGTTACAAATGTAGCTCCCAGGAGTGTTGGTACATCTTGAATTGAAGGGGTATGTTTTAACACATTCATCAATATCTGTGGTATAGGCAATGGGTATGAGGCAAAGTTTACTAATGGTCCAACAAAATCATGCTACACCTTCCAAAGTACAGAGCTCTCGTTAGAAGACAAAATAGTGTTCCAACCATGGACTATGTTTCTCAGCCCACACCCTGCATCCAGGTGGGTCCATATAACTAGTTTTCACTCTTGGAATGTGAGAAAGTATATGTATGTTATGTCTAGGCTGGTGTGGTTAAGAAGTTGGTGTGCTTTCTCTCCTCTCCCTTCCCCCACCTCAGTGCCTGAAAGCAGGGCCTTCAAGGACCCATGGGACAGAGGAGACAAAAGATAGGTGGACACTAGATCTCTAAGACATCATGTAGAGGAAAGCAGACCAATAACCAAGAAAACTCATATAGGATTGTTATGTGAATGAGAAATTTCTATTGTGTAAACTAGTAGTTCTCAAATGGGGGTGATTTTGTCCCCTGGGGACATCTGACAGTGTCTGAGATATTTGTGTTATTGCTGCTATTGAGTGGGTAGAGGCCAGAGATACTGCTAAAAAGTCTAAAATGCACATGATGGTCCCCGATGACAAAGAATTTATCCAGCCCAAAATGTCGACAGTGACAAAGTTGAGAAAGCCTGCCATCTAGACTCTGAACTATGAGCCAGCAAGTTCTTGTTTTTAAGCCAACCTTTGATCTGGAACTTGTCTTAGGAACCTGGGAAACCAAGACACCAATGCAAGTCCTTTGATAGGGCTCCCCAGTGCTCAGGATAAAATCTTAACTCATTATTGGAATGTACAAGGCCATGCAAATCTCATCCTAGCTAAACTTGCCTCTCTCATATTTCACTTGTAATCCCTTTGTATTTAATGTTTCTATTGCATTAATAATCTGGAGGTCTGCAAAGTTCATTCTCACTTCCTCTTCCCTCAGCATTAAAAATGCTTACTACCTCTTTCTCTAACAAATTTCAATTCATCCCCAAATAATAACATTATATATACAAAAGAATTGGAAACAAGGACTGTAACACATATTTGTATACCACTGTTCATAGCAGCATTATTCACAATAATCAAAAGCTGGAAACAACCAAAGTGTCCATCAAGGGGTAAATGGATAAACAAAACATGGCATATACCTATGATGGATAATTAATTTTTATTTTATTATTTTAAGTACTTTGTGGGTATGAGCTCATTTATTCTTATCAGCCCTTTAAGGTACATATTCATTCATAAAAAGGAATGAAGTTCTGACACATGCTACAACAAGGAGGAACCATGAAACCATTCGGCTGATTGAAATAAGCCAGAAACAAAATGACAAATATTGTATGATTCCACTCAAATGAAATATCTAGAATAAGCAAATTCATACATATAGGAAGTTGATCAGAGGTTACCAGGGGCTAGGGTAGAGAAAATGTGGAGTTATTGCTTAATGGGTCCTGAGTTTCTGTTTAAGGTGATGTAGAAGTTTTGGTGATGGATGTTGATGATGGTAGCACAATATAATAAATGAAATTGGAGCACGTAAAATGGTGGAAATTTACCATCTTGTGTTAAATATGCACTGACACAGTAATTTTTTTTAGGTGATGATGATGATGATGATATGATGATGATGATGATGTTGGCAGCAGAGTGGCAGCAGAGTGGTGAGTTTCCACAGCATGGATGGTCTAGGTTGAAATTTTGGTCCTATCATTTATGGGCTCTGTCACTGGGCAACAAATTCATCTCTTTGTGCCTCAGTTGCCTTATTTGTCAAATGGGAATAACAATAGTATCTACTTTAAAAAGTTGTTCAGAAGAATAAATGAGTTGATAGAACAAAGCACTTAGAACAGAGCCTGGGGCATGTCAAAGGCTATGTAAGTTTACTAAAATAAAATAATTGCTTACATATTGAGCTTTCTTTCAGACAGGAACTGAACTAAATCCTTTACATGCATCAGTTCACCAAATGCTCACAGCATTACTATGAGGTATATACTAATATTATCTATTTTTCAAAAGAGGAAACTGAGGCTTTCAAAATGCTCAAGTCTAAAAAACCACTGTCTAACAAATAAGATTTTGAAGATGTTCTCTATGTTTTCTTAGGAGTTTGAGGATTCTGGCTCTTATATTTAGGTCTTTAATCCATTTTGAGTTGATTTTTCTATAAGGTGTGTGGTAAGGGACCTCCTTTTATTTTTTTTGCAAACGGAGATCCAGATCTCTCACACAATTTATTGAAGAGACTATTATTTTCCAATTGAGTGGTCTTTGTCCCTTGTCAAAATCATTTGTTTATAAACTTGACAGCTGATCTCTGCAATCATAATTCTATTCAATTTGTCTATATGCCTGTCCTGTACCAGTACCTTTCTGGCTGTTTGATTACTGTGGCTTTGTAATAAGTTTTAAGTTCAAGAAGTGTGCACCTACAGAAACAGCTAATTCCAAGTTAAACCATAGACTATAGTTAGTTGAACAATTATAAAAAAACATGCTTTCATCGGTTGTAAGAGATATAACACACCAATATCAGTTATTAATAATAGGAAGGTATATGGGAATCTACTGCTTTAGGCATGATTGTTCCCTAAATCCACATCTTCTCTAATTTAAAAAAATGCTGAAAGTCACATCTCTATGGAAGGCAAAATTGATATTTAAACCCAGGTCCTGTATGACTCTGGAAATTTTAGATGACAGCTTCCCAACTTCTGGCATATACTTCAGTCTTGGGGTCTGGGAGTTTGGCATTTAAATCAATGCCAGCCTTATCCAAGCCTGCTCTGCATTGCCAGAACTTTCAGCCCCATTTGAACTTCATTTAAAGACAAAGGAGCACAGGGGTTTGGCACATGGGGTGTGGAGTCCCTGAGAGACAAGCTGCAGATCCTGATTCTCCTCTTTCCTAGCTGTTTGACCTTGAGCAAGTGATTCCATCCACCCTGGAGATGTGGTTTCCTTATATACAAAATGTGTATAAAACATCACTGAGATCAGGAGGTTATTGGGGGAACTCAATGAGAATATGTATGGAAGAGCTTAGACCTTTGCCTGGGATTTTCCCTCCAGGCCTTCCTACCTGTTGTTCCCTCTTCCTGAAACACCTTCCCCAGATATCCAATAGCTCCCTCCTTTAATTGCTTGAGACTTTTTCTCAAATGTCAAGTTCTCAATGTGGACTTTCCTTACCATTATATCAAAGTTAGCGCTCCCTACCCATCTTTTCTGCGTTATTTTTCTCTTTTAATTCACAAACACTCCATGTCACCAACCTACACTCCCATTTCCCCTCTCCCATGGTAATCTCTAGTCTACTTTCTATCTTTGAAGATTTAATATTTTAGACATTGTTTCTAAGTCTACCTTCTTTCTCTTCATCCCAATTAACTATGCATGACCCAGATTATATTCACTTTTTTTTTTGTTATTGTGCCAGTTCGGATGTATTGTGTACCCCAAATGCCATTATCTTTGATGTAATCTTGTGGGGCAGACATATTAGTGGGGATTAAGTTGGAATGTTTGGATTAGGTTGCTTGCATGGAAATGAACCCCACTCAACTGTGGGTGATGACTCTAGTTGGATAATTTCCATGGAGGTGTTACCCCACCCATTCAGGGTGGGTCTAAATTAAATCACTGGAGTCACATAAAAGAGCTGACAAACAGAAGGAACTCAGGGCAGCTGAGAGTGACATCCTGAAGAGGAGCTACAATCAAGAGGGACACTTTGAAGACTGCACAGAAGCTGAGAGAGTAGCTGCAGATGAGAGATAGTTTGAAGATGGCCATTGAAAGCAGACTCTTGCTCTGGAGAAGCTAAGAGAGCACAAATGCCCCAAGAGCAACTGAGAGTGATATTTTTGAGGAACTGCAGCCTAGAGAGGAACATCCTGGGAGAAAGCCATTTTGAAACTGCCTTTGGAGCAGGGAGCAGACACCAGCCATGTGCCTTCCCAGCTAACAGAGGTTTTCTGGACAACATTGGCCATCCTCCAGTGAAGGTACCTGATTGTTGATGACTTACCTTGGAAACTTTATGGCCTTAAAACTGTAACTTTGCAACCAAATAACCCCCCTTTATAAAAGCCAATACATTTCTGGTGTTTTGCATCCCAGCAGCATTAGCAAACTAGAACAGTTTCTATCACTGTGCCAGTTTGGATGAATTATGTTCCCCAAAACACCATGTTCTTTAATGCAACCTTGTGTGGACAGACATTATTGTTGATTATGTTGGAACCTATTGATTGGTTGTTTCCATGGAGATGTGATTCAATCAACTGTGGGCAAGAGTTCTGTTTGGATAATTTCCATGGAGGTGTTACCCCAACCAGTCTTTTGTAGAGTCCTACAAAAGATCAGACAGAAGGAACTCAGGGCTGCAGCTGAGAGACACATTTGAAGATGTCCATTGAAAGCTGACATTTTGGAGAATGCCATTTTGAAATGCAACCTGTGAGCAAGCAGACACCAGACACATGCCTTCTGAGCTAACAGGCCTTAGGTCTGTAACTTTGTAACCAAATAAACCACCTTTATAAAAGCCAATCCATTTCTAGTGTTTTGCAAAACAGCAGCATTAGCAAACCAAAACAATCAACCTCTGCTAGATTATTAGTTCCAGGAAATCAAGTACTTTTGCCTGTTATATTCACTACTATATCCACATTACACAGAATCATACCTGGTGCATAATAGGTATTTGTTCCACTTTGCTAATGCTGCCTTTTTTCAAAATACCAGAAATGGATTGGCTTTTATAAAGGGTTTATTTGGTTACAAAGTTACAGTCTTAAGACCGTAAAAGTGTCCAAGCTATGGCATCAATAAGTATGCCTTCACTGAAGGAAGGCCAGTGTTGTCTGGAAAATCTCTGTTAACTTGGAAGGCATATTGCTGGCATCTGCTGATCCCAGGTATTGTTCCAGCCTCTCTCCCAGCCACTGTGCATTCTTCAAAGTGTCCTTCTTGGCTGCAGCTGCTCTGCATCTTATTCTGTGAGGCTCCTTTTAAAGTTTCTGGTGATCCAATAAAGACCCACTCTGAATGGGTGGGGTAACACCTCAAAGGAAATTATCCAATCAAAGGTTTTTGCCCACAGTTGATTGAATCATAGCTCCATGGAAACAATCAGAAGGTTCCAACCTAATGAACACTAAATACATTTGCTCCCACAAGATTGCATCAAAGATAATGACATTTTGGGGGACACAGTACATCCAAACTGGCAGAGTATTTAAGAAATATTTGTTGAATTAGTGAATTAGTGAATGTGATTGACTTCAGATTTGCAGATGTGTGTCCTAAACTCAGCATCCTCACCCCCTACTGCTGATTTTGAAAAGAGCCTTGGACCTGAGTACCCAAAAGGTGCCTCCACCTACCTTCACACCTCCCTCCTGGACCCTGGAAAATCAACTCTCCACTGCTGGATGCAAATCCTGGGTTGCAGGAACAAGAGTAACTTCCAACCGAATTGTGGCAACTGGCATGCTCTGGGCAAGCTCTGGGATTGGCACATTCATCCACATCTGGTGAGTAGAAGAGAAAATCTGGAGTCAAGGCAAGTGAGGAAACCATCGAGGAGACCATGGATAGGAGGTTTATTCTGCCTGTTACTGAATTGTGGCAGATGGTGTCATGCTCCCCAATTTCCGTGTTCTCCCCTTCTTTCTGGGCCACAATGAACTCATTTCTCAACCTCTCTTGCAGTGAGATGTGGTCCTAAGAATAAATTCTGGCCATCACCATGTAAGCAGAAAGGTAAACACTTTTAAAACAGTTTGGTGTTTCCTCTGAAAGCTAAATTACTGAGCTACCCTATGACCTGGCAATCCACTACTCTGTATACACCCAGAAGATCTGAAAGCAGGGACACAAACAGACTTTTGCATACCAATGTTCATAGCAGCATTATTCACAATTGCCAAAAAAGGAGATAATCCAAGTGTCGACTAACCAATGAATTGACAAACAAAATGCGATATATACATACAATGCAATATTGTTTAGCAGGAAGAAACAATGAGGTCCTGAAGCATGCAACAACATGGATAAAACTTAAAGACATCATGCTGAGTGCAGTAAGTCAGACACCAAAGGATAGATATTTTATGACTTCACTAAAATGAACTAACAAGAATATGTAAACTCATAGTCATAAAATGTAGAATCTAGGATACCAAGAGAGATTGAAGCTAGAGAAAGGGGAGTCATTGACCAATATGCACAGAATTTTTAACAAGGTTGATTTTATATGTTTGGAAAGGGATAAAGGTGATGGTAGATCATTATTGGGATTATAAATAATAGTGCTGAATTGTAGGTATTTTGGTTGAAGGATTTTATTTGGAGTCATGTATGTTACCAAAAGGATAGCTAGAGGTTAAACTATGGAATTGCATAACAGTGAACTCAGAGGTGGGCATAGTTTAAGATTACTGCAACAAAATAAATAAGTTCTTTCATGAACTAATACAAATATATGACACAGGTACATATTGTTAATAATAGATTGAAATAGAGCAAAAAAGTACCTACTGCAAGCTATGGACTATAGTAAGCAGTAATATCTTAATATCCTTTCATCAATGGCTAACGTGAACCACTTCAATACTAGGGGCCAATAATAGGGGAGGCTAAGGGGAATTGGATGTTTTTGGCTTTCTTTTTTATGCCTTTGGAGCAATGAAAATGGTTTAAAATTGAATGTGATTATGATTGCACAACTAGATGATGGCACTGTGAGACACTGATTCTATACTTTAGAAGGATTATATGGTATGTCAATATATTTCAATAAAATTTTCAGGAAAGAACATACATCTATGGATTGAAAAAAATAGCCACAGTCCTTTGCCCCTCCCTCTATCCACAGAACTCATATGGATTGTATACAATGTAACTTTGTATCCAGCATCAAAAGTTGCAATCTATTTCTCCACTCTTTGAAGCGAGTCTGGCTCTGTGACTTGCATTGGACAAACAAAATGTGGCAGAAGGGACAAAGTACCATTTCCACACCTACTCTTCAAGAGGCCTGTGTGATTCTGCTCATTCTTACAGGCCCTTTGCCTTTCCCATATGAACAAGCCCTAGTCTAAACTAATGAAGAATGACAGAACAAGTTTGACAGACAAATATCATCCCAGATGAGCCCCAGCCATTTGAGCCAATCCAGCCACAATCAGCAAATCTGACCCACAACTGTCCATAGACACATGAGCAAGCCCAGTGGAGACCAAAAGAACCACCCAGCAGAGCTCAACCTGAGCTGCCAAACCATGGAATCATGAGCTAAATAAATGGTAGTTGTTTTTAACCATTAATATTTGGGGTGATTTGTTTTTCAGCACTAGCTGAGTGTTACAGATATAGTAGAAAAATCAGAGATGGCTGTAAACATATTTTATACTAATCCAGGTAATTTGTGAAGAGGGCTTCATCATTCCATGCCTTTGCAATAAAAAATGTGGAGAATAATAGTGCTGCACCAGACTCAGGGAAGATTGAACACTTGTCTCTTGGTGAGAACATTCTGGCTTCAGTGAAGAGGATGGATTCAAGGCGACAAGATTGGAAAAGGGGGGATACCAATGAGGAGGCTACTAGGGTAAATACAAAGCCTGAACCAAGGGGGAAAGAGAGTGGAGAGATTCAACATATATTAGGCAGGTAAATTCCCCAAGACTTGATTGACTTGATGTGAAAGGGGAAGCAGAATAAAGAATAACTTTCAAATCTTAATTTAAATACCTTCAGGATGAAGTTCTGAAACTCATGTTTGAGCTCTCTCTATGGCAGCACTATTGAAAGTGGGGCAGATAATGCATAGTCTTCAGGAGCTGTCTCGTGCACTACAGGATGCTTAGCAGCTTCCCTGACCTCTACCCACAAGATGCCGTCAGCCATCCCCTCTAGCCCAAAGTTGTGACAACAAAAAATGTCTGCAGATATTGGGAATATCCCCTGGACATTCCCCTGGTACAAGAAATCCCCCATTACCTCAAGTACAGCCCGACCCACTACTTAGCTCAAAGTTGGCCCATAATAGGAGATCAAATCCTGGCTTTTCTTCTAACTAGTTTATGTATCTTCGAGCAAGTCACTACCTCATATCATTGTCAACTGTAGTGGTCCTTAATGACTTTGATAAATAATGCAGAACACTTCCCTATACATTCACAGGTGGAGTTCTTGGAGATGAATCCAACTTGGCAGCTACAACTGTAGCTTCCCAAGGAGTTAGCACAAAATGCTCAGAGAAGACCCAACACTGAGACATTCACTGATATCTGAGGAGCAGTGGTGGAGAATGAGCTGACAATCCAATGTCAAGTATCCATCAAATACCCCATGTCTGAGAGCATTACCTGAACAGGCAAAACTTCCTGGCTTTCCTGAGATCCAGCCATTTCCAGTGGGAGAAGAGAAGCCAGGCAAACAGCTGCACTTGTATCTCCCCATCAGGTTGGTGCAATTCGAGTTAGGACCACAAGGTGGGGGACTTTGAGAACATTCATCTACATCTGGATGGAGAAAGAGTCAGAGTTACAAATTTGCCCCATCCTTTGTAGCAGATCATCTTTTGCAAACATGGCTGCAACATTATCTTCCACCCCATAGGCTCCTTTTACAAAGTGACTAGTGGGTGTGTGTTTCCTTTCCCTAGAATCTGGGCATGTTTGAGATTACAGTGAAAGTGATGTTAGGTCATAAAAATACCATGCACTCCCACCTTCTCCTGAGATGCACACCCCTGCAGCCCACCACCATGTTGTGGGAAAGGTCAGCCAGTTATGAAGAAGCTGCCCTCGTGGAGAACAACCAAGTCCCACAGACCACAGCCAAGATTGAGCCCAGGCTGGGCAACCAACCAAGAGCCACCCCAAACTAGCCAGCCTTTTGGGTAAGCTGTCTTCAAGGTGGATTCACTAGTCCCCAATTGAGCCAACTCAACTGATACTGTGTGGAACAGAGAAGCTTATCTCACTAAACCCAGCCCAAATTGCAGACTCGTGAGTAAAGTAAATGACTGCTCTTTTTTTCATCCATTAAGTTCACAGGTGGTCTGTACCCAGCATTTGATTTCCAGATCACCCAACAAATCTACCTCCAGGAATTGACACATTGAGTACTCATATGACTGTGCAGTTGTGAAAGCAAGGGGTGGGCTTCCCCAAGTCTCCTTTAGCCCTATTCTGCAAAGCAAACCCAAATAAACACTTGCCATGCACTTGTCATTGCAAATGAAACTTCAAAAAAGTCTCCTTTGATACTTTAGCTCCTTTCCTGCAGATTTTTCCTCTTCTTTCCAAAGTAGCACATTAAGCTGTGTGCCTGTTTGGATATATTATATCCCCCAAACTGCCATGTTTTTTGAAACAGCCTTGTGTAGGCAGACATATAAGTGTTGATTACATTGGAATCTTTGGATTAAGTCTCCATGGAGATATGACACACCCAACTGTAGGTGATAGCTCTGATTGAATTATTTTCATAGATGTATGGTACCACCCATTCAGTGTGGGTCTTCATTTAATCACTAGAGTATTTTAAAAGAGAGCCTCACAGTCCAATATGCTTGCTGACACTGATGCTTATACATGCTTGAAGATGTGGACCCCTGATGTTAGCTGCAGCCAAGAGAGGCATTTTTGAATATGGCCATTGAAATTAGACTTTTGCTACTCCATAACTTTCCTGGGAAAACTAAGAGAATACCCCAGAAATGTCTTGGGAGAAAGCCATTTTGAAATGCAACCTGGGAGCAAGCAGATGCCAACCATGTGCCTTCCCAGCTAACAGATATTTTCCAGATACCAGTGGCCTTTCTCCAGGGAAGGTACCCTATTGTTGATGCCTTACCTTGGACACTTATGGCCTTAAGACTCTAACTTTGTAATCAAATAAACCCCCCCTTATAAAAGCCAATCTATTACTGGTATTTTGCATGATGGCAGCATGAGCAAACTGGAACAAGGCATCATTGTGCATGAAGATATTATAAATATAATATTCATTCCAGCTTTGTCTGCAGTAAAGATTAGACACAACCTAAGTGTCTCTTTATAGCAGAATGATCAAATACAAAGTGGACAAAGAATATAAGGCACTCCTTCATTCAACAAATAATTATTGCATAATCTTAATATGTCCATCACTGTATGGGAGTGGCAGGGGGTGAGGGGATTCAAAGTCATACAGTGGGAAAAATCCATGCGCCATCCATTGTTTTCTAGATGTTAGCATTGATCTCACCTCTCCACAAATTAAAAAACCAGGACACACAAGGATACTGAATTCACTGCATGACCAATGAATTAAGTCCAAAGATAAAAGAATCTATCAGCAGATGAATGTATAACCAGATATGATAAGAACATAGAGTGGAATATTATTCATCCATAAAAAGTGATGAGGTACTGAAACATGCAACAACATGGATAAACCTTGAAGAGATTATGTTGCATGATATAAGCCACACACAAATGGACAAATATTGTATGGTTCCACTTATATAAAATATCTAGGGTAAGCAATTTCATGGAGACAGAAAGTAAATGAGAGGTTCCCCAATGCTGGGGTGAGAGGGGAAGTTTAAGTTATTGCTTCGTGGATACAGAGTTTCTGGTTGGGGTGGTGAAGAAGTCTTGGTAATGGATGGTGGTAATGGTAGCACAACATTGTGAATGTGATTAAATACCACTGAAGTGTACACTTAAAATGATTAAAATGTGAAATATTGTGTTATATATGTTACCACACACACACACACACACACACACACACACACACACACACACACACACACATATATGAAGAAGGATGTGTCTCGCCTTCAGAACCACAACAATAGAGATACTTTATCTTATCTAGAGGTAACCAAGATATGACCCATGGGCCAATTTCAGCCTGCCACCTGTTTTCATAAACTTTTCCTGAAACACTGCCATGCCTGCTCATTTATGTATCATCTATGATTGATTTCACACTACAAGGGCAGTGTTGAGACTGTCAACCCTTTTACCACAAATGTTTGCTTATTCCTGGTCTCCTTCATAGACATAATTGGGTCTTGACTCCCTAGAGGAGAAATCAGGTCTAGGTATAGACAAAGAGCTATGCTCATTTTTGAATTATTTTAATTTCTATGTTAGTAGTAGCTCTTGATAAGCTCTGTGTGCCTAGCACACTGCACATATTCTCACATTAAATCCTGCCAACTATCCTTTGGTGTAGGTGATCTCACGAACTAATTTAACAGAAGAAAACATTGAGGTTTAGAGAGATTAAATAAGTTTCTCCAATGCCTCACAAATAAAGTATATTAAGAAGGTGACATGTCTGAGAGGCCTGCCTGGATATAAATTCCAGCTCAGCTGCATGACCTTAGGTAAGTCATTTCAATGCTCTGAGCCTCAGTCCTCATCTGTAAAGTGGAGATTATGCCTAATGCCTACATTTGAGTTAAAAGTGAACATGCATATAAAAATCTTAGCACAGGGCCTGGCACTCAATAAATCTTTGATGTTCTTATAATCTACATTGAGGCATGACTGGAAGGAAGGAACCCAAGTGAAATTGGTGGTTTTAACAGATAGTGGCAAATAGCATGATTATTATTTTCATCCTAAGGTTTTTCTTTAATCACTGGAATATTTTCCATGACCCAGAATTATGTTCATGCACAGAAATAAAATAAAATAATGTTTGTGGAAAGATGTGACAATGATAGATACAGATATATTAGAAATTACAGATAGATTATTTATTAGATAGATATACAGATAGATTGATAGATGATAGATAACTGATAGACAGGATAAATGGATTGTTGGATGGATGGATGAATATAGATACATGAGATTAGATAGATATAGATGATAGATGAAAGATGGATGGATAGATAGATGATAGATAAAGATATAGATAGACATAATGGATGGATGGATGAATGAACAGATGGATGGATGGGTGAGTGGGTGGATGGATATATAGATGACATTATATAGATGACAGATTAGATAGATATATAGATAGAGATAGAGATAGACAGACAAATAATGGCAGGTTAGATAGGTGATAGATGTAGACAAATAAATAGGTGAAAGATATATGATAGATTGATAGAGAGAGGGAGAGATAGAAAGACAGATAAATAGATAGAAAGATGATAGATAATAAAATGAGACAGCAAGTGTGGCAAAATGTTTTCATAGGTGAATATGGGTATCTGGATAGGGTAGCATAGTGGAGTTTGCTGTATGTTTTTGTTTTATTTTTGCAACTGTCCTGTATGTTTGAATTTATTTCAATATAAAGCTTTTAAGAAAAAAACACATTTAAAAAGATGAAAAGAAGTAACTACATCTGATACAGGGACAGATTCCACCTCATTTTCCTACAAAAGGTAGATCGTTTGTTAGGAGAAATGAACTCACCTTTGCACTCCACCCCTGGGCTTCTGAAATTATAGATAGATTATTTATTAGATAGATAGATAGATAGATAGAAGATAGATAGATAGATAGATAGATAGATAGATAGATAGATGATATAGAGATAGACATTACTGGTGCATGTTGCATAAGCTGGGCACACGGTAGTGTCTGCACACTCATTCACACCTGGGCAGTATAGAAGGGAGAATTTGGGCAAGGTTAAAAACCCAGAGTGTGCCTGCAAAGGGTCCCAGTCTGAGAGAGTGAGGACAACTGAGGTGCATGGTCAGGAATGTTGAAGATAGTCAAAGCACACTACACAAAGTGTGGTTCAAGGACAAGAAGCATAAGCATCACCTGAGAGTTTGATGGAAATGCAAATTCTCAGGCCCTGTGCCAGACCTACTGAATCAGAATCTGCATTTTAAAAGGATCCCCAGCTGATTTGTGTGTACATCAAAGTTTGAGAAGCACTGGTCTAGAGACTTGCTATTTAATGTGTGATCTGTGGACCAGTAACATCTGCCTCACTTGGACACCCAGAGATCTTGGAATATCAGATTTCAGATCAGCAGGTTTGAGAAGAGGCCCGTGATTCTGCCTTTCTAACAAGCCCCTGGGTGATGCTGACACTGCTACTCCATGGACCACACTAGAATAACACCAAAGCTGTACAGGGAATCATACAAGAGTCAAAAGCACAGGCTCTGGAGCAAAGCAGGCCTGGGTTCATGTACTAACAGTGACCCTCAGGGCAGGGAATGGTAGCTGTCTCCCCAGATCCATCCCCCCTCTTCATTTTAAAAACACGGTCATTCAGTTAAAAACTGCATTCCACATCTTCTCTTGCAGCCATATGTGGCTACGTTCTGACTAATTGGAAGGAGCATAAAGGATGCATGAATCTTCTGACCATGCCTTTCAAATGAAAGCGCCTGCTCCCCACTTCCTCTTTCCACTTTTGCCTGGATGGATCAGAAGGTAGACAGAGGGAGTGAGCAATCCTCCACCACGTAGATGAGGCCCACAACTATGCATGGAGATTTGATGATAAGGAAGAACATAGGAACAGGAAGAATTCACAGGTAGGTTGGCCATCTCACCCTATGCCACTATGAGTTGGAGACTGATGAGAGAGAGAAAAATGAATTTCCTTGTTGCTAAACCCATTGCCATTCAATTTCTGTTAAAACATTCAAAATGGTATAGTGAATAGGTAAAAGCAACCAAAGTGTCCATCAGCAGATGACTGATGTGGTAGTTTGAAGCATTTATGTACCCCAGAAAATGCCATGTACTTTTAATCCATAACTGTGAGTGTAGACCTACTGTGGGCAGGACCTTTTGATTAGGTTATTTCAATGGAGATTAACCCTGCCTCATTCACGGTGGGTCTTGATCCTCTTGCTGGAGTCCTTTGTAAGCAGATAATCACATACATGAGTTGAGAGGTGAAATTTGGAGAAACACCCAGAGATGAAAGTTGAGAAAAAGCAACAGATAGAGAAGCCAAAAGCTAAAGCAATGAAACCCAGGAGAGAAGGATTAGCAGATGCCAACCATGTGCCTTCCCATGTGACAGAGATGTCCCGGATTCCAGCAGTCTGTCTTCAGAGTAGGTATCATCCTGTTGAGGCCTTAATTTGGACATTTTCATGGCCTTAGAACTGTAAGTTGTAAGGTTATAAAATCCCAGTGTAAAAGCCAACATGTTTATGGTATCTTGCATTCCACAGCTTTAGCAAACTGAAACAACTGGATAAACAACATGGAATATACACAGAATGGAATATTATTCAGTCCTGAAAGGGAACGAAGTTCTGACGCATGTGACAATATGGATGAAACTTGATGACATAATGATGAGTGAAATAAGCCAAACACAAGAAAACATATAATGTATAATATTGCTTAAATGAAATACCTAAAGTAAACAAATTCATAGAGACAGAGATTAGGTTACAGGTTACTAGGGGCCATGGGGGTGAGGAGAAAGGGGAATTATTGCAGTTGGTATAGAATTTCTGTTGAAGGTGATGGAAAAGTTGGAGTAAAGTTATTACTAATGGTAGTATGATATGGTGAGTGTAATCAAACTACTGACTTGTACACTTAAAAGCAATTAAAATGGGATTCTGTAAAATATATATATATATAATTACAATTATATGGTATTGGCAAAAGGACAGGTAAAAAATATATAACCTGAATCATCTATCCCTTAACAGGTGATTTCACTCTTTGTACCTCAGTTTACCTGCTTACACTTTAACCTTACAATTTACACTTACCTTAGAACTGTAAATTGTAAGGTTATAAAATCCCAGTGTAAAAGCCAATGTGTTTATGGTATCTTGCATTCCAACACCTTTAGCAAACTGAAACAACTGGATAAACAAAATGGAATATACACTTTAAACTTCCCCATATCCATTTGGCCCCCAAATCGCCAAGCCCTGTGAATTCTCATTCCTAATATCACTCAGCATCTTCCCACTTCTATCCTTCTCCACAGCTGTGCTTTGGTCCAGATCTCTGCTGGATTCCTCATCCCCACCCACCTGCAGGGTTCCTGGCAATCCCTTTTCCACAGAGCAGCACATTTGATCACCCACAACTGCTAATAAACTCCCTATTGCACTTAGAATTAAAATCCAAGTAGAACAACTTAGTATGATCCATAAAACCCTCAACGACCTAGCCTAGTCACATCTTTAAACCTCCTCTTGGGTCAGCCTCCCTTTCTATTATTCCCATCACAGGGCCTTTGCACATGATGTTCTCCCTCACCCCTTCTTTGCCAGGTCACCTCCTACCTATTCTTCAGGTCTTGCTTAAATGCCACTTCCTCCAGGAAGCTGCTCCTGACTCCCAAATAACTTCCTCTGATGCAAATAAAACTGATTATTTTGTGATTGGATTGTAGTGGCCAGCTTCTCCACCAAACTGTGAGCTCCACGAGGAAAAGGCCAGCCCCCTAGTTGCAAGAAGAGAAATCCATTGTGAAATGCCATCCTTGAAGCAGGCAGAATAAAGAACCCCAAGATATGCTCATATCCTAATTACCAGAACCTGTCAACAAACATGGCAAGGGGAAATTCAGTTTGCAGATGGAATTAAATTTGCCAATGAGCTGATGTTGAGATGGGCAGGCTATCCTGGGTGATCTAGGCAGGCTCAATGCAATCCCAGGGTCCTTATATATGAATGAAGCAGGCAGGAGAGTCAGTGTCAGAGAGGTGCATTGTGAGAAAGAAACAACCAGCCATTGCTGCCATTGAAGATAGAGTGGGGAGCCATGAGCCAAGGAAGGCAGGCAGCCTCTAGACAGGGAAACAGAGTCTCCCTAACAACATTCCTGCTGACACTTTGATTTTTCCCACTGAGACCCATGTCAGATGTCAAACCTCCAGAACTGTAAGTTAATTTTTTGAGAAAAAAGGACAGGAGAGAGAGATTTTGAAAAAGGCATAGAATTCAAGAGTCTAAGTAAGTGTGAATTAAAGAAAATAAAGAGAAAGAGGGGAAAAATAGATCTGACAAATAAAACCCAAAGGATAAGATGGCTGATTCAAGAAATGACTCCACAGAATTGCCTTGAATGCCAATGGATTAAACTCCCCAATTAAAAGATCTAGATTGTCAGTATGGATTAAAAAATATGAACAATCAACATGCTGTATACAAGAGACTCATCTTAAACCTAGTGTCAGAGAGAAATTGAAAATAAAGAATTGAAACAATATTCCATGCACGCTATATCCAAAGAAAACATTACTAATTTCAGGTAAAATAGATTTTAAATTCAAGGATCTTATAAGAGATACCAAATGACACTATATATTAATAAAAGAGACAATTCACCAAGAAAGCATAATCATAAACATTTTTGCACACAATCAACATGCTCCAATGTACATGAGAAAACTTTGGCAAAACTTAAGGAAATAATATGTGTTTCCAAATAATTACGGGAGACTTCAATATGAGATTCTCTCCTAAAGCAAGTAGTAGAAAAGAAATAAGAATTAAGGCAGAAATAAATGATACAAAAAAACAAGAGTAAATAAAATGAAAATATGGTTCTTTGAGAAGATCAACAAGATCAACAAACCCTTAGCTAGTCTGACAAAGTAAAAAAGATAGAAGACCCTAATAAATGAAAGAAAAATACATGAGAAGTGGGATTTTACAATTCCTGAAGAAATGAAAAATAACATGAGGATACTATGAACAACTCTATGCCAACAAACGAGGTAATTTAGTGGAAATGAATAATTTCTTGGAAACACACAAAAAACATAGACTGAATAGAGAAGAAATAGAAGATCTCAGCAAATGAATCACAATAAAGAGATTCAATTAGTTATTAAATAGCTTCCCACAAACAAAACCCAAGGGTCAGATGGCTTCAAAGGAGAATTCTGCCAAACTTTCCAGAAAGAACTGACCCCATTCCTACTTAAAACTGTCAAAAAATTGAAGAAAATGGAACACTACCTACCTAATTCTCTGAAGCCAAAATCACTCTACTACCAAAACTAGATAAAGATTCTACAAGAGTGGAAAACTATAGGCCAATCTAGCTAATGAATATAGATTCAAAAATTCTCAACAAAATACTTGAAAATTGAATTCAAAGACACATTAAAAAATTATACACCTTACCAAGTGGGGTTCATCCGAGGCGTGCAAGGGAGGTTCAACATTAGAAAATCAATCAACATAAAACAACACATTAACAATTAATACGGGAAAAATCAAATGATCATCTCAATGAACGCTGAAAAATTATTCAGCAAATCCAATGCCCTTTTTTGATAAAAACACTTCAAAAACTAGGAACTGAAGGAAAGTTCCTCAATATGATAAAGGCCATATATGAAAAACTCACAGCCAGTATAGTACTCAATGGTAAGAGATTGAAAGCCTTCCCCTAAGATCAGGAATAAGACAAGGAATCCTGCTGTCACCACTATTATTCAAAAATGTGATCACAGTTCTAGCCTGAGCAATTCAACAAAACAAAGAAAGAAAAGGCATCCAAATTAGAAAGGAAGAAGAAAAACTCTCATTACTTGCTGATAATATGATCTTATACTTGGAAAACCCTGAGATATCAACAACACAACTATGTGGGCTAATCAAAAAACCAGGAAATGGCAGGATATAAGATTAATGCTCATAAGTCAGTAATGTTCCTACACAGTAGAAATGACCTAATTGAAGAGACACTCAAAATAAGAGATTCCATTCTCAAGAGCAACTAAAAGTAATAGGTACACAGGAAGAAATTTAACCAAGCATGGAAAAGACCTCTACACAGAAAATTAAAAAAACTTACTAAAAGAAATAAAAGTGGACTAAAAAAGACGGAGAGATATTCTGTGTTCATTGACAGGAACGCTGAAGGTCATTTAAACATCAGCCTTACTAAAACTGATCTACAGATTCAAAGCAATTCCCATCAAGTTTCCAAAAATGTAATTTTCATTCTTGGAAAAGCTAATCATCAAATTTATTTTGAAGGGAAAGATGCCTTGAAAAGCTAAAATATTCCGAAAAAGGAAAATGAAATGGAAGGACTTACGCTGCCTAATGTTGGATCCTACTATAAAGCCATGGTAGTGAAAATAGTATGGTATTGGTACAAAGATAGACAGATTGATCAATGGAATTGTATTGAGAATTCAGAAATAGACCCCCAGACTTATGTTGGACTGATTTTTGATGAGGCCCCTTTGCCAGTTTGGATGTATTATGTCCCTCAAAACACCATGTTCTTTGACGCAGTCTTGTGTGGTCAGACATATTAATGATGATTACGTTGGAATCTACTGATTGAGTATTCTCATGGAGATGTGACTCAATCAACTGTGGGCAAGACCTTTGATTGGATAATTTCCATGGAGGTGTTACCCCACCAACTCAGGGTGGGTCTTAACTGAATCACTGGAGTCCAATAAAAGTGTTCACAGACACAAGAAGTGCTGCAGCCAAGAGAGACAGTCTGAAGATACACAGGAGCTGAGAATGGTGCTGGAACACAACCTGGGATCAGGAGAAACCAGCCATGTGCCTTCCCAGCAAACAGACAGTTTCCAGATGCCATTGGCCTTCCTTAGGTGAAGGTATACTTGTGTTGATGCCTTCATTTGTACACTTTCATGGCCTTCAGACTGTAACTTTGTAACTAAATAAACCCTTTTTATAAAAGCCAATCAATTTAGGTTATTTTGCATTATGGCAGCATTAGCAAACTGGAACAGCCCCCAAATCCACTGAATTGGGACAGAACAGCATATTCAAAAAAATGGGGCTGAGATAATTGGATATCTATATCCATAAAAATGAAAGAAGACTCCTACCTCACACCCTATACAAAATTAACTAAACATGTATCAAATATCTCAATATAAGAGTACCATAAAACTCCTGGAAGGCAATGTAGGGAAACTTCTTCCAGGCCTAGTATTAGGAGGTAGCTTCTTAGATTTACACCTAAAGCACAAGCAATGAAAGAAAAAAATAGACAAATGGGAACACCACAGAATTAGAAGCTTCTGTACCTCAAAGGAATTTGTTGAAAAAGGAAAGAGGCAGCCAACTGAATGGGAGAAAATATTTGGAAAACATGTATCTGATAAAAGACTGGTATCTTGCACATACAAAGAAATCCTACAACTCAATGACAATAGAGCAAACAGCCTAATTATAAAATGGGCAAAAGTTATGAAAAGATATTTCTCTGAAGAGGAAATACAAATGGCTACAAAACACATGAAAAATGTTCACCTTCATGAGCTATTAGGGAGATGCAAATCAAAAGCACAATGAGGTATCATCTCACACCAATAAGATTGGCTGCCATTAAACAAACAGGAAACTGTTACAAACACTGGAGAGGATGTGGAGAAATTGGAACTCTTATTCATTGCCAGTGGGACTGCATAATGGTTCAGACAATCTGGAAGAGAGTTTGGCAGTTTCTCAGAAAACTAGATCTTCAGTTACCCTATGATATGGCAACTTGACTTTTCAGTATTGACCCAGAGAATCTGAAAGCAGTGACATGAACAGATATTTCTACACCTATCTTCAGAGTGGCATTGTTCACAATTGCCAAGAGATGGAAACAACCTAAATGTACTTCATCAGATGAGTAGATAGCAAAATATAGAATGTATACACAATGGAATAGTATCAGCAGTAACAATGAATGAGGTCATGAAACATATGACAACATGTATGAATCTTGAAGACATAGTGCTGAGTGAAATAAGCCAGGCACAAAAGGAGAGAGATGGCATGTTACAACTAATCTGAGCTCTAGGAAAAAATGGAAAATAAGTGTCTTTTAGTGTAGAATATAGGGGAACTAGAGAGAGACAGGGGCTAGTGAAAGGGAAACAATAATCTAATAAGAACACATAACATATTAAGAGTGACCTTAATGGTATGGGAATGCTCAGGTGGGACTATGATTCATTAATTTTCTTTTGGTATGGTGGGAGTGTATTGGAAGGAATAAGTTATTTCAGATATCTGTCTTCCCTATTGCTTTCCTTTGTTTTCTTTGGAGGGTTTTCTTATTTGATAAAAAAAAGTTAACTTAATTTAAAAAGACACCTTGAAACAATTTTAGCAGGCACTGAAGGGTTAATCTCTTTAGGTGGAGTTTGGATAGCAGGCTGGAGGTTGGAAAGCCATTTCCTCAGGGCTGAACGGAGGTGGGGGCTTCTTTCCACAGGACAAACCACTACAGTTATATCTAAAAAAGACCCAGCAGAATCCAGGGTTCCAGTGTCCTCACTGCCATTATTATCAATCCATATGACCCTATCCCAAGTTTCAGGATCCCATTCTTTTCCAATCAGTGCCTTTACTTTAACAGCATACACACTACCAGGTTGAGATTTTAGCTTATGTTGTAAATCTGCTGTTCAGACAATGAGAGTTGGAGTCTGGTTTTCAGAAATCTCAAGTCTGCAGCCACAGGAATTAAGATTTTCTTTCAGAGCACACATAGATACATTTACATCTCTCATATGGTTCTTAAGTTTCAAATTTGAAGCCTTTAGCTCTGCCCTTTCTCTTATAACTTTATCCAGCGTATCTAACAGCAACAAGCCAAAATCATTACACTTTTAACTCTGCAAAACTCTGTTAAAGTGTCAAAACACTTCATACAAGACTATGATTAGGAGAATCAGTGATATTTTGCTTATCTCCATTGCCAGCTCACACCATGGGCTGTCAGTGCCATCTTCATTATTGGAAATGGAGTTATTAGTGCCTTTGAATCTAATCAGAGTAGAAAACCAATTGTAAAAGCCCATTTTAAGATTTTGTATCTCAAGAATCACTCTGGGTACAAAGTTGTATCAGATAGGGTTGTCTAGAGAAATATAGTCAATAAGAGATAACTAAATAAAAGATTTTATAAAAGGGTCTCATGCAACTAGGAGAATGCATGAGTCCAAATTGCATAGGACAGGCAGCAAACTGGCAACTCTGATTAACATGTTCAGTGAACTCAGGCAGTGAACTGGCAACTCCAATGAACTCGTCAGGACACATTTTGCTGCCTAGCCAAAGAAGAAGTGAAGGTCCTCTATCTATCTCACTTAAAAGTCTTCAATTTATTGGATTAAATCCAGCTGATTGCATTCTCTCATTGAGGAAGACACACCTTTCATTGATGTAATCAGTCACAGCTACAGCCAATTGACTGACGATACGATAAACCTGCTTTCTGTTTTACTAAGCAGCCACAAATGCCCTTGCACTAACAGGCCAGTGCTTGCTTGACTAGACACCTGGGTACCATCACCTCGCCAAGTTGACACGTGAATCCAACCATCACAGGGAGCCATGGAAAGGATGTGATCTGCATTTTAGTTTGAAAACAATGCCCCTGGATTTGCCAATTGGTTGGATATGAAGTTTGAAGGAAGGAAAGGAATCTAGGATAATGCCAACATGTTTAGCCAGAAGCCACTGATGAGATTGGAAACAAGATGAAGCTATTTATAAAGTGCCACCAAAATGCAAAGGATCACCATGAACATTTTTCACTCTTGTTTTGGTTGCATTGGTCTTAGCCTCAAGGTTTTCCCCCACTACAAGAACCAGGTGTATCTCCCTTCCTTGCACAACACCTCACTTCTCATTTCCAGGTTCCTATTTTATCTGTGGAGGTGAAATTGCTCTTTGCAGTCTTCCAGCTAATTACTACTTGTGTCTCTCAATGGAAAACATCACCTTCTTCTTTCAGTTCAGTTGCTCACAACTACAATCCACCCAAAACCAGAAGAATGAGCCATCCCTGTGAACCCTGGCCCCTGCCAAACTTTCTAGCACATCTCCCACATCAACCCATCAGCCACCTTTCTCAGTTCTTCAAACTCCTTCCAGGCTAAGAGCACTTGCACCTCATTCTTCAGTTACTGGGCATGTCCTCTCCCACCCTCGACTTCTTTGGTTGTTAATTCAGTGCATACTTAGGCATCCACAGAAATGTCACTTCAAAAATTTTTCTAGTTCCATATCTGGGTTCAGATTCCACATCCTTTTCTTGCTCATGCTCATTGAAAGTCATAATTTTCCATAAACACCATAAGAATTCAGAACTCTATGGCTGGAAGCTGTCATTCCCTTATTTTCTCCTCAAAAATTAGAATGCCATGAACACTGAGTTAAACTGAGGACTGTATTTGATAGTACAGTTGTAAAAATGTCCATTCAGCAATTGTGGAAAATGTGTCACATGGGTGGAAGTTGTTAATAATAGGGTAGCATATGGGAATCCTGTATTTTATGCACAATATCTCCAATAAAAATAAAATAGATAAATGAATAATACATGTTCCAAAACTAATCTATTGTATGAGTGAATTAACAAGTGGATTAATGAGTAAGTAAAGAGAAAGAGAATCTCTGGAAAAGGTGAAAGTAAAAGGAGAACACAGAGGTTGGGAAATGTGACGATTTTTACAAAGTGAGTCATGAAGTCCACTGCAAAGACACACAAGAAGATGATTACTTATGCAGCTTAAGTTCCCATCTTTCCAGGAGCCTTCCGGATTGGGATGAAAGCTCATTGTGCAGTTACAGCTATAGGATCCCAGGGCATTAACGCAGATGGAAGTTGGCCCACATGGTGATGGACCTTGGGAGCACTCATCAATGTTTGCAAATATGAAAATGTAAATATCCCATAGTTACAAGGCAATATTTCCTTCCAGTGCTGGCCAGCAAACTATCTGATCAATTTTACTTTCCAACCCACTGACTTTGAAGTTCAGTTGTCCATTGCTTGCTGCAAAGCCAAGATGGCAGGTACAAAAGTAGCTCCCAGGAGTGTTGGTACATCTTGAATTGAAAGTGAACATTTTAACACACTCATCAATATCTGTGGTATGGACACTGGGTGTGAGGGAAAGTTGGATAATGTTCCAACATACATCATGCTTCTCCTTCCAATTTATCGAGTTTTCATTAAAAGAAAAATAGTGGTCCAACCTTGGACTATGTTTTCAGCACAGCCGCTTCATCCAGGTGGGTCCATATAACCAATGTTCACTTTGCAATGTGAGAAGGTGTATGTGTATCACATCTAGGCACACGTGGTTACCAAGCATTTGTGCCTTCTCTCCTCTCTCTTTCCCCTTGACAGGCTGAAGACAGGGCCTCCAAGTTCCTAAGGGACAGAGGAGTCAAAAGATGGAAGGGCACTGGATCTCTAAGACATCATGTGAAGGAAAGCGATCCACTAACCAAGAACACTCATATTAAATTGATATGAGAGTGAGAAATTTCTATTGTGTTAAACTAATTGTTCTCAAATGGGGGTGATTTTTCCCCTAGTGGACTTTTGACAGTGTCTGGAGATATTTGTGTTATTGTTGCTATTGAGTGTGTAGAGGCCAGAGATATTGCTAAAATGTCTACAATACACAGTATGCCTCCCCTCTGACAAAGAATTTATCCAGCCCAATGGTCAATAGTACCAAAGATGAGAAAACCTGACCCAACCAAAACAGATCACAGTGTCAATACAAGTTACCTCACCCTCTGAGGGTTTCTGAACCTTGGAATATGGATGCTATGGAATAGAGTATTCTAGAAAAAAATAATTTTTAAGAGGTAAGAGCAAAACATTTCCTGTTTCATACCAACTCAATATTCCTGAGAAATAAACAGAGAAAGTCCATTAAAGGCTCAAGTGGGTATATGGTATATTGCACTGGAGAGTTGGAAGAAGACCTAGTGATATGAAGGTAGAATAATTTGGAGTCTCCAGGGTATGCAGGAATGACCCATATGTGGAAGTTACAAGAAAGTAATTTTGCACTTAGCTCCATTGAAAAGGACTCTAAACAAGGAATTAGCTTTTTTTGATAGTGAGATCCCCACTTCCAGAAATATTCAAGCAGAGACTACATGACACTTGTCAGAGATGGCATCGTTGGAATTTATGACCTGCCTGTGGAGTTGAGTTAGATGCATGCTTTTCAAAATGTTTAGACTCAGAAACACTTTCAAAATAAAACAGGTAATATTTTGACAGAAAGGGAGAGGGAAGTCCATGGTCTTGCCTGCTTGGCGTAGCTCTTGTCTTTCTTGGGAATACTGAATGGGTACATAGGAGCCCCTAGATATATATTAGACTATCTCTAAAGCCTTTTCCAAGTTTACCACTCTATTGTTCTGATTTTAACAATATTAGCAGCTAGTGGCACACAAAAACAGTTGTAACTAAAGCAAGCATGTGTTTCCTCCGGTGGGCTGAAGAATATAGAATATTTTCTGCATTATGACAGAGTCTCCAAAGATGTCCTCCATCAATTCTTCCACTTCTTATATGCATACTTTGCATACAAGAACAAGAGGTTGACTGGAGTAAAAGTAATATTCTGGGACCTCCAAGCCCAGACCTAAAGAGGACTGTCTGTTTTCTGCTTTTTTCTTCTTGGAATATTCCTTCTTGGAATTCAGCTTCTGTACTATAAGGAAGCCCAAGCAGCCATTTTGAAAGGCCTATGAGACAAGCTTAGGGTACACAGTGAGTTCTGAGCCAGAGACCACCACCAACTGTCAGCCATACAAACAAGGCCACTTTGGACCTACCAACCATCACAGAGCCTCAGCTGGTAACATGTGAAAGAGAAAAACCATGTGATTAACCCATAGACTCCTATGAGCAAAGACACACTGTTGCTGTTAGTAGCTAATAAGGTTTTGGGGTAGTTTGATATCCATTGAGAAGTCTTCAACATGGCATGAAGAATTACTTCATACTGGAAAGCCTTGGGGATCTCAGGGAACCAAAGATAGGCCAAAAAGAATCCAGGTAGGCAGGAAAAAAGTATCTTCACCAGCATGTTGATGGAGACAGAATTTGGCCACATAGAGTCAAGTTCCTAGAACATTCGTCTATATCTAAGCAAAAAGCCGGTCTAAGTAGAAACAATGAAGCATGCTAGGCCTGAACTTTCACCACTGACTGAAGCCAGTATTTTCCCTGGTTGCAGTCTTGCCTTCTTAAACACATTTTCAAAGGTACAGTGAGAGCAAATATTTAGAGGCATATTCATGACCAGTGTATGGTAGATTGAGTTGTGAATCCCAGAAACAAAAGCATGTTCAATTTCTCCCATTTCTGTGGGTTTGAACCTGTTTTGAATAGGGCTTCTTGAAGACATCAATTCTACTTAATGTGTGGCCCAACTGATGAGGCTGGTTCTTAATCTGAATTAATGGAGTCCTTTATAAACAGAAGAAATTCAGACATAGTGGGAGAGAAAGCCAGAGGGAGAAGCCAGAAAACACAGTAAAACAAAGGAGGACATTGTCATGTGATGGGAAAGCCAAGGAGCTCAAGGATTGCTGACCAGCCAGAATGTTATTAACCCTGGAGAAAGCAAGCCATCAAGCCTCTAACACTGAGCCAATACTTTTCTGTTGTTAAGCCAACCTGTGGTTGGTATTTGTCTTAGGAGCCAGAGAAACTAAGACACCATGCAAGTCCTTTAGGGCTCCCAAATGCTCAGGATAATATTGTAACTCATTATTTGGATGTACAATGCCCCATAAATCTCATCCTACCTGAACTTGCCTCTCTCATATTTCACTTCTAATCACTTGGAACTTGATGATTCTATTGATTAATAATCTGGAGGGCTATGAAGGTTCGTTCTCATTTCCTCTGTACCCTCCACATTGAAATTGCTTACTTCCTTCTTTCCCTGATCAATTTTAATTCATCTCCAAACCATATCAGTATATATACAAAAGGAATTAGAAACAATGATTGGAACAGATATTTGTACACTGCTGTACATAGCAGCATTGTTCACAATAACCAAAATTTGGAAACAAACCAAGGGTCTATTAAGAGGTGAATGGATAAACAAAATATGGTATATACCTATGATGGATACTTAAATTTTATTTTATTATTCTAAGTTCTTTGTGGATATCAGCTCATTTATTCTTCTGATCAACCCTTTAAAGAGAATATTCAACCAAAACAAGAAATGAAGTTCCAACATATGCTATAATGTGGACAAACTTTGAAACCATTAGGCTGACTGAAATAAGCCAGACACAAAAGGAAAATATTGTATAACTCCACTCAAATGAAATACCTAGAATAAGCAAATTCATACAGACAGGAAGTTGATTAGAGGTTACCATGGACTAGGGGAAGGAAAATGGGCTGTTAAAGCTTAATGGGTCCAGAGTTTGTATAAGGTGATTGTGCCAGTTTGAATGTACTGTGTCCCCCAAAGTACCAATATCTTTGATGCAATCTTGTGTGGGCAGACATATTGGTGTTGGTTAGATTGTAATTCATTGAGTGTTTCCATGGAGATGTGACCCACCCAACTGCAGGTGACAACTCTGATTGGATGATTTCCATGGATGTGTGGCCCCACCCATTCAGCATGGGCCTTGATTAGTTCACTAGGGCACTATATAAGCTCAGACAGAAGGAGCCAGCTTGCTATAGCCAAGAGGAACACTTTGAAGAATGCACAGAAGCTGAGAGAGTAGCTGCAGATGAGAGACAGTTTGAAGATTGCCATTGAAAGCAGACTCTTGCTCTGGAGAAGCTAAGAGAATGCAAATACCTCAAGAGCAACTGAGAGTGACATTTTGAAGAGGAGCTGTGGCCTAGAGAGGAATGTCCTGGGAGAAAGACATTTTGAAAACAGAACTTGGAGCAGATGCAAGCCATGTGAGTTCCCAGCTAACAGAGGTTTTCCAGATGCCATTGGCCGTCCTCCAGCAAAGGTACACAATTGTGGACGTGTTACCTTGAACACTCTATGGCCTTAAGACTGTAACTGTGTAATCAAATAAAGCCTCTTTTATAAAATCCAATCCATTTCTGGTGTTTTGCATTCTGGCAGCATTAGCAAACTGTAACAGTGATGAAAAAGGTTTGTTAAAGGTTGGTGGGAATGGTAGCACAATATAATAAACATAATTAGTACTGGTGAATTGAACATTTAAAATAGTAGAATGGAACATTTTGGGTTATATATGCATTACCACAGTAATATACTTATATGATGATGATGATGATGATGATGTCAGCAGAGAGGAAGCAGAGTGGAGTGCTTCCAGAGCATGGAGAGCCTGGATTCAAATTATGGTCCTATCATTTATGATCTGTGTCACTGGGCAAAAATTTCATTTCTGTGTGCCTCAGTTGCCGTATGTGTCAAATTTCATTTCTGTGTGCCTCAGTTGCCGTATGTGTCAAATGGGGCTAACAACAATACCTAAATTGTAGGGGTGATCAGAAGAATAAATGAGCTGGTATCCACAAAACTACTTAGAATAGAGCCTGGGGCATATCAAGGGCCATGTAACTTAACTAAAAGAAAAATTAGTTACTAACATATTGAGCTTTGTGTCCTTGTAATAAGTTTTAGGAATTAGAAGCGTGAGTCTACAAAAACAGTGAACTCTAAGATAGGACATGGTGTGTAGTTAACAATATTATTATAAAAACCTGCTATCATCAATTGTAAGAAATACACCACACCAATACAAGATGTTACTACTAGGAAAGTGTATGGGAATCCACTGTTTTGTGTAAGATGGGTCCCTAAATTCACATCATCTCTAAATTCAAAAAATGCTCAAAGACAGACATATTCAGGAAGGCAAAATTGGTATTTAAATCCAGGTCCTTTATGGCTCTGGAATTTAGAGGAGAGCTTCTGGCATGCTCTTGATTCTCAGGGTATGGTATTTTCGCATTTAAATCAATGTCAGCCTTATGCAAGCCCTCCCTGAGTAGCCAGAGCTTCAGGATCATTTGAACTTCATTTAAAGACAAAAGATCATGGGGTGTGCTGTCCCAGGGAGACAAGATGCAGATCTTCATTCTCCTCTTTCATACCTCTTTCACCTCCAGCAAATGATTCCATAACGCTGGAGAGGAAGTATCTTTATCTATATAATACGTATAAAATGTCAGTGATATCATAAGGATTTGGGGGAAATTAAATGAGAATATTCATAGAAGAGTTTAGCCTGTGGCTGGGATTTTGCCTCCATGCCTTCATACCTGTCATTCCTTCTTCCTGAAATGCCATCCCCAAATATCTGATAGCTCCCTCTTTTACTTCCTTAAGAATTTTTCTTAAATGTCAGCTTCTCAGAGTGGCCTTTCCAAACCACTCTATCAAAGTTAGCACTCCTTACCCATCTTTCATGCATTCTTTTTCCTCTTTTTATTTACAAATACTCCATATCTACCAAACCTATACTCCTCTTTCCCCCTCTCCCATAGTCACCTCTAGCCCAACTTTCTATCTCTGAGGATTTGCTATTTCTAGACATCATTCTTAAGTCTACCACATTTGTCTTCATGCCTTTCACCTACCCAAGAAACAGAATATGTTCAGTTTTTTGTTGTTACATATCACTACCTGCTAGATTCTAGGGTCTAGGAAAACAAGTATATTTGCCTGTTTCATTCACCACTGTGTCCCCAGTACCCAAATTCAGAACTGGTGCATAATAGGTATTCAAGTGGCATGTGCTGGATTAGTGAATGAATTAATGTGATTAGCTTCAGCTTTGCAGAAGTGTGTCCCAAACTCAGTCAAGTTGTACCCTCACCACATACTTCTGATTTTGCAAAGAGCCTTGGACCTGAGTTCCCAACAGGTGCCTCCACCTACCTTCACAACTCCCTCCTGAACCCTGGAAACTCAAATTTCCACTGATGGATGCAAATCCTGGGTTGCAGGAACAAGAGTAACTTCCAACTGAATTGTGGCAACCGGCATGCTCTGGGCAAGCTCTGGGATTGGCACATTCATCCACATCTGGTGAGCAGAAGAGAAAATCTGGAGTCAAGGCAAGTGAGGAAACTATCACAGGAGAACATGGATAAGAGCTTCATTCTGCCTGTTAATAAATTGTGGTAGATGGTGTCATGCTCTCCAACTTCCTTATTCACCACTTATTGCTGAGCCACAAAGAACTCATTTCTTCACCTCTCTTGCAGTGAGGTATGGGCCTATGAAAAAATTCTGGCCATCAGCATGTAAGCAGAAGGGTTATTAACACTTTTAAAACAGTTTGATGTTTCCTCTGAAAGCTAAATTACTTAGTAACCCTATGATCTGGCAATCCACTACTCTGTATACACCCAAAAGATCTGAAAGCATGGGCACAGCCAGGCATTTGTTTACCAATGTTCATAGCAGCATTATTCACAATTGCCAAAAGAAGGAGGTAATCCAAGTGTCTACCAACTGATGAAAGGATAAACAAAATGTGTTGTATATATATGATATTGTATTATTCAGCCACTGGAACCAATGAAATCCTGCAGCATGTGACAACATGGATAAAACCTAAAGATATCATGCTGAGTGAAGTAAGTCAGACACAAAGGGATAGATATTATATGACTTCGGTAATATGAATTAAATGGAATATGCAAACTCGTAATAAAATGTAGAATATGGGATGACAAGGGATACATTGGAACTAGAGAAAGGGGGTAGTTGCCTATAATATACAGTATTTTTAACAAGGTTGAATTTAAAAGTTTGGAAAGGGATAGAGGTAAGTGTAGCTCATATTTTGGATTATAATTAATACTGCTGAATTGTATTTAATTTGCCTGAAGGGGTTCTTAGAGTCCTGTGTGCCACGAAAAGGAAAGCTAGACAGATTGCATGACTGTGAACCAAGAAGTGGACATTGTTTAACATTAACACTACACAATATATATGTTCTTTCATGAACTACTACAAATGAATAACACACATACAAAGAAGTAAGAATAGATTCTTATATGGAGGTAGAGTACATATTTAAAGCAATGGACTATAGTTAACATTAATATCTTAATACCCTTTCATCAGCAGTAACAAGTGTACCACACCAATACTATAGATTAGTAATTGGGGGAATGAGGGGAATTGAGTGTTTTGGGTTTCCTTTTTCATGTCTATCAGTGATTAATTTTTGGAGCAGTGAAATTGATTTAAAATTGAATGCAATGATTGTTGCACAATTAGATGATGGTACTGTGAGACACTGATTCTATACTTTGGAAGGTTTATATGTTACGTGAATATCGGTCAATAAAATTTGCAGGGAACAAAACATAATTGTCATAAATTGAAAAAATGGCCACAGTCTTTACCCCTCCCTGTATCCACAGAACTCATATGGATTGCATACAATGTAACTGTATGTCTATCATCAAATGCTAGAATCTATTTCCTCACGCATTGAAGCTAGGCTAGTTGTGTGACTCACGTTGGACAAACAGAATCCAACAGAAGTAAAAAAGCATCACTCCCACTCCTAAGCTTCAAGAGGTCTGCGTGCTTCTGCTCATTCTCATGGGCCCTTTGCTTTTTCCATATGAACAAACCCCAGGATGACTTCATGAAGAATGATAGAACAAGTGGGCAAGACGGGTATCATCCCTGATAAGCCCCAGAAGTGTAAGCCAACCCAGCCAAGATCAGCAAAGCTGACCCACAACTGACCATAGACACATGAGTAAGCCCAATGGAGAACAAAAGAACCACCCATCAGAGTGCAACCTGAGCTGCCAACCCATGGAATCATGAGCTAAACAAATGGTACTTGTTTTTAAACATTAATATTTGTGTTGATTTGTTGCTCAATATAGCTGACTGCTACAGATGGATTAGAAAAATCAAAGATGACTGTAATCCTCTCTTATACTAACCCAGGTAGGTTTTGATGAGGGCTTCAACCCATCATTCCCGGTTTGATGGAGTTACCTTCAGTTTAAGGAATGTGGAGAACAATAGTGCTACACCAGACTCAGGGAAGATGGAGAACTTTGTGAGAACCTTCTGGTTTCAATGAAGAGGATGGATTTGATGGGCAAAGCTTGAGTAAGGAGGATATCAGTGAGGAGGCTTCTAGAGTAACTACAAATCCAGAACCAAGGGTGAGGCAGAGTGGAGAGATTCAAGAGATATTTAGTATGTAAACTCCCCAAGACTCAATGACTGATTTGATAGGAAAGGGGAAGGAGAACAAAGAATAACTTTCAAGTTTTAATTCCAATCCCTTCAGGATGAAGTTCTGAAACTCAGGTCTGAGTTCTCTCTATAGCAGGATTTCCCACATTTAGCACTATTGACAAGTGAGAAGAAAATCCTTAGTTTTGGGCAGGTGTCCCGTGTGCTATAGGATGTTTAGCAGCTTCCCTTTCCTCTCCCTACTAGAAGCCAGCAGCTATCCTCTCTTCCCCCAAAGTGTGGCAACCAAAATTGTCTGTAGATACTGGCAATGCCCCTGAAAGAAAAATTACTCTAGGTTCAAAAGCCTCCAATACTCCCAAGTACAGCCTGACTCTCTATTTAGCTCATTATAGGCCATTAATGAGAGTTCAAATCCTGGCACTTGTTCTAATTAGTTATGTATACTTGAGCAAGACACTACTACCTCATAACATTGTCAAATCTAGTGGTCCTTAATGATTTACGTAAGTAATGAAGAACAGCTCCCGATACCTTCACAGATGAGGTTCCTGAAGATAAATCCAAGTTGGCACCTACAATTGTATCCCCCAAAGGACTTAGCACAGAATGCTCAGGGAGATACAACCATTGAGACTTTCACTGATGTCTGAGGAACAGCGGACCAAGTGAACAGACAACCCAATGCAGGTGTCCACCAAACCCTCCTTGTCTGAGATCATTACCTGAACAGGCAAAACTGCCTGGCTTTCCTGAGTTCCAGCCATTCCCAGTGGGAGAAGAGAAACCAGGCAAACAGCTGCACTTGTATCTCCCCATCAGGTTGGTGCAATTCGTGTTTGGTCCACAAGGTGGGGGACTTTGAGAACATTCATCTACATCTGGACAGAGAAAGAGTCAGGTTTACAAATTTGCTTCGTCTTATGTAGCAGACTGTGTTTCCAATATGGCTGAAACATTGTCTTCCACCCCATAGGCTCCCGTCAGGTGGTGATGTGACTTGCAGGTGTATGTTCCTTCCCCTTGAATCTGGGAATGCTTGAGATTATGGTGAAGGTGATACTAAGTAATAAGAAAACCATGCACTCCTATGCACAGAAATAAAAAGGAAAGAGTAAAGAAAAGAATCTGGAAAAGAAAAGATAACAGATGTGATAATGATAGATATAGACAGATTAGAAATTATACATAAATTTTTTATTAGATAGAGAGATGATAGAGATAGATTGATAGGATAGACTGATAAATGGGTGGGTGGATATATACATTCAGATAAGAGATTAGATATATTGGCAGAAAGATATAGATGATAGATTACAGATGGATGGATACACAAAGAGCTAGAAATAGATATAGATAGAAAGTAAGGATGTATGTATGTATGTGTGGGTTAATGGATGGATATAGATATACAGATGATATGAAATAGATGACAGTTTATACAGATAATAGATAGGCAGATAGATTAGATAGATAGATAAAAGACAGGTTATATAGATGATAGAAGTAGACACATAGATGACAGATAAATGCTAGATTGATAGAGACAGAGAGATGAAAAGACAGATAAATAGATAGACTGACACATGACAGACAGATAATAGAATGAAACAGAAAGTGTGGCTAAAAGTTGACCTTTCAAGTTTACCAATCTATTGAGCTGATTTTTACCATATTAGCAGCTAGTGGCACTCAAAACCAGTTTTAATTAAAGCAAACATTTGTTTCCTCTGGTGGGCTGAAGAATATAGAATATGTTCTGCATTATGAAAGAGTCTCCAAAGATGTCCACTATCAATCCTTCCACTTTTTATATGTACACATTGCATAGAGGAACAAGAGGTTGACTAGGGTAAAAGAAATATTCTGGGACATCCAAGCCCAGACCTAAAGAGGACTGTCAGCTTATGCTTTCTTCCTCTTGGAATATAACTTCTTGCAATCCATTGCCATACAATGAGAGAGCCCAAGCAGCCATTTTGAAAGGCCCATGAGCAAGCTGAGGTTCCCAGGTGAGCACTGAGCCAGAGACAACCAGCAAATGTCAGCCATGCAAGAAAGGCCACTTTGGACCAACCAACCGTCACAGAGCCCCAGCTGGTAACATGATAAGCAGAAAAACCATATGAACAACCCATAGAGTCCCATGAGGAAAAACACACCATTGCCATTATCAGATGATAAGATTTTGAGAGACTTTGATATCCTTTGACAAGCCTTCAACATGGACTGAGGAATTAGTTTACTTCGGAAAGCTTCAGGGATCTCAGGGAACCAAAGATAGCTCAAAAAGAATCCAGGTAGGCAGGAACAAGTATATTCTGCCAGGATGTTGATGCAGACAGAATTGGGGCAAGAAAGAGTCAAGTTCCTGGAACATTCATCCATCTCTAAGCAGAAAACTGGTCTAAGTAGAAAGAATGAAGGATGCTAAGCCTGAAGCTTCACCACTGAATGAAGACAGTGTTTTCCCTGTCTGAAGTCTTGCCTTCTTAAACACATTTTGAAGGACACAGTGAGAGCAAAGGTTTAGAGGTATATTCATGATCAGCATAAGGTATATTGAGTTGTGAATCCCAGAACTATAAACATGATCTTCAATTTCCCTCATTTCTGTGGGTTTGAACCTACTGAGAATGGGACCTCTTGAAACGTCAATTTTATTTAACATGTGACCCAACTGATGAGGCTGGTACTTAATCAGGATTAATGGAGTCCTTTATGAACAGAAGAAATTCATATACAGTAGGAGAGAAAGCCAGGGGGAGGTGCCTGTAAACCCAGAAAGACAAAGGAGGGCATTGTCATGTGAAGGGAAAGCCAAGGAACTCAAGGATTGCTGGCCAGCCAAAATGTTACTGACCGTGGAGAAAGCAAGCCATCAATCCCTGAGCTGTGAGCCAGTACATTCCTGTTGTTAAGCCAACCTGTGTTTGGTATTTATCTTAGGAGCTGGAGAAACTAAGACACCGTGCAGGTCCTTTGATTGGGCTCCCAAATGCTCAGGATAAAACTGTAACTGATTATTTGCAGGTACAATGCCCTGAAAATTTCATGGTACCTAAACTTGCATCTCTCATATTTTGCTTCTAATCCCTTGGTAATTGGTGATTCTATTGCATTAATAATCTGGAGAGCTATGAAGGTTCATTCTCACTTCCGTTTAACCTTCACATTGAAATTGCTTTCTTTCCTCTTTCCCTGATAAATTTTAATTCTTCTCCAAATAATACCAGTAAATGTACAAAGAATTTCAAACGAGTATTGGAACAGACATTTGTACAATGCTGTACACAGCAGCAATGTTCACAATAATCAAATTTGGAAATAAGTCAAGTGTCCCTTAAGGGGGTGAATATATAAACAAAATGTGGTATATAACTATGACGGATAATTAATTTTTATTTTATTATTTTAAGTGTTTTGTGGATATCAGCTCATTTATTCTTCTGATCAACATTTTAAAGAAAATATTTTAAAGAAAATATTCATCTGTAAAAATGAGCAAAATTCTGATACCTGCTACAACTTGAATGAACCTTGTAAACATTATGCTGATTGAAATAATACAGACACAAAAGGACAAGTATTGTAAAACACCAGTCAAATGAAACACCTACAATAAGCAAATTCATGCGAAGAGGAAGTTGATTAGAGATTACAAGGGGCTACGGCAAGGAAAATGAGGTGCTATTACTTAATGGGTCCAGAGATTGAATAAGGTGATGTAAAAAGTTTATTAATGGATGCTGGGGATGGTAGCACAATATGATAAATATACTTAGTTGCAGTGAATTGTACACTTAAAATGGGAGAAATGGAATATTTTCTGTTATATATGCATTACCATAGTAACTTGATGATGATGATGATAATGTTAGCAGAGAGGCAGCACAGTGGAGAAGTTTCAGAGCATGGAGAGCATGGATACAAATTATAGTCCTATCTTCTATGATCTGTGTCACTGGGCAAAAATTTCACCTCTGTGTGCCTCAGTGCCTGATGTGTCAAGTGGGGGTAACAGCAGTACCTAACTTAAAGAGGTGATCAAATTAATAAATGGGCTGGTATCCACAAAATTATTTAGAATAGAGCCTGGGGCATAACAAGGGTTATGTAACAGAACTAAAATAAAAATTAGTTACTAACATATTGAGCTTTCTGTCTGGCAGGCACTGAGCTAAATCCTTTACATTCATCAGTTCACCAAATGCTCATAGCATTACTGTGAGGTCTATGGTAATATTATCTACGTTTCAGAGGAGGAAACTGAAGCTTTTAAAATGCTCAGGGTCTAAAATTCTACTGCCTAGCAAATCAGGTCTGAAATACGCTTCTCTATGAGTCTATATGGCTCTTATATTTAGGTCTTTGCATATCATACAAGGTAGGGGCCTTCACTTTTTATGCAAATGGACACCCAGATTGCTCAGCACCATCTAATGGATAGAATATTAATTGCTAATTGAGTGGTCTTTGCCCCCTTTTCAAAATCATTTGGTCATAAACATGAGGGTTGATTCCTGCACTCTTAATTCTATTCCCTTTCTCTATATCCTTGTCCTTGTGCCAGTAACTTGCCATTTGATTCCTGTGTCTTTGTAATAACTTTTAGGAACTAGAAGTGTGAGTCCACAAAAACAGTGAACTCTAAGTTAAGCCATGGTTTGTAGTCAACAATACCAAAATAGAAACATGCTGTCATCAATTGTAATAAATATACCACACCAATAAAGATGTTAATAATAGAAAGGTAAATGGGAATCCACTGTTTTGTGTATGATAGTTCCCTAAATCCACATCATCTCTAATTTCAAAAAATGCTCAAAGTCACATACATTGAGGAAGGCACAATTGATATTTAAACCGAGGTCCTTTATGGCTCTGGAATTTAGAGGACAGCTTCTGGCATACCCTTGACTCTCAGGGTTTGGGAGTTTGGCATTTAAATCCATGTCAGGCCTGTGCAATCCCTCCCTGAGTAGCCAGAGCTTCAGGATCATTTGAACTGCATTTAAAGACAAAAGATCATGGGGTGTGCTGTCCCAGGGAGACAAGATGCAGATCCTGATTCTCCTCCTTCATACCTGTTTAACCTCCAGCAAATGATTCCATCACCCTGGAGAGGAGGTTTCCTTATCCATAAAATATGCACAAAATGTCACTGATATCCTAAGGTCTTTTGGGACATCCAACGAGAAGATGTATAGAAGAGTTTAGCCCATGGCTGGGATTTTGCCTCCATGCCTTCAGACCTGTCATTCCTTCTTCCTGAAATGCCATCCCCAAATATCTGATAGCTCCCTCCTTTACTTCCTTAAGAATTTTTCTTAAATGTCAGCTTCTCAGAGTGCCTTTCCTAACCATTCTATCAATGTTAGCACTCTTTACCCATCTTTCCTGCATTCTTTTTCCTCTCTTTATTTACAAATACTCCATATCTACCAAATCGACACTCCCATTTCTCCCTCTCCCATAGTAACCTAAATTCCAACTTTCTGTCTCTGGGGATTTGCTATTTCTAGACATCACTCTTAAGTCTACCATATTTGTCTCCATCCCTTTTATCTATACAAGACACAGATTATACTCACTTTTTTGTTGTTACATAAAACTACCTGCTAGTTTATAGAGTCTAGGAAAACAAGTATATTTGCCTGTTTTATTCACCACTGTGTCCCCAGTACCCAAATTCAGAACTGGTGCATAATAAGTATTCAAGTGGCATGTGTTGGATTAGTGAATGAATGAATGTGATTAGCTTCAGCTTTGCAGATGTGTGTCCCAAACTCAGTCAAGTTGTACCCTCACCACATACTTCTGATTTTGCAAAGAGCCTTGGACCTGAGTTCCCAACAGGTGCCTCCACCTACCTTCACACCTCCCTCCTGAACTCTGGAAACTCAAATTTTCACTGATGGATGTAAATCCTGGGTTGCAGGAACAAGAGTAACTTCCAACTGAATTGTGGCAACTGGCATGCTCTGGGCAAGCTCTGGGATTGGCACATTCATCCACATCTGCTGAGCAGAAGAGAAAATCTGGAGTCAAGGCAAGTGAGGAAACTATCACAGGAGAACATGGATAAGAGCTTCATTCTGCCTGTTAATAAATTGTGGTAGATGGTGTCATGCTCTCCAACGTCCTTATTCATCACTTATTGCTGAGCCACAATGAACTCATTTCTTCACCTCTCTTGCAGTGAGGTATGGTCCTAAGAATAAATTCTGGCCATCAGCATGTAAGCAGAAGGGTTGTTAACACTTTTGAAACAGTCTGGTGTTTCCTCTGAAAGCTAAATTACTTAGTTACCCTATGATCTGGCAATCCACTACTCTGTATACACCCAAAAGATCTGAAAGCATGGGCACAGCCAGGCATTTGTTTACCAATGTTTATAGAACCATTATTCAGAATTGACAAAAAAAAGGAGATAATCCTAGTGTCTACCAAATGATGAAAGGATAAACAAAATGTGTTGTATATATATGATATTGTATTATTCAGCCATTGAAACCAATGAAATCCTGCAGCATGTGACAACATGGATAAAACCTAAAGATATCATGCTGAGTGAAGTAACTCAGACACAAAGGGATAGATATTATATGACTTCGGTAATATGAATTAAATGGAATATGCAAACTCATAGTAATAAAATGTAGAATATGGGATGACAAGAGATACATTGGAACTAGAGAAAGGGGGTAGTTGCCTATAATATACAGTATTTTTAACAAGGTTGAATTTAAAAGTTTGGAAAGGGATAGAGGTAAGTGTAGCTCATATTTTGGATTATAATTAATACCACTGAATTGTATTTAATTTGCCTGAAGGGTTTCTTAGAGTCATGTGTGCCACGAAAAGGAAAGCTAGACGGATTGCATGACTGTGAACGAAGAGGTGGACATTGTTTAACATTAACACTACACAATATATATGTTCTTTCATGAACTAATACAAATGAATAACACACATACAAAGAATAATAGATTCTTGTACAGAGATAAAGTACATATTTTAAGCAATGGAATATCTTTAACATTAATATCTTAATATCCTTTCATCAGCAAGTAACAAGTGTACCACACCAATACTATAGATCAGTAATTGAGGGAATAAGGGGAATTGAGTATTTTGGGTTTCCTTTTTCATGTCTAGCAGTGATTAATTTTTGGAGAAGTGAAATTGGTTTAAAATTGAATGCAATGATTGTTGCACAATTAGATGATGGTTCTGTGAGACACTGATTCTATACTTTGGAAGGTTTATATGTTACGTGAATATATGTCAATAAAATTTGCAGGGAACGAAACATAATTGTCATAAATTGAAAAAAATGGCCAGACTTTAACCCTCCCTGTATCCACAGAACTCGTATGGATTGCATACAATGTAACTGTGTGTCTATCTCAAATGGTGGAATCTATTTCCTCACGCATTGAAGCTAGGCTAGTTGTGTGACTCATGTTGGACAAACAGAATCCAACAGAAGTAAAAAAGCATCACTCCCACTCTTAAGCTTCAAGAGGTCTGTGAGCTTCTGCTCATTCTCATGGGCCCTTTGCTTTTTCCATATGAACAAACCCCAGGATGACTTCATGAAGAATGATAGAACAAGTGGGCAAGACGGGTATCATCCCTGATAAGCCCCAGAAATGTAAGCCAACCCAGCCAAGATCAGCAAAGCTGACCCACAACTGACCATAGACACATGAGTAAGCCCAATGGAGAACAAAAGAACCACCCATCAGAGTGCAACCTGAGCTGCCAACCCATGGAATCATGAGCTAAACAAATGGTAGTTGTTTTTAAACATTAATGTTTGTGTTGATTTGTTACTCAATATAGCTGACTGCTACAGATGGATTAGAAAAATCAAAGATGACTGTAATCCTCTTTTATACTAACCCAGGTAGGTTTTGATGAGGGCTTCAACCCACCATTCCTGGTTTGATGGAGTTAACTTCAGTTTAAGGAATGTGGAGAACAATAGTGCTACACCAGACTCAGGGAAGATGGAGCACTTTGTGAGAACCTTCTGGTTTCAATGAAGAGGATGGATTTGATGGGCAAAGCTTGAGTAAGGGGGATATCAGTGAGGAGGCTTCTAGAGTAACTACAAATCCAGAACCAAGGCTGAGGCAGAGTGGAGAGATTCAAGAGATATTCAGCATGTAAACTCCCCAAGACTCAATGACTGATTTGATAGGAAAGGGGAAGGAGAACAAAGAATAACTTTCAAGTTTTAATTCCAATCCCTTCAGGATGAAGTTCTGAAACTCAGGTCTGAGTTCTCTCTATAGCAGGATTTCCCACATTTAGCACTATTGACAAGTGAGCAGAAAATCCTTAGTTTTGGGCAGGTGTCCCGTGTGCTATAGGATGTTTAGCAGCTTCCCTTTCCTCTCCCTACTAGAAGCCAGCAGCTATCCTCTCTTCCCCCAAAGTGTGGCAACCAAAATTGTCTGTAGATACTGGCAATGAACCTGGAAGAAAAATTACTCTAGGTTCAAAAGCCTCCAATACTCCCAAGTACAGCCTGACTCTCTATTTAGCTCATTATAGGCCATTAATGAGAGTTCAAATCCTGGCACTTGTTCTAATTAGTTATGTATACTTGAGCAAGACACTACTACCTCATAACGTTGTCAAATCTAGTGGTCCTTAATGATTTACCTAAGTAATGAAGAACAGCTCCCGATACCTTCACAGATGAGGTTCCTGAAGATAAATCCAAGTTGGCACCTACAATTGTATCCCCCAAAGGACTTAGCACAGAATGCTCAGAGAGATACAACCATTGAGACTTTCACTGATGTCTGAGGAACAGCGGACCAAGTGAACAGACAACCCAATGCAGGTGTCCACCAAACCCTCCTTGTCTGAGATCATTACCTGAACAGGCAAAACGGCCTGGCTTTCCTGAGATCCAGCCATTCCCAGTGGGAGAAGAGAAACCAGGCAAACAGCTGCACTTGTATCTCCCCATCAGGTTGGTGCAATTCGAGTTTGGTCCACAAGGTGGGGGACTTTGAGAACATTCATCTACATCTGGACAGAGAAAGAGTCAGGTTTACAAATTTGCTTCGTCTTATGTAGCAGACTGTGTTTCCAATATGGCTGATACTTTGTCTCCCACCCCATAGGCTCCCGTCAGGTGGTGATGCGACTTGCAGGTGTATGTTCCTTCCCCTTGAATCTGGGAATGCTTGAGATTATGGTGAAGGTGATACTAGGTAATAAGAAAACCATGCACTCCTATGCACAGAAATAAAAAGGAAAGAGTAAAGAAAAGAATCTGGAAAAGAAAAGATAACAGATGTGATAATGATAGATATAGACAGATTAGAAATTATACATAAATTTTTTATTAGAGAGATGATAGAGATAGATTGATAGACAGGATAGACTGATAAATGGGTGGGTGGATATATACATTCAGATAAGAGGTTAGATATATTGGCAGAAAGATATAGATGATAGATTACAGATGGATGATATACAAAGAGCTAGAAATAGATATAGATAGAAAGTAAGGATGTATGCATGAATGTGTGGGTTAATGGATGGATATAGATATACAGATGATATGAAATAGATGACAGTTTATACAGATAATAGATAGGCAGATAGATTAGATAGATAGATAAAAGACAGGTTAGTTAGATGATAGAAGTAGACACATAGATGACAGATAAATGCTAGATTGATAGAGATAGAGAGATGAAAAGACAGATAAATAGATAGACTGACACATGACAGACAGATAATAGAATGAAACAGAAAGTGTGGCTAAAATTTGACCTTTCAAGTTTACCAATCTATTGAGCTGATTTTTACCATATTAGCAGCTAGTGGCACTCAAAACCAGTTTTAATTAAAGCAAACATTTGTTTCCTCTGGTGGGCTGAAGAATATAGAATATGTTCTGCATTATGAAAGAGTCTCCAAAGATGTCCTCTACCAATCCTTCCACTTTTTATATGTACACATTGCATAGAGGAACAAGAGGTTGACTAGGGTAAAAGAAATATTCTGGGACATCCAAGCCCGGACCTAAAGAGGACTGTCAGCTTATGCTTTCTTTCTCTTGGAATATAACTTCTTGCAATCCATTGCCATACAATGAGAGAGCCCAAGCAGCCATTTGATAGGCCCATGAGCAAGCTGAGGGTCCCAGGTGAGCACTGAGCCAGAGACAACCAGCAAATGTCAGCCATGCAAGAAAGGCCACTTTGGACCAACCAACCGTCACAGAGCCCCAGCTGGTAACATGATAAGCAGAAAAACCATATGAACAACCCATAGAGTCCCATGAGGAAAAACACACCGTTGCCATTATCAGATGATAAGATTTTGAGAGACTTTGATATCCTTTGACAAGCCTTCAACATGGACTGAGGAATTAGTTTACTTCGGAAAGCTTCAGGGATCTCAGGGAACCAAAGATAGCTCAAAAAGAATCCAGGTAGGCAGGAACAAGTATATTCCGGCAGGATGTGGATGCAGACAGAATTCGGGCCAGAAAGAGTCAAGTTCCTGGAACATTCATCCATCTCTAAGCAGAAAACTGGTCTAAGTAGAAAGAATGAAGGATGCTAAGCCTGAAGCTTCTCCACTGAATGAAGACAGTGTTTTCCCTGTCTGAAGTCTTGCCTTCTTAAACACATTTTGAAGGACACAGTGAGAGCAAAGGTTTAGAGGTATATTCATGATCAGCATAAGGTATATTGAGTTGTGAATCCCAGAACTATAAACATGATCTTCAATTTCCCTCATTTCTGTGGGTTTGAACTTATTGAGAATGGGACCTCTTGAAGACGTCAATTGTATTTAACATGTGACCCAACTGATGAGGCTGGTACTTAATCAGGATTAATGGAGTCCTTTATGAACAGAAGAAATTCAGATACAGTAGGAGAGAAAGCCAGGGGAAGGTGCCTGTAAACCCAGAAAGACAAAGGAGGGCATTGTCATGTGAAGGGAAAGCCAAGGAGCTCAAGGATTGCTGGCCAGCCAAAATGTTATTGACCTTGGAGAAAGCAAGCCATCAAGCCTCTGAGCTGTGAGCCAGTACATTCCTGTTATTAAGCCAACCTGTGTTTGGTATTTATCTTTGGAGCTGGAGAAACTAAGGCACCATGCATGTCCTTTGATTGGGCTCCCAAATGCTGAGGCTAAAATTGTAACTCATTATTTGGATGTACAATGCCCTGAAAATTACATGGTTCCTAAACTTGAATCTCTCATATTTTACTTCTAATCCCTTGGTACATGGTGACTATATTGCATTAATAATCTGGAGAACTATGAAGGTTCACTCTCACTTCTGTTTCACATTCACATTGAAATTGCTTTCTTTCCTCTTTCCCTGATGAATTTTAATTCTTCTCCAAACAATACCAGTAAATGTACAAAGAATTTCAAACAAGCATTGGAACAGATATTTGTACAATGCTGTACACAGCAGCATTCTTCACAATAATCAAATTTGGAAATAACTCAAGTGTCCATTAAGGGGGTGAATATATAAACAAAATGGGGTATATAACTATGATGGATAATTAATTTTTATTTTATTATTTTAAGTGCTGTGTGGATATCAGCTCATTTATTCTTCTGATCAACATTTTAAAGAAAATATTTTAAAGAAAATATTCATCTGTAAAAATGAACAAAGTTCTGACACATGCTACAACTTGGATGAACCTTGAAAACATTACACTGATTGAAATAATACAGAAACAAAAGGACAAGTATTGTATAACACCAGTCAAATGAAACACCTACAATAAGCAAATTCATATGAAGAGGAAGTTGATTAGAGATTACAAGGGTCTATGGTAGGGAAAATGGGGTGCTATTACTTAATGGGTCCAGAGATTGAATAAGGTGATGAAAAAAGGTTATTAATGGATGGTGGGGATGGCAGCACAATATGATAAATATAATTAGTTCCAGTGAATTGTACACTTAAAATGGGAGAAATGGAATATTTTCTGTTATATATGCATTACCATAGTAACTTCGTGATGATGATGATAATGTTAGCAGAGAGGCAGCAGAGTGGAGAAGTTTCAGAACATGGAGAGCATGGATACAAATTATAGTCCTATCTTCTATGATCTGTGTCACTAGGCAAAAATTTCATCTCTGTGTGCCTTAGTGCCTGATGTGTCAAATGGGGATAACAACAGCACCTAACTTAAAGAGGTGATCAAATGAATAAATGAGCTGGTATCCACAAAAGTATTCAGAATGGAGCCTGTGGCACATCAAGGGCTGTGTAACTGAAATAAAATAAAAATTAGTTACTAACATATTGAGCTTTCTGTCTAGCAGGCACTGAGCTAAATCCTTTACATTCATCAGTTCACCAAATGCTCATAGCATTAGCATGAGGTCTATGGTAATATTATCTACGTTTCAGAGGAGGAAACTGAAGCTTTCAAAATGCTCAAGGTCAAAAATTCTACTGCCTAGCAAATCAGGTCTGAAAGACGCTTCTCTATGCGTCTATATGGCTCTTATATTTAGGTCTTTGCATATCGTGCAAGGTAGGGGCCTTCACTTTTTATGCAAATGGACACCCAGATTGCTCAGCACCATCTATTGGAGAGAATATTACTTGCTAATTGAGTGGTCTTTGCCCCCTTGTCAAAATCATTTGGTCATAAACATGAGGGTTGATTCCTGCACTCTTAATTCTATTCCATTTCTCTATATCCTTGTCCTTGTGCCAGTAACTTTCCATTTGATTCCTGTGTCTTTGTAATAAGTTTTAGGAACTAGAAGTGTGAGTCTACAAAAACAGTGAACACTAAGTTAAGCCATGGTTTGTAGTCAACAATACCAAAATAGAAACATGCTGTCATCAATTGTAATAAATATACCACACCAATAAAGATGTTAATAATAGAAAGGTAAATGGGAATCCACTGTTTTGTGTATGATAGTTCCCTAAATCCACCTCATCTCTAATTTCAAAAAATGCTCAAAGTCACATATATTGAGGAAGGCACAATTGGTATTTAAACCCAGGTCCTTTATGGCTCTGGAATTTAGAGGATAGCTTCTGGCATACCCTTGATTCTCAGGCTTTGGGAGTTTGGCATTTAAATCCATGTCAGCCCTGTGCAATCCCTCCCTGAGTAGCCAGAGCTTCAGGATTGTTTGAACTTCATTTAAAGACAAAAGATCATGGGGTGTGCTGTCCCAGGGAGACAAGATGCAGATCCTGATTCTCCTCCTTCATACCTGTTTAACCACCAGCAAATGATTCCATCACCCTGGAGAGGAGGTTTCCTTATCTATAAAATATGCACAAAGTGTCACTGTTATCATAAGGTTTTTTGGGAAAATAAATGAGAATATTTATAGAAGAGTTTAGCCCGTGGCTGGGATTTTGCCTCCAGGCCTTCATACCTGTCATTCCTTCTTCCTGAAATGCCATCCCCAGATACCTGATAGCTCCCTCCTTTACTTCCTTAAGAATTTTTCTTAAATGTCAACTTCTCAGAGGGGCCTTTCCTAACCACTCTATCAAAGTTAGCACTCCTTACCCATCTTTCCTGCATTCTTTTTCCTCTTTTTCTTTACAAATACTCTGTATCTACCAAACCTACACTTCCCTTTCCCCCTCTCCCATAGTAAACTCAAGTCCAACTTTCTATCTCTGAGGATTTGCTATTTCTAGACATCATTCTTAAGTCTACCATATTTGTCTTCATCCCTTTTATCTATACAAGACACAGAATATGTTCACCTTCTTGTTGTTTCATATCACTACCTGCTAGATTCTAGGGTCTAGGAAAACAAGTATATTTGCCTGTTTTATTCACCACTGTATCCCCAGTACCCAAAGTCAGAACTGGTGCATAATAGGTATTCAAGTGGTATTTGTTGGATTAGTGAATGAATGAATATGATCAGCCTCAACTTTGCAGATGTGTGTCCCAAACTCAGCCAAGTTATGCCCTCCCCCATTACTTCTGATTTTGCAAAGAGCCTTGGACCTGAGTTCCCAACAGGTCCCTCCACCTACCTTCACACCTCCCTCCTGAACCCTGGAAACTCAAATTTCCACTGATGGATGCAAATCCTGGGTTGCAGGAACAAGAGTAACTTCCAACTGTATTGTGGCAACCGGCATGCTCTGGGCAAGCTCTGGGATTGGCACATTCATCCACATCTGGTGAGTAGAAGAGAAAATCTGGAGTCAAGACAAGTAAGGAAACTATCACAGGAGACCATGGATAGGAGCTTCATTCTGCCTGTTTCTAAATTGTGGTAGATGGTGTCATGCTGCCCTATTTCCATGTTCTCATCTTCTTGCTGGACAACAATGAACTCATTTCTTCACCTCTCTTGCAGTGATGTATGGTCCTACAAAATAATTGTGGCCATCAGCATGTAAGCAGAAGGGTTGTTAACACTTTTAAAATAGTTTGGCGTTTCCTCTGAAAGCTAAATTATTTAGTTACCCTATGATCTGGCAATCCACTACTCTGTATACACCCAGAAGATCTAAAAGCAGTGGTCAACCAGGCATTTGCATACCAATGTTCATAGCAGCATTATTCACTACTGTCAAAAGAAGGAGTTAATCCAAGTGTCTACCAACTGATGAAAAGATAAACAAAATGTGTTATATAGAGAGACGATATTGTATTATTCAGCCATTAAAAGCAACGAAATCCTGCAGCATGTGACAACATGGATAAAACCTAAAGATATGATGCTGAGTGAAGTAAGTCAGACACAAAGGGATAGATAGTATGTGACTTCACTAATGAGAACTAAACAGAATACGCAAACTCATAGTAATAAAATGTAAAATATAGGAGGACAAGAAATACATTGGAACTAGAGAAATGGGGTGGTTACCTGTAATATACAGTATTTTTAACAAGGTTGAATGTAAAAGTTTGGAAAGGGATAGCGGTGAGGGTCACTCATTATTGGGATTATAATTAATAGTACTGATTTGTATATAATTTGGCTGAAGGGGTTTCTTAGAGTCATGTATGCCACCAAAAGGAAAGCTAGAGGGATTGTATTACTGTTAAACAAGAAGTGCATGTTGTTTATCATTAACACTACAATATAAATAAGTTCTTTCATGAGCTAATACAAATGTATAACACATGTACAAAGAGTTAACGATAGATTGTTATGTGGAGAAAAAGTACCTATTGTATTCAATGGACTATAGTTGACAGTAATATCTTAATATCCTTTCATCAGCAGTAACAAGTGTACCTCACCAATACTATAGATCAGTAATAGGGGGAATAAGGGGAATTGAGTGTTTTGGGTTTTCTTTTTTATGTGTATCAGTTACTTTTTTTTTTGGAGCACTCATCAACATCTGGATAGAGAAAGAGTAAGATTTACAAATTTGCCTCATTCTATGTAGAAGACTGTGTTTCCAATATGACTGTGACATTATCTTCTACGCCAATGACTCCTGTTAGGTGGTGATGTGACTGGTATTTGTATGTTCCCTCCCCCCGAATCTGGGAATTCTTGAGATTATGGTGAAAGTGATGCTAGGTAATAAGAAAACCATGCACTCCTATGCACAGAAATAAAAAGGAAAGAGTAAAGAAAAGAGTCTGGAAAAGAAAAGAATACAATCTTGTTGTGGACAGACAAGATAATGATAGATATAGACAGATAAGAAATTATACATAAATGTTTTATTAGATAGATAGACAGATGATAGAGATAGATTGATAGACAAGATAGAAGGATTGAGAAATGGGTGGATGGTTATATACATTCAGAAAAGAGATTAGATATATTGACAGATAGATATAGATGATAGATTGCAGATGGATGGATAGACATAGAGGTAGATATAGATATAGATAGACAGGATGTATGTAGGTATGTATGTATGTGTGATTGGATGGATGGATATAGATATCTAGACGATATCAAGTAAATGACTGATTAGATAGACTATAGGCAGATAGATATAGACAGATATATAGAAAGATAGATGATAGATAGATAGATTGATTAAAGGTAGATTAGATAGATGATAGATGTAGACAGATAGATGACAGATATTTGCTACATTGATAGAGATAGAGAGATGAAAAGATAGCTAGATAGATAGATAGACAGACAGATACATGTCAGACAGATAATAGAATGAAACAGAAAGTTTGGCTAAAAATTGACCTTTTCAAGTTTACCACTCTATTGATCTGATCTTAACAATATTAGCAGCTAGTGGCACTCAAAACCAGTTTTAATTAAAGAAAACATGTGTTGCCTCTGGTGGGCTGAAGAATATAGAATATGTTCTGAATTATGAAAGAGTCTCCAAAGATGTCCTCCATCAATCCTTCCACTATTAATATGCATGCATTGCATAGAGGAAAAGAGGTTGACTAGGGTAAAAGAAATATTCTGGGACATCCAAGCCCAGACCTAAAGAGAACTGTCAGTTTTTGATTTCTTCCTTTGGAATATGACTTCTTGGAATCCATTGCCATATAATGAGGAAGCCCAAGCAGCCATTTTGAAAGGCCCAAGAGGCAAGCTGAGGGTCTCTGGTGAGCTCTGAGCCACAGACAACCACCAAATGTCAGCCATGCAAGAAAGGCCACTTTGGACCTACCAGCCATCACAGAGCCCCAGCTGGTAACATGTTAAACAGAAGAACCCTATGATCAATCCATAGAGTCCCATGAGGAAAAACACACTGTTGCCAGTATTAGATAATAAGGTTTTGGGAGAGTTTGATATCCACTGACAGTTCTTCAGCATGGCCTGAGGAATTACTTTGCTTTGGAAAGCCTCAGGGATCTCAGGGAACCAAAGATAGGTCAAAAAGAATCCAGGTAGGCAGGAACAGGTATATTCTGCCAGGATGTTGATGCAGACAGAATTGGGGCCAGAAAGAGTCAAGTTCCTGGAACATTCATCCACACCTAAGCAGAAAATTGGTCTAAGTAGAAAGAATAAAGGATGCTAAGCCTGAAGCTTTACCACTGAATAAAGACAGTGTTTTCCCTATCTGAAGTCTTGCCTTCTTAAACACATATTCAAGGATACAGTGAGAGCAAATGTTTAGAGGCATATTCATGATGAGTGTATGATAAAATGAGTTGTGAATCCCAGAACCATAATCATTATCTTCAATTTCTCCCATTTCTGTGGGTATGAACCTATTGAGACTAGTACCTCTTGAAGATGTCAATTTTATTTAACATGTGACCCAACTGATGAGGCTGGTACTTAATCAGGATTAATGGAGTCCTTTATAAACAGAAGAAATTCAGATACAGTAGGAGAGTAAGCCAGAGGGAGGAGCCTGTAAACATAGAAAGACAAAGGAGGGTATTGTCATGTGATGGGAAAGCCAAGGAACCCAAGGATTGCTGGTCAGACAAAATGTTTTTGACCTTGGAGAAAGCAAGCCATCAAGCCTATGAGCTGTGAGTCAATACGCTCCTGTTGTTAATCCAACCTGTGTTTGGTATTTATCTTAGGAGCTGGAGAAACTAAGACACCTTGCAAGTCCTTTGATTGGGCTCCCAAATGCTCAGGATAAAATTGTAACTCATTATTTAGATGCACAATGCCCTGCAAATCTCATTGTACCTAAACTTGCCTCTCTCATATTTTACTTTTAATCCCTTGACACTTGATGATTCTATTGCATTAATAATCTGGAGAACTATGAAGGTTCATTCCACTTCTGCTGTACCCTCCACATTGAAATTGCTTTCTTCCCTCTTTCCCTGATAAATTTTAATTCATCTCCAAACAGTAACAGTAAATGTACAAAAGAATGCCAAACAAGGATTGGAACAAATATTTGTACAATGCTGTACACAGCAGCATTCTTCACAATAATCAAATTTGGAAATAACTCAAGTGTCCATTAAGGGGGTGAATATATAAACAAAATGTGGTATATAACTATGACAGATAATTAATTTTTATTTTATTATTTTAAGTGCTGTGTGGATATCAGCTCATTTATTCTTCTGATCAACATTTTAAAGAAAATATTTTAAAGAAAATATTCATCTGTAAAATGAACAAAGTTCTGACACATGCTACAACATGGATGAGCCTTGAAACCATTACACTGATTGAAATAAGCCAGACACAAAAGGACAAGTATTGTATAACACCAGTCAAATGAAACACCTACAATAAGCAAATTCATATGAAGAGGAAGTTGATTAGAGATTACAAGGGTCTATGGTAGGGAAAATGGGGTGCTATTACTTAATGGGTCCAGAGATTGAATAAGGTGATGAAAAAAGGTTATTAATGGATGGTGGGGATGGCAGCACAATATGATAAATATAATTAGTTCCAGTGAATTGTACACTTAAAATGGGAGAAATGGAATATTTTCTGTTATATATGCATTACCATAGTAACTTCGTGATGATGATGATAATGTTAGCAGAGAGGCAGCAGAGTGGAGAAGTTTCAGAACATGGAGAGCATGGATACAAATTATAGTCCTATCTTCTATGATCTGTGTCACTAGGCAAAAATTTCATCTCTGTGTGCCTTAGTGCCTGATGTGTCAAATGGGGATAACAACAGCACCTAACTTAAAGAGGTGATCAAATGAATAAATGAGCTGGTATCCACAAAAGTATTTAGAATGGAGCCTGTGGCACATCAAGGGCTGTGTAACTGAACTAAAATAAAAATTAGTTACTAACATATTGAGCTTTCTGTCTAGCAGGCACTGAGCTAAATCCTTTACATTCATCAGTTCACCAAATGCTCATAGCATTAGCATGAGGTCTGTGGTAATATTATCTACGTTTCAGAGGAGGAAACTGAAGCTTTCAAAATGCTCAAGGTCAAAAATTCTACTGCCTAGCAAATCAGGTCTGAAAGACGCTTCTCTGTGCGTCTATATGGCTCTTATATTTAGGTCTTTGCATATCGTGCAAGGTAGGGGCCTTCACTTTTTATGCAAATGGACACCCAGATTGCTCAGCACCATCTATTGGAGAGAATATTACTTGCTGATTCAGTGGTCTTTGCCCCCTTGTCAAAATCATTTGGTCATAAACATGAGGGTTGATTCCTGCACTCTTAATTCTATTCCATTTCTCTATATCCTTGTCCTTGTGCCAGTAACTTTCCATTTGATTCCTGTGTCTTTGTAATAAGTTTTAGGAACTAGAAGTGTGAGTCTACAAAAACAGTGAACTCTAAGTTAAGCCATGGTTTGTAGTCAACAATACCAAAATAGAAACATGCTGTCATCAATTGTAATAAATATACCACACCAATAAAGATGTTAATAATAGAAAGGTAAATGGGAATCCACTGTTTTGTGTATGATAGTTCCCTAAATCCACATCATCTCTAATTTCAAAAAATGCTCAAAGTCACATATATTGAGGAAGGCACAATTGGTATTTAAACCCAGGTCCTTTATGGCTCTGGAATTTAGAGGATAGCTTCTGGCATACCCTTGATTCTCAGGCTTTGGGAGTTTGGCATTTAAATCCATGTCAGCCCTGTGCAATCCCTCCCTGAGTAGCCAGAGCTTCAGGATTGTTTGAACTTCATTTAAAGACAAAAGATCATGGGGTGTGCTGTCCCAGGGAGACAAGATGCAGATCCTGATTCTCCTCCTTCATACCTGTTTAACCACCAGCAAATGATTCCATCACCCTGGAGAGGAGGTTTCCTTATCTATAAAATATGCACAAAGTGTCACTGATCCCATAAGGTTTTTTGGAAAATTAAATGAGAAGATGTATAGAAGAGTTTAGCCCATGACTGGGATTTTGCCTCCAGGCCTTCATACCTGTCATTCCTTCTTCCTGAAATGCCATCCCCAGATACCTGACAGCTCCCTCCTTTACTTTCCTAAGAATTTTTCTTAAATGTCAACTTCTCAGAGTGGCCTTTCCTAACCACTCTATCAAAGTTAGCACTCCTTACCCATCTTTCCTGCATTCTTTTTCCTCTTTTTCTTTACAAATACTCTGCATCTACCAAACCTACACTCCCATTTCTCCCTCTCCCATAGTAACCTCAAGTCCAACTTTCTCTCTCTGGGGATTTGCTATTTCTAGACATCACTCTTAAGTCTACCACATTTGTCTTCATCCCTTTTATCTATACAAGACACAGAATATATTCACTTTTTTGTTGTTACATATCACTACCTGCTAGATTATAGGGTCTAGGAAAACAAGTATATTTGCCTGTTTTATTCACCACTGTGTCCCCAGTACCCAAATTCAGAACTGGTGCATAATAGGTATTCAAGTGGTATTTGTTGGATTAGTGAATGAATGAATGTAATTGGCTTCAACTTTGCAGCTGTGTGTCCCAAACTCAGCCAAGTTATGCCCTCCCCCATTACTTCTGATTTTGCAAAGAGCCTTGGACCTGAGTTCCCAACAGGTCCCTCCACCTACCTTCACACCTCCCTCCTGAACCCTGGAAACTCAAATTTCCACTGATGGATGCAAATCCTGGGTTGCAGGAACAAGAGTAACTTCCAACTGTATTGTGGCAACCGGCATGCTCTGGGCAAGCTCTGGGATTGGCACATTCATCCACATCTGGTGAGTAGAAGAGAAAATCTGGAGTCAAGACAAGTAAGGAAACTATCACAGGAGACCATGGATAGGAGCTTCATTCTGCCTGTTTCTAAATTGTGGTAGATGGTGTCATGCTGCCCTATTTCCATGTTCTCATCTTCTTGCTGGACAACAATGAACTCATTTCTTCACCTCTCTTGCAGTGATGTATGGTCCTACAAAATAATTGTGGCCATCAGCATGTAAGCAGAAGGGTTGTTAACACTTTTAAAATAGTTTGGCGTTTCCTCTGAAAGCTAAATTATTTAGTTACCCTATGATCTGGCAATCCACTACTCTGTATACACCCAGAAGATCTAAAAGCAGTGGTCAACCAGGCATTTGCATACCAATGTTCATAGCAGCATTATTCACTACTGTCAAAAGAAGGAGTTAATCCAAGTGTCTACCAACTGATGAAAAGATAAACAAAATGTGTTATATAGAGAGACGATATTGTATTATTCAGCCATTAAAAGCAACGAAATCCTGCAGCATGTGACAACATGGATAAAACCTAAAGATATGATGCTGAGTGAAGTAAGTCAGACACAAAGGGATAGATAGTATGTGACTTCACTAATGAGAACTAAACAGAATACGCAAACTCATAGTAATAAAATGTAAAATATAGGAGGACAAGAAATACATTGGAACTAGAGAAATGGGGTGGTTACCTGTAATATACAGTATTTTTAACAAGGTTGAATGTAAAAGTTTGGAAAGGGATAGCGGTGAGGGTCACTCATTATTGGGATTATAATTAATAGTACTGATTTGTATATAATTTGGCTGAAGGGGTTTCTTAGAGTCATGTATGCCACCAAAAGGAAAGCTAGAGGGATTGTATTACTGTTAAACAAGAAGTGCATGTTGTTTATCATTAACACTACAATATAAATAAGTTCTTTCATGAGCTAATACAAATGTATAACACATGTACAAAGAGTTAACGATAGATTGTTATGTGGAGAAAAAGTACCTATTGTATTCAATGGACTATAGTTGACAGTAATATCTTAATATCCTTTCATCAGCAGTAACAAGTGTACCTCACCAATACTATAGATCAGTAATAGGGGGAATAAGGGGAATTGAGTGTTTTGGGTTTTCTTTTTTATGTGTATCAGTTACTTTTTTTTTTTGGAGCACTCATCAACATCTGGATAGAGAAAGAGTAAGATTTACAAATTTGCCTCATTCTATGTAGAAGACTGTGTTTCCAATATGACTGTGACATTATCTTCTACGCCAATGACTCCTGTTAGGTGGTGATGTGACTGGTATTTGTATGTTCCCTCCCCCCGAATCTGGGAATTCTTGAGATTATGGTGAAAGTGATGCTAGGTAATAAGAAAACCATGCACTCCTATGCACAGAAATAAAAAGGAAAGAGTAAAGAAAAGAGTCTGGAAAAGAAAAGAATACAATCTTGTTGTGGACAGACAAGATAATGATAGATATAGACAGATAAGAAATTATACATAAATGTTTTATTAGATAGATAGACAGATGATAGAGATAGATTGATAGACAAGATAGAAGGATTGAGAAATGGGTGGATGGTTATATACATTCAGAAAAGAGATTAGATATATTGACAGATAGATATAGATGATAGATTGCAGATGGATGGATAGACATAGAGGTAGATATAGATATAGATAGACAGGATGTATGTAGGTATGTATGTATGTGTGATTGGATGGATGGATATAGATATCTAGACGATATCAAGTAAATGACTGATTAGATAGACTATAGGCAGATAGATATAGACAGATATATAGAAAGATAGATGATAGATAGATAGATTGATTAAAGGTAGATTAGATAGATGATAGATGTAGACAGATAGATGACAGATATTTGCTACATTGATAGAGATAGAGAGATGAAAAGATAGCTAGATAGATAGATAGACAGACAGATACATGTCAGACAGATAATAGAATGAAACAGAAAGTTTGGCTAAAAATTGACCTTTTCAAGTTTACCACTCTATTGATCTGATCTTAACAATATTAGCAGCTAGTGGCACTCAAAACCAGTTTTAATTAAAGAAAACATGTGTTGCCTCTGGTGGGCTGAAGAATATAGAATATGTTCTGAATTATGAAAGAGTCTCCAAAGATGTCCTCCATCAATCCTTCCACTATTAATATGCATGCATTGCATAGAGGAAAAGAGTTTGACTAGGGTAAAAGAAATATTCTGGGACATCCAAGCCCAGACCTAAAGAAGACTGTCACTTTCTGCTTTCTTCCTCTTGGAATATAACTTCTAGGAATCCAGCTGCCAAAAAATGAGGAAGCCCAAGCAGCCATTTTGAAAGGCCCATGAGGCAAGCTGAGGATCCCTGGTGAGCTCTGAGCCAGAGACAACCACCAAATGTCAGCCATGCGAGAAAGCCCACTTTGGACGAACCAACCATCACAGAAACTCAGCTGGTAACATGTTAAACAGAAAAACCATATGATCAACCCATAAAGTCCCATGAGGAAAAACACACTATTGCCAATGTTAGATAATAAGGTTTTGGGAGAGTTTGATATCCATTGACAAGTCTTCAACATGGCTTGAGGAATTACTTTACTTCGGAAAGCCTCAGGGATCTCAGGGAACCAAAGATAGGCCAAAAAGAATCCAGGTAGGCAGGAACAAGTATATTCTGCCAAGATGTTGATGCAGACAGAATTGGTGCCAGAAAGAGTCAAGTTCCTGGAACATTCATCCACATCTAAGCAGAAAATTGGTCTAAGTAGAAAGAATAAAGGATGCTAAGCCTGAAGCTTTACCACTGAATAAAGACAGTGTTTTCCCTATCTGAAGTCTTGCCTTCTTAAACACATATTCAAGGATACAGTGAGAGCAAATGTTTAGAGGCATATTCATGATGAGTGTATGATAAAATGAGTTGTGAATCCCAGAACCATAATCATTATCTTCAATTTCTCCCATTTCTGTGGGTATGAACCTATTGAGACTAGTACCTCTTGAAGATGTCAATTTTATTTAACATGTGACCCAACTGATGAGGCTGGTACTTAATCAGGATTAATGGAGTCCTTTATAAACAGAAGAAATTCAGATACAGTAGGAGAGTAAGCCAGAGGGAGGAGCCTGTAAACATAGAAAGACAAAGGAGGGTATTGTCATGTGATGGGAAAGCCAAGGAACCCAAGGATTGCTGGTCAGACAAAATGTTTTTGACCTTGGAGAAAGCAAGCCATCAAGCCTATGAGCTGTGAGTCAATACGCTCCTGTTGTTAATCCAACCTGTGTTTGGTATTTATCTTAGGAGCTGGAGAAACTAAGACACCATGCAAGTCCTTTGATTGGGCTCCCAAATGCTCAGGATAAAATTGTAACTCATTATTTAGATGCACAATGCCCTGCAAATCTCATTGTACCTAAACTTGCCTCTCTCATATTTTACTTTTAATCCCTTGACACTTGATGATTCTATTGCATTAATAATCTGGAGAACTATGAAGGTTCATTCCACTTCTGCTGTACCCTCCACATTGAAATTGCTTTCTTCCCTCTTTCCCTGATAAATTTTAATTCATCTCCAAACAGTAACAGTAAATGTACAAAAGAATGCCAAACAAGGATTGGAACAAATATTTGTACAATGCTGTACACAGCAGCATTCTTCACAATAATCAAATTTGGAAATAACTCAAGTGTCCATTAAGGGGGTGAATATATAAACAAAATGTGGTATATAACTATGACAGATAATTAATTTTTATTTTATTATTTTAAGTGCTGTGTGGATATCAGCTCATTTATTCTTCTGATCAACATTTTAAAGAAAATATTTTAAAGAAAATATTCATCTGTAAAATGAACAAAGTTCTGACACATGCTACAACATGGATGAGCCTTGAAACCATTACACTGATTGAAATAAGCCAGACACAAAAGGACAAGTATTGTATAACACCAGTCAAATGAAATACCTAGAATAAACAAATTCATACAAAAAGGAAGTTGATTAGAGGTTACCAGGGGCTCCGGCAAGGAAAATGGGGTGTTATTGCTTAATGGGTCCAGGGATTGAATAAGGTGATGAAAAAGGTTTATTAATGGATGGTGGGGATGGTAGCACAATATGATAAATATAATTAGTTCCAGTGAATTGTACACTAAAAATGGTAGAAATGGAATATTTTCTGTTATATATCCATTACCATAGTAACTTGATGATGATGATGATAATGTCAGCAGAGATGCAGCAGAGTGGAGAGTTTCCAGAGCATGGAGAGCATGGATACCAATCATAGTCTTATCATCTATGATCTGTATCACTGGGCAAAAATTTCATCTCTGTGTGCCTCAGTTGCCTGATGTGAAATGGGGATAACACAGTACCTAACTTAAAGAGGTGATCAGAAGAATAAAGGAGCTGGTTCCACAAAACTATTTAGAATAGAGTCTGGGGCATATCAAGGGCTATGTAACTTTAAAATAAAAATTAGTTACTAACATATTGAGCTTTCTGTCTGGCAGGCACTGAGCTAAATCCTTTACATTCATCAGTTCACCAAATGCTCATAGCATTACTGTCAGGTCTATGGTAATATTATCTATTTTTCAGAGGAGGAAACTGAAGCTTTTAAAATGCTCAAGTTCTAAAATACTACTGCATTGCAAATCAGGTCTGAAAGAAGCTTCTCTATGTTATTTTCTAGGTGTTTGAATGTTCTGGCTCTTATATTTAGGTCTTTGCATATCGTGCAAGGTAGGGGCCCTCACTTTTTATGCAAATGGGCATCCAGATTGCTCAGCACCATCTATTGGAGAGAATATTACTTGCTGATTCAGTGGTCTTTGCCCCCTTGTCAAAATCATTTGGTCATAAACATGAGGGTTGATTCCTGCACTCTTAATTCTATTCCATTTCTCTATATCCTTGTCCTTGTGCCAGTAACTTGCCGTTTGATTCGTGTGTCTTTGTAACGATTTTCAGGAACTAGAAGTGTTAGTCCACAAAAACAGTGAACTCTAAGTTAAGCCATGGTTTGTAGTCAACAATACCATAATAGAAACATGCTGTCATCAACTGAAAGAAATATACCACACCAATACAAGATGCTAATAATAGGAAGGTATATGGGAATCCACTGTTTTGTGTATGATTGTTCTCCAAATCCACATCATCTCTAATTTAAAAAAATGTTCAAAATCACATATATTGAGGAAGGCACAATTGGTATTTAAACCCAGGTCCTTTATGGCTCTGGAATTTAGAGGACAGCTTCTGGCATACCCTTGATTCTCAGGCTTTGGGAGTTTGGCATTTAAATCAATGTCAGCCCTGTGCAATCCCTCCCTGAGTAGCCAGAGCTTCAGGATCATTTGAACTTCATTTAAAGACAAAAGATCATGGGGTGTGCTGTCCCAGGAGACAAGATGCAGATCCTGATTCTCCTCCTTCATACCTGTTTAACCACCAGCAACTGATTCTATCACCCTGGAGAGGAGGTTTCCTTATCTATATAATATGTATAAAATGTCACTGACATCATAAGGTTTTTTGGGAAATTCAATGAGAATATTTATAGAAGAGTTTGGCCCATGGCTGGGATTTTGCTTCCAGGTCTTCATACCTGTCATTCCTTCTTCCTGAAATGCCATCTCCAAATATCTGATAGCTTCCTCCTTTACTTCCTTAAGAATTTTTCTTAAATGTCAACTTCTCAGAGGGCCCTTTCCTAATTACTCTATCAAAATTAGCACTCCTTACCCAACTTTCCTGCATTATTTTTCCTCTTTTTATTTACAAACACTCCGTATCTACCAAACCTACACTACCCTTTCCCCCTCTCCCATAGTAACCTCTAGTGCAACTTTCTATCTCTGAGGATTTGCTATTTCTAGACATCACTCTTAAGTCTACCACATTTGTCTTCATCCCTTTCATCTATACAAGACATAGAGTATGTTCACTTTTTTGTTGTTACATATCACTACCTGCTAGATTATAGGGTCTAGGAAAACAAGCATATTTGCCTGTTTTATTCACCACTGTGTCCCCAGTACCCAAATTCAGAACTGGTGCATAATAGGTATTCAATGATAGTTTTTGAATTAGTGAATGAATTAAAGTGATGGGCTTCAGCTTTGCAGATGTGTGTCCCAAACTCACCCAAGTTGCACCCTCACCCTGTACTTCTGATTTTGCAAAGAGCCTTGGACCTGAGTTCCCAACAGTTGCCTCCACCTACCTTCACACCTCCCTCCTGAACCCTGGAAACTCAAATTTCCACTGATGGATGCAAATCCTGGATTGCAGGAGCAGGAGTAACTTCCAACTGTATTGTGGCAACTGGCATGCTCTGGGCAAGCTCTGGGATTGGCACATTCATCCACATCTGGTGAGTAGAAGAGAAAATCTGGAGTCAAGGCAAGTGAGGAAACTATCACAGGAGAACATGGATTGGAGCTTCATTCTGCCTATTACTAAATTGTGGTAGATGGTGTCATGCTGCCCTATTTCCATGTTCTCATCTTCTTGCTGGACAACAATGAACTCATTTCTTCACCTCTCTTGCAGTGAGGTGTGGTCCTACGAATAAATTCTGGCCATCGACATGTAAGCAGAAGGGTTGTTAACACTTTTAAAACAGTTTGGTGTTTCCTCTGAAAGCTAAATTACTGAGTTACCCTATGATCTGGCAATCCACTACTCTGTAAACTCCCAGAAGATCTGAAAGCAAGGGCACAACCAGGCTTTGCTTACCAATGTTCATAGCAGCATTATTCACAATTGCCAAAAGAAGGAGATAATCCAAGTGTCTACCAACTGATGAAAGGATAAACAAAATGTGTTATATAAATATATATATATATATATATGTATGTATATATATATGATATTGTATTATTCAGCCATTAAAAGCAATGAAATCCTGCAGCATGCGACATGGATAAAACCTAAATATAACATGCTGAGTGAAGTAAGTCAGACACAGAGGGATAGATATTATATGACTTCACTAATATGATCTAAATGGCATATGCACACTCATAGTTATAAAACTTAGAATATAGGATGACAAGAGATACATTGGAACTAGAGAAATAGGGTGGTTGCCTATAATATACAGTATTTTTACCAAGTTTCAATTTAAAATTTGGAAAGGGAGAGAGGTGAGGGTAGCTCATATTTTGGATTATAATTAATAGTAGTGAATTGTATTTAATTTGCCTGAAGGGGTTCTTAGAGTCATGTTTGCCACCAAAAGGAAGACTAGAGGGATTGTATTACTGTGAACCAAGAAGTGGACATTGTTCAACATTAACACTACAATATAAATAAGTTCTTTCATGAACTAATACAAATGTATAACTCATGTAGAAATAGTAAATAACAGATTGTTATATGGAGATAAATTACCTATTTTAAGCAATGGACTATAGTTACAGTATTATCTTAATATCCTTTGATCAGCAGTAACAAGTGTACTACCTAAATAGTATAGATCAGTAATAGGGAGAACAAGGAGAATTGAGTGTTTGGGTTTTCTTTTTTTATGTCTATCTGTTTTCCATGCCTTGTTTGATGGAGTTACCTTCAGTTTAAAGAATGTGGAGAATAGTAGTGCTGCAACAGACTTAGGGAAGATGGAACCCTTGTCTCTTGGTGAGAATATTCTGGCTTCAATGAAGAGGATGAATTCAAGGGGACAAGGCTTGAGTAAGGGAGATACCAGTGGGGAGGCTGCTAGAGTAACTACAGAGCCAGAATCAAGGGTGAAGAAGAATGGAGAGATTCAAGAGATACTTAGCAGGTAAATTCCCCAAGACTCGATGACTTATTTGCTATGAAAGGGGCAGGAGAATGAAGAATAACTTTCAAGTTTTAATTCCAATGTCTTCAGGATGAAGTTCTGAAACTCAGGTCTGATTTCCCTCTACAGCAGGATTTCCTACCCTCAGCACTATTGACAAGTGGGGCAGAAAATCCTTAATCATGGGCAGTTGTTCTGTACACTGTAGGACGTTTAGCAGCTTCCCTTACCTCTACCTACCAGATGCCAGCAGCCATCCCTTCTGCCCCCAAATTGTAACAACCAAAAACTTCTGTAGATATTGGGAATGTCCCCTGGAAGAAAAATTACTCTAGGGTATAAGACGTCCCAGTTACTCTCAAATAGAGCCTCACCCTCTACTTAGCTCATTATAGGCCCCTAATATGAGTTCAAATCCTGACTCTTCTTCTAATTAGTTATGTATCCTTGAGGAAGTCACTACTATGTTGTAACATTGTCAACTCTAGTGGTCCTTAATGACTTGATTATGTAAGTAATGAGGAACATGTCCCCCTACCTTCACAAATGGGGTTCCTGGAGATGAATCCAACTTGATAGCTACAACTGTATCCCCCAAAGGTGTTAGCACAGAATGCTCAGGGGAGACCCCACTGTTGAGCCATTCATTGATGTCTGAGGAGCACTGGAGATGAGTGAGCAGACAACCCAATAGCAGATGCCCACCAAGCACTCCATGTCTGAGATCATTACCTGAACAGGCAAAATGGCCTGGCTTTCCTGGGATCCAGCCATCTCCAGCGGGAGAAGAGAAGCCAGGCAAACAGCTGCATTTGTATCTCCCCTTCAGGTTGGTGCAACTCGAGTTAGGACCACAAGGTGGGGGACTTTGAGAACATTCATCTACATCTGGACAGAGAAAGAGTCAGGTTTACAAACTTGCCTCATCCTCTGTAGCAGACTGTGTTTCCAATATGGCTGCAACATAATCTTCCTCCCCATAGGCTCCTGTTAGGTGGTGATGTGACTGGGAGGGTGTATATTCCCTCCCCTTGAATCTGGGAATGCTTGAGATTATGGTGAATGTGATGCTAGGTAATAAGAAAACCATGCACTCCTATGCACAGTAATAAAAAGGAAAGAAAGAAAAGAATCTGGAAAAGTAAAGAATAAAATCATATTGTAAATGGAAGGATGAATGGATGGATGGTTGGGTGGATGGATGGTTATAGATATATATGTATGACATTATATAGATGACAAATTAGATAGATATAGACAGGTATAGATACATAGATACATATATAGATATAGATATATACGTAAATTACAGATTAGTAGATGGTAGTAGATTCAGAGATACATGATAAATACATGAGAGCTACACAGAGAGAGAGATAGAAAGATAGATAGATAGATGATAGATAGATAATTGATAGGATAGATGGATGGATGGATGGATGGGTAGATATAGATAGATAAGAGATTATATATAGAGACAGAGAGATATAGATGATGATGATGGATGGATGGATAGATTGATAGATATAGACATAGATAGTAGCATGGATGGATGGATGGATGGGGGATGGGTGGATACAGATAGATGACAGATAGATATAGATAAGTGTAAACAGATAGATTTATGACAAATAGATAAGAGAGACAGAAAGAGAGAGAGAAAGAGAGAAAGAGAGACAGAGAGAGATGAAAGATAGATATAATAGATGGGATATCAAGTATGGTAAAATGTTAACATTTTGTAATATGGGTATCTGAATAGGGTAGCATAGCATGGTAGAGTTTGCTGTATATTTTCATATTATTTTTGCAACTGTCCATGAAGTTTGAAATTATTTCAAAATAAAACTTTTAAGAAAAAAGTGACTGCATCTACTACACAGCCAGCTCCCAACTCATTTTCCTACCAAATGAGGAACATTTTAGAGGGGTCATGAACTCACCTTCACATTCCACTCCTGGGCCCCTAAAATTCCTTTGTCTGTTGCTGGACAGGAAGCCTTGTTTGCAGGTGCAGTAGTAACTCCCAAAAGTGTTGGTGCAGGTCGCATAAGCTGGGCATACACTGGTGTCTACACATTCATTCACATCTGAGCAGTGTGGAAGGAAGAATTTTGAAAAAGTTAAAGACCCAGAGCAGGCAACAAAGGGACCCAGACCAAGAGAGTGAGGCCAAATGAGGTGTGCATTCAGAGATGTTGAAGATTTTTGAGGCTTGCTAATCAATGTGTGGGCTGAGGACCAGCAGGATTAGCATTGCCTGAGATTTTAACAGAAATACAAAATTTCAGGTCCTGCCCCAGACATTGTGAATCAGCATTTGCATTTTAAGAAGATCCCCAGGCAACTTGTGTGCAAATGAAAGTTTGAGAAGCACTGATATATATCCTTGCTGTATAATGTGTGATCTGTGAACCAGTAATGTCTGCTTCACCTGGGAAACCCAAAAGATCTTGGAATATCACACTCCAGTTCAGCAGGCCTGGGGAGAAACTGATGCTGCTGCCTTTCTAACAAACCCCTGGGAGATGCTGATGCTGTTACTCCATGGACCACACTAGAATAGCCACAAAGCTACACACACACAGAATCATACAAGAGTCAACAGTGCAGGTTCTGGAGCAAAACAGGCTGGGTTCCAATTTGAGCAGTGTTTCTCAAGGCAGGGAATGGTAGCTATCCCTCCAGGTCCATCCTCCCTTCGTTTTAACAATAGGACATTCCGTTAAAGACTGCATTCCCCACCTTCTTTTGCATCCAGCTGTGTCTTAGTTCTGGAAAATTGGAAGGAGTACAAAGGATGTGTGAATCTTCTGGCCCTGCCTTTCAAGTGAAAGAGCCTGATCCCCACTTCCTCTTCCCCTTTTGTGCGGGTGGACCAGAACCCAGACAGGGGAGAGACCCATTCCCCACCATGGGGAGGAGGCCTGCAGCTAAGGATGGAGAGGTGATAATAAAGAAGGAAATGGGAATCAGGATGACCTCACAGGCAGGATTTCCTGTGATCTGCCTGTGTGTAGGAGTCTGATGAGAGATAAAAATGAATTTCCTTGTTGTTTAACCCATTGCCATGCAATTCCTGTTAAAATAGTCAAAGCTGCATATCCAAAAATTATAACCAACCAAAATGTCCATCAACAGATGAATGATTGGTAGCTTGAACATGTGAAGTACCCCAGAAAAGACCATGTTCTTTTAATCCATTTCTGTGAGTATAGACCTATTGTGAGTGGGATCTTTTGATTAGGTTATTTCAATTGAGAGGTGAAGAGCCTCATTCAGGGTGGGTCTTGATCCTCTTGCTGGAATTCTTTATAACAGGATAAAACACATAGAGAAGTTTGGAAATGAAACTCAGAGAAACACCCAGAGATGAAATTGAGAGAAAAGGGCACAGACAGGGAAGTCAGAAGCTGAAGAAATGAAACCCAGGAGAGGAGGAGCGGACACCAGCCATGGGCCTTCCCATGAGACTGAGTTGTCCCAGATGCCATCAGCCTATCTTCAGAGAAGGTATCATCCTGTTGAAGCCTTAATTTGGACATTTTCATGGTCATAGAACTGCAAATTGTAAGTTAAAAAACCTCAGTGTAAAATGATATCTTACATTCCAACAGCTTTAGCAAAGTGAAACAACTGGATCACCAAACGTGATATATACACACAATGGTATGCCATTTTGTCCTAAAATGGAATGAAGTTCTGATATATGTGACAATATTTGAAGACTTCATGATGCTTAAAATATGCCAAACACAAAAAGACAAATATTGTACAATCATGCTTGAATTAAATACCTAAATTAAACAAATTCATAGAGACAGAGAGTAGATTACAGGTTACTAGGGTCAGGTGGGTATGTAGAAAAGGGAATTATTCCAATGGGTACACAGGTTCTACTGGAGGTGACAGAAAAGTTGGAGTAAAGATATTATTCACTGTAGCACAATATGGTAAATGTAATTGAAACTACTGAACTGAACAACTCAAAGCTATTAAACTGGGAAATTTATATATATATATATATATATATATATTTAGCTTCAATTATAAAATGAAAAGAAAGCAGTATGGTATTGGCAAAAGGACAGACAGACAAAAAACTGTAGCCTAAATCATCTATCCCTGAAAAGTTGATTACACTCTTTGTACCTCAGTTTAAGTGTTTATGTCTCACCCCCAACACTCATTCAGCCCCCAAATCCCCAAGTCCTGTGGATTCTTCACCCTAAGTATCACTCAGCATCTGGACACTCTTCTCCTTCTCCACAGTTGTGCTTTGCTCCAGATCCTCTGCTGGATTCTACATCCCCACCAACTCCCATTGCCCCCAGTTGTCCCTTTCCCACAGAGCAGCACATTTGATCACCCACTCCTTATAAATCTCCCTATACCACTTACAATTAAAATCAATGTAGTATGACTTAATATGCTCCACAAAGCTCCAAATGAACTGGCCTAATCACATCTTTAAGCCTCATCTTGTGTCAGTCTCCCTTTCTATCATTCCCACCACAGGGTCTTTGCACATGCTGTTCTCCTTTGCCTCTGCTTTCCCTGGCCAGCTCTTACCCATTCTTCACATCTTGCTTAAATGCTACTGCCTCCAGGAGGCCTCCCCTGACTCCCAATAACTCCCAATGATGCAACTGTAACTGATTATTTCTGTGGTTGGCTTGTAGTGGCCATCTCCTCCAAGAAGAGCTCCAAGAGGACAAGCCAGCCCCTAGGTGTGAGAAGTGAGGTCCACTGTGAAATATAATCCTTGCAGAATGCAGAATAATGGCCCCTAATATATGCTGACATCCTAATTCCTAGAACTGTCAATAAATATGGCAAGGGGAAATTAAGTTTTCAGATGGAATTAAAGTTTCCAATGAGCTGATCTTGAGACTTGCAGTCTATGCTAGGTGATCTAGGTGAGCTCAGTGTAAACTCAGGGTCCTTTTAAATGAATGAAGCATGCAGAAGAGTCAGTTTCAGAGAGATGAATTTTGAGAAAGACGCAACCAACCATTGCTGGCATTGAAGATAGTGTGAGGAGCCATGAGCTAAAGAAAGTAGGCTGCCTCTAGACAGAGAAACAGATTTTCCCTAACAACATTCCTGCTGAAACTTTGATTTTAGCCCACTGAGACCCATGTCAGATGTCAGACCTCCAGAGCAGTAAGTTAATTTTTTGAGAAAAAAAAAAGGAATGAGAGAGGGGTTTGGAGAAGGGCACAGAACTGAAGTTAGTAAGGGAAACTTAAAGGAAATAGACAGGGAAAATATATCTCACAAATAAAAACCAAAGGTTAAAATGGGTAATTCAAGAACTGCCTCCACAGTAATAACATTGGATCTGAATGGATTAAACTCCCCATTAAAATATATAGATTGGCAGAATGGATTAAAAATATGAACCATCAATACATTGTTTACAAGACACTCATCTTAAACCTAGGGACACAGAAATTGAAAGAGAAAGGATGGTATAAAGTATTTCATGGAAGCTACAGGCAAAAGACAGCAGAGTTAGCATTATTAATTTCAGATAAAATGGACTTTAAATCCAAGGATGTTTTAAGAGATAGAGAAGGACACTATAGATTAATAAAACTGACAATTCACCAGAAAAAATAACAGTCATAAAACATTTATGCACACAATCAAGGTTTCCAATGTACATGAGGTAAACTTCCAGAAAAGTTAAGGGAGGAATAGATGTTTCCACAATAATTGTGGGAGACTTCAATATGACACTCTCTCTTATATAGATGGATCATCCAGAAAGAAGACAAATAAGGAAATTGAAAACCTAAACAAAGTGATAAACTAATAAGTCTTAACAGACATGTATAGAGCATTACATCCAAAATTACCAGGATATATATTGTTTTCTAGTGCTCAATGAACTTTTCCAGGACAGTTCATATGCTGGGGCATAAAACAAGCCTCAGTAAATTTTTAAAAGTTTTAAATTATTCAAAACATATGCTCTGACCACAATGGTATGCAACTTGAAGTTAATAACTATCAAAGATCCCAAACACTCACAAATATCTGGAGATTAAAAAACATTCTACTGAACAATCAGTGGGTCAAAGAAGAAATTGCAGGAGAATTTGCTATCTAGAGATTAACGAAAATGACAGCACAACATATCAAAACTTATGTGATAGAATAAAGGCAGTATTGATGGTGAAATTTATATCTCTACATGTATCCATTTGAAAGAAAGAAGAGCAAAAATCAAAGAACTAATGGAAAAACCAAAGAAGCTAGAAAATGATCAGATAAGTAATCCTAAAGCAAGAAGAAGACAAGAAATAACAGTGATTAAAGCAGAAATAAATAGTATGGAAAAAAGCAATAGGGAGAATAAATAAAACAAGAAGCTGTTTGTTTGAGAAGATCAACAACATTGACAAACCCTTAGCTAGTGTGGGAAAGTAAAAAAGATAGAAGACCCAAATAAATAAAATAATAAATGAGAGAGGTGACATTACTATGGTTCCTGAAGAAATAAAAAATAACATAAGAGATACTATGAACAACTCTATGCCAACAAACTAGATAATTTGGAGGACATGAGTAATTTCCTGGAAACACACAAACAACTTAAACCAAAAAGAGAAGAAATTGAAGACATCAGCAAACCAATCACAAGTAAAGAAATCCAATCCATTATGAGAAAGCTTCCTTGAAGAAAAATCCAGGGCCAGATGGCTTCACAGGGGAATTCTTCCAAACTTTCCAAAAATAACTGACATCATTCCTATTTAAACTCTTTCAAAAAATTGAAGAAGATGGAACACTAACTCATTTTATGAAGTCAACATCACTCTAATACCAAATGAGATAACAAGTCTACAAGAAAGGAAAACTATAGGCTAATCTCTCTAATGAATATAAATGCAAAAATTCTCAACAAAATATCTGCAAATTGAATTCAAAGACACATTAAAAATATTATGCACCCGGGACAATGAGGTTCATCCAAGGCATGCAAATGTGGTTCAACATGAGGAAATCAATCAACATAATACAACACATTAACAAACCAGAAGGGAAAATCAAGTGACCATGTCAATAGATGGTGAAAAACATTCAACAAAGTCCAGCATCCTTTCTTGATAACATATCTAAAGCTAGGAATTGAAGGAAAGTTCCTCAATGATAAAGGCCTTTTCTCTAACATCAGGAACAATGCCACTATGAAGATTGGTGTAGAAATATCTGTTCGTGTCACTGCTTTCAGATCCTCTGAGTCAATACAGAGAAGTGAAATTGTTGGATTGTAGGGTAACTCAAGATCTAGTTTTCTCAGAAACTGCCAAACTCTCTTCCAGATTGCCTGCACCATTGTGCAGTCCCAATGGCAATGAATAAGATTTCCATTTTCTCCACATCCTCTACAGCATTTGTAGTTTCCTGTTTGTTTAATGGCAGCCAATCCTATTGGTGTGAGATGATACCTCATTGTGGGAGTAAGGGGTAGAGCAGGAGGAGGGGAGGGAGATGAGGGGACCAGGCAAGTTGTGCAGAGCCTGGTGGGCCATGGGGAGGGCTTGGACTTTTATCCCGAATGAGGTGGAAGTCATTGAGGGCTGTAGGCAGAGGAGGGATGGGCCCTGATTTAAGTGCTCACAGGTGACCTCTGGCTACTGTGAGGAGGGCACACGGGAATGGGGGTGAGGGCAGGAGCAAGGAGACCAGGACTCTCAATCATCAGCAAAACTACTTAAGGTAAGGTCACTTAATTGACCTAAACAGAAATTGAGACTCAGAAAGTCAAGTGACTTATTAAAAATATGAAAAGTGCACCTAGTTCCTTACATGCATTTTTTCTAGTCCCTGCAATTAATGCTTTGAGGTAGGGTGAGTCTCCAGATTGCCCAAGAAGTTCCTGCTTTTAGAACTGAATGTCCCCAGTTGGGAAATACCCCAGTCTTGGGCAAATCAGGATATCTTGTCACCCTACTGCAAGGTAAACTTTCTTTCATTTATGGAAATGGATGCCCAGAATTCACATCTCCTGCCCTGGATAGGAAGTGCAAGTGGCAGGGTAGAAGGGATAAACACAGAGTCTAGGAATATTGGCTACCAGCCTTGACCCAGCTGCAGCTCAGCCAGTATGAACCAGATAATCTGTTCCTCCTGCTTGGAAAATAACAATAATAATAATAATAATAATAACTGGGAAATCTATGTTCTGAACAACATTCAAAGCAGTGCCTGTAACATATTTCATTTAATCCGCAATGAAACCTGTGTGAGATTAGTACTTGTCTTGCCCTCACTTTTAGTCATAGAAATGGAGGTCCTGGGAAATCTACTCAAATACCTGAGGTCACCATGGTAATGGAGTAATGGAAACAGGATTCAAACCCAGGAAGAAATGAGACTCCAAAACCTGCACACTCAGGGGGTTCCCCTGATTCTCATGAATCAGATGAGAAAAGCAAGAGCTTTAGATGCTTGCCCTTCCACCCTGGGAATCGTCTTACTAGAAACAAACATTTTTACTGCCACTTACTATCTGCAGGGAGAGGACACAGAAAATTTTATCTTTTTCAGACCCATGAGCTTCCTCTCACCCAGCCAAGCCTTGTGTCTCCCTGAGTGCCAATCAAAAGCAAAGTGTGCATGCAAAGAGGAAAACCCAATCTCCTCCTGGGGACTTATCTACATTGGCTCATGAGATCTTGCACCCTGTCATAGAAGGGGTGGGCTGGCATCTCTTCTTGGCAAACACACACAATTCATGTTTCCAGACCAATGTACACATTCTCCATGTGCTTTGAGTGTCTAGGAGCAATAACTGACCAATAAGTGAGTACAACAGCCAAGCCTGCCCCCTTGCCTCTGAGCAGATCAATTTCTATGATGAAACTCACAGTTCAGAGCTCCCCAAGGGATCAAGCTAGTGCTGAACTTCTCTTGAAATCACATCTAGGTGTCTATCACCTTCCCCAGTTGTCTGAAACAACTGTTCTGGAGCTCTAGAAGTCAGGTCAGCATTGTACAGCATCCAAGGAAGAGTTGGACAAAGAAGCAGAGATGCTGTGTTAAAAAACTGAAAACTTACTCTGTGATGGCTGCTGGCACCCATCCCCCACTTTTTTAAATTAAGTTTGATTGAGATATAATCACATATGATACAATCATCCATGGTGTACAATCAACTGTTCACAGTACCATCATATAGTTGTGCATTCATCACCCCAATCTATTTTTGAACATTTTCCTTATACCAGAAAAAATCAGAATAAGAATAAAAAATAAAAATAAAAAGGAACACCCAAATCAATCCCCCATCCCATCCTATTTTTCATTTACTTTTGTCCCCATTTTTCTACTCATCCATAAATACACTAGATAAAGGGAGTGTGGGCCACAAGGTTTTCACAATCACATTGTCAACTCTTGTAAGCTACATTGTTATGCAATTGTCTTCAAGAGTCAAGGCTACTGGGTTGGAGTTTGGTAGATTCAAGTATTTACTTCTATTTAGTCCAATACATTAAAACCTAAAAAGTGTTATCTATATAGTGCATAAGAATGTCCACCAAAGTGACCTCTCGACTCCATTTGAAATCTCTCAGCCACTGAAGCTTTATTTCATTTCATTTCACATCCCCCTTTTGGTCAAGAAGATGTTCTCAATCCCACAGTGCTAGGTCCAGATTCATCCTCAGGTGTCATGTCCTGCATTGCCAGGGAGATTTACACCCTTGGGAGTCAGGTCCCATATAGTGGGGAGGGCAGTGAAATCACATGCCAAGGTAGCTTAGTTAGACAAAGAGAGCCACATCTGAGCAACAAAGAGGCACACAGAGGGAGACTATTAGGCAAAATAATAAGCAGGTTTAGCCTCTCCTTTGCAATAACAAACTTCATACGGGCTAGACATGAACAGAGGGCTCAGCATGTCAAGCCATCAGTCCCCAGTGTTTGTGAGGATGTCAGCAACAATCCAGGTGAGAAAGTTCAGTGCCTCCTCATCCTAGGACATCTTTCCAAGTCAGTACATGTAGACCCAATGGGTGCTTTTTAACAGCTACATAGTATTCCATTGTATCCATGGACTACAATTGTGTCAGAGATAGTATTCCATTGCATCCATGAACTACAATTGTGTCAGAGATAGCTAACTAGTGAAAGAACACACAAAAAGTTAATATTCTCCTTTCCCTGATGTGGAATTGTCACTAGAAGGCATCTGTCCCATCAGTGACTTCACGTTTCAGGTCCCCTTGCATCCAGGTATGGCCATGTGACTGGGAATGGCCAGGATATGTGTCACTGCCAGGCCTGAGTTTCCATAAAGCAGATATGCCTTCTCCATTGTCTGCAGAAGACTATGAAACAGCAGTACAGATGAACCCCAAGACAGAAGGAGCCTGGGTCCCTGAGTTACCACATGGAGGAAATCCACCCACTGGCCAGAAACATCTGCATTGAACTCATAAATGGATAAGAACTAAACTTCTATTTATTGAGCTACTTTTTTGAGTTTAATTGTGTCCCCCAAATATGATATCTTCATGTCCTAAACCCAGTTCTGTGAATGTGACCCTATTTGGAAATAGGGTTTTGAAGATGGGATTAGTTAAAATAACACTAAACTGGGTTAGGGTGGACTCTAACCCCCCCAATATGATCAATGTCATTGTAAGAAGGGGAAAATTGGATGCAGACAGACAGAGAGGAGAAGGTCATATGAAAATGGAGGTGGCAGAGATGGAGTGATACCTCTACAAGCCAGTGAATGACAAGGACTTTCTGCAAACAACAGATGCTAGAAGAAGCCAGGAAATCTTCTCCCATACAGGGTCCAAGGGGAGAATAATCCTACTGCCTCCTTGATTTCAGACCTCTAGCCTCCAGAACTGTGAGACAATAAAATTGTGTTGTTTTAAGCCACCTAATTTTGAGAATTTGCTACAGCAGCCTTAGGAAAATAAGACAAACACTGACAGTGCTGGGGTTATCTGTTACAGCTGCTAGGATTATGCTAAAAATATACAACTTATCCAACCATTCTCCTAGTGATAGATGTTTAGTTTCTTCCAAGTTTTTATCAGTATGGTGTTAAAATGTACACCTCTGGGTATACAGAGAAAGACGTGTGCATTGAATGAATGACTATCTCTTTGGGATACATGTCTGGATGAAGACTGGTGCCAAAGTTGACACTCTTATGTCAAAGTATATGTGAATTTTCATAACTTTTTATTGAGTGTAATATATGCATGCTGATTTGAAGCTGTTATACAACCCAGAAATGACCAAGTTTTTTAAATCCAATCTTGTGGGGGCAGACCTATTGTGGGTGGGACCATTTGGTTAGGTTGTTTCAACTGAGATGTGACCTACCAAATTCAATGTGGGTCTTTATCCTTTACAGGAATCGTTTATGAGGATAAAAAGAAGTAAAGCCATAGAGGTCAGAGAGAGAAATACCTATAGAAGTTTAGAGGAAAGCCCACGAGTTGCTGAGAGAGCCACTGAAGCCAGGAGCTGAAAGCAACAAAACCCAGGAGAGAAGGCCAAAGCCTTGTGAAAAACACAAAGATGATTTAAAGCATTGAGAGCCATTTCATTTAACATTTCAAGAGCCAGGTTTGGTGACTGTGACACAGAGTTTTCATTCCACTGTAGGATAGAGAGGACTCAGGATATGATATCAAAGAAATGTCTATCCTACAGGAAGGACAGTAGAGAGGGGCATGAGGTGAGGGAGACCCATCAGGATTCTCCCAGCTCTGCAACCTCACCTCAGGGCTAGGAGTAGAGGGTCACTTCAGAAACCTCCAGAAAGGAAGGACCAGATACCTATCCAAAGGCTAGCTGCTTCCCACTTCTTGAATCAAATAGCCCATAACTGTCCCTCTTCCTAACACGCAGGTGCCATCTTGGAAAGATCAAGGGAAGTGTGAGAAGATTTGAAAGATTCACTCTTCATACAATATAGACTGAGTTGCCTGGAGACTGAGATACCAAAAGTATCTAACAATATGTTTCCTCCTTTATCCACTAGGGGCTTATATGGAAGATCAGAATGCTTGTGGAAAATAAAGCCACATTTTTCCCCATATCTGAATTGTAGTTTGCATAAATTCCATCCTGTTCCCACTATGCTACAATTTATGGAGCTCCTAGCATATGTTGGGTGTCTTACAATGTTGCCTCTTTTAATTTAAGCCTCACAGCACCCCCTGTAAGAAATGAACCATTGTTATCTTTATTTCACAAATGAGGAAGCTGAAGAGCAGAGAGGTTAGGTGAATTGTCTAAGGTCACACAGCAAGTCCAAGGTACAAGAGGAAGAGCCTGGATTGGGAACATGGAGAACTGGATGTAAACCTTTGCTCTGCCACAATTAGTTCCAAGAAAACTTCCAACTGTGGCTCAGCCTCCTGGGACAGATGAGTATCCCTCCCTAGGAAACATTCTCCCACCTCATCCATCATATGAATACTCTTTGGCCAACTTACCTCCTGTTGTTGACTCCCATGTGGGTTCTGTGAGCCCATCACAACACCCTATGAAGAAAGAAAAATGAAGCATCAATAAAAAGCTCTTGGGGCTCAACCTGAAAAATCACATCCCCCTTTTGGTCAAGATGTTCCCAATCCCACAATGCTAGGTCTAGATTCATCCTCAGGAGTCATATCCTGCATTGTCAGGGAGATTTACACCCTTGGGAGTCAGGTCCCATATAGTGGGGAGGGCAGTGAGATCACATGCCAAGGTGGCTTAGTTACACAAAGAGGGCCACATCTGAGCAACAAAGAGGCACACAGAGGGCAACTCCTAGGCACAATTATAAGCTGGTTTAGCCTCTCCTTTGCAGTAATAAACTTCATAGGGGCAAGACATGAACAGAGGGCTCAGCATGTCAAGCCGTCTGTCCCCAGTGTGTGTGAGAATGTCAGCAACAATCCAGGTGAGAAAGTTCAATGCCTCCTCATCCTCCTCTAGCTCCTCAGGGGGGGGCCCTGAATATATATTTTTATTCTCTGCCCACATTACTTTGGAATGTGTTGCTATTTCACTCTAACCTATACAGACCTACCACATCTCACTTCCTATTCAAAGTTAAATGTAATTGTGGTCTTTGAACAAAGTGTCTGTGGAAGTTATATTGTTAAGAAAATATAGATCCTATACCAAACAAACATTTCTTCTAACTTGGTCTCACATGGAAGTTGAAGTTCTAACAGATGGACAGTTTCAACCTTTACCCTTTGGCCCAATTTGTGCTAGTCTTAACCAGATCTGCTTCACTCATATCTCTACCTGAAGTCTGCACTCTTTTTCAGCTTTTTTTAAACAGTTGCTGTATGCATTAATACTGACATTCATATCTGCCGAGCTTTAGCTCTGAGCTTCAGGTGTCACACAGATACCCAATGTTCCAGATACCAACCAGGTTATACACAAAGGGATCAACATCTCAGGGTCTACAGATAGTTCATTCTTGAGATGGGTCACTGTGGGGTCTGGTCCTTGGCTGGCTGCTACAGATGGAAAGGGAGGTGGAAGCCCTCTTCCTCAAGAACAGAGGGTATATGGCCAAGAAATTATCATGGTTTTCCATTGGCATCTTGCATTTGGTGGGTCCCAACTTTGAACTGTGCTTTTGGCCCACCATTGAGGGGATTCACCTTGGCAATTGTTTTAACCAGGCCCACAACAGAGACAAAGGGATTGGAGATCCAAAGAAGGATATCCCTAGGGAAAATTTTACTGAAGTGTGCTATCTTTGGGGTAGCCAGGAAAGCAAAATTTTAAGGAACCATCAAAAAGTCTTTTTGGTGTCTTTCCTGACCTTTCCCCAGGGCTCTTTGGAACTGGAGTGCCTCCCCTTCATAGGTTCCTGGCCCTGTTTCAGCTGGGAAGTCTTCTACAGGGTGACATCATCCCAGAATTTGTCCTCTAGGCAAAAGCATAAATACACAATAAAGGAGAGTTTAAAAAAAATCTTCAGAGGCAAACCAAAAACAAATAAAGCAGATCAACATTCCTGGAAAAGGAACAGAAGAAAGGAAACTTTCCTCAGGGGATGAAACAATTGCACAAATAGTGCAATCTTAAAAATTCTACTGCATATCCAGGGCAAGAATCAGAAGAAGAAGAGCTGAAAAAATCTGATCAGATAAACTTGGGCAATTTTAAAGGTCTAGAATAAGTTGAACCAAGTGTCAAAGAAGAGCCTTAACACAAATCCAATCAACAACAAATCCCCAGGCAAGAGAAAAAAACTGACCTTCAGAGTAAACTCATCAAGATAATCAGAAGCCTGGACATCAGCAGAAATTATAATCCATGCTAAGAAACAGGAAGTTATGGTGCAAAGGAGCAAATTAAAACTTAAGAAGAAACACAGACTTTGGAACAAATAATCAATCAAAGATGTTCAAACAAATCTACTTAATCAATTCAAAGAGATGAGGGAAAATTAGGCTAAAGAGATAAAGTATATTAAAAAGACACTAAGTGAGCATAAAGAAGAATTTGAAAGTATGAAAAGGAACACAGCAGAACTGAAGGGAATGAAAGTCACAATAGAATAGAATAAAATACACTAGAGATGTACAACAGCAAATTTGAAAGGAAGAAGAAAGAATCAGCAAACTAGAAGGGAGAACAAACTCTCACAGAGAGAAGAACAGATAGATAAAATAAAGGAAAAAGTTAAGCAGGATCTCAAAGATTTCAGTGACAGCAGGAAGAACAAAAACATGCATGCCATGGGGTCCCAGAAGGAAAAGAGAAGGGCAAAGGTTCAGAATGAATATCTGAGGAAATAATGAACAAAAATTTCCCAGCTCTTATGAAACACATAAATATATGTGCCCAAAAAGTACAACATATTGGCAATAGGCATATATAGAATAAATCCTAACAGACCTAGTACAATACACATGCTAATCAGAATGTCAAATGCCAAAGTAAAGAGAAAATCCTCAAAGCAACGCAAAAAAGTGATTTGTCACATACAAGGGAACTTCAATAAGATTCTATGCTGATTTTTCATCAGAAACCATGGAGGCAAGAAGGCACTGGTAAGATATATTTAAGACACTGAAAGAGAAAAACTTCCAGATGAGAATTCTTTATCCTGAAAAACTGTCTCTAAACCTGAGGAATATTTAAATTGTTCACTGATAAATAGAAACTGAGAGAGTCTGTCAATATGAGATCTGCCCTATAAGAAATTAAAGGATTTCTTCAGGCTGGAAGGAAAAGACAGGAAAAGAGGCTTGAAAGAGAATGTAGAAATGTAGATTAGCAGTAAGGGTAATTAAAAGTGTAGAAAAGGGACAAAAAAGATATGACATATAAAACCAAAGGGTAAAATGATTGAATAAAGTACTGCCTTCACAGTAATAGCATTGAATGCTACTGGAATAAACTCCCCAGTCAAAAGACACAGATTGGCAGAATGGATAAAAAATGTGATCAATCTATATGCTGTTTACAAGAGACTCACTTTGGACCCAAGGACACAAATAGGTTGAACATGAAATGTTGGGAAACTATATTACATGCAGTAACAAAACAAGAGCTGGAGTAGCTATACTAATATCAGAACAAATAGACTTCAAATGCAACACTGTTAGAAGAGACAAAGAAGGACACCATATATTAATAAAAGAAGCAAGAGACCAAGAAGAAATAACAATCATAAATATTAATTCTCTTAACTAGGGTGTGCCACAATACATGAGGCAAACACTAGCAAAACTGAAGGGAGAAATAGACACCTTTACAATATTAGTTGGAGATTTAAATACAACACTCTCATCAATAGATAGAACACATAGACAGAGGATCAATAAGGAAACAGAGGACTTAAATACCCTGATAAGTTAAATACACCTAACAGATGTATACAGAACATTGCACTCAAAAAGAGTAGGATATACATTCTTCTCAAGTGCTCATGGATCATTCTCCAGGATAAACCACATGTTAAGTCACAAAAATAGCTCTCAATAGATTTTAAAAGATTGAAGTTATACAGAGCACTTTCTTTGATCTTAATGGAATGAAGCTGGGAATCAATAACAAGTGGAGAACAGGAAAATTCACAAATATAGAGAGGTTAGGTAACACAATTTTAAACAATCAGTGGATTAAAGAAGAAATTGCAAGATAAATCAGGTAGTACTTTGAAACAAATGAAAATGATAACACAGCATAGCAAACTTATGGGCTGCAGAAAAGTAGTGCTGAGAGAGAAGTTTATATTCATAAATGCCTATGTTAAAATAGAAGAAAGAGGTAAAACCAAAGACCAAATATACACTGGAGGAAGTAGATAAAGAACAGCAAACTAATCCCAAAGCAAACATAAGGAAACAGTAAATAGTAGAATAGAAATAAATGAAATTGAGAATAAAAAATGGTATTTAAAAAACCAAAAGTTGGTACTTTGAAAAGATCAATAAAATTGGCAAACCCTCAGCTAGACTGACAAAGAAAAAAAAATGAGAGAAGATGCAAACAAAGAAAATTAGAAATGTGAGAGTAGTACATTGCCACTGACCACACAGAAATTAAAAGGAACATAGGAGGGTATTATGAAAAACTGTATGTCAGCAGATTAGACAATTGAGATGAAATGGACAAATTCCTGGAAAAAACAGGAACAATCCACACTGACTCTAGAAGAAACAGAAAACTTCAACAGACCAATTAGTAAACTAAAGAGGTTGAATCAATCATAAAAATCCTATCAACAAAGAAAAGCCTAGGACCAGATGGCTTCACTGGTGAATCCTACCAATCATTCCAAGAAGAATTGACACCAGTCCTGCTCAAACCCTTCAAAAAATTGAAGAGGAGGGAATACTACATAACTCATTCTATGAGGCCAACATCATCCTAATATGAAAGCCAGAAAAAATACAAGAAACTAAAATTACAGACCAATTAATCTATTGAGTACAGACACAAAAATCCTCAACAAAATACTTGCAAATCAAATCTAACAGCACCTTAAAATAATTATACACTATGGCCAAATGGGTTTTATCCCAGGCATGCAAGGGTGGCTTAACACAATAAATTCAATTAATGTCATACACCACAAAAACAAATCAAAAGGGAAAACCACATGATAATCTTGATTGATGCAGAAATCCAGCATCCTTTCTAGATAAAATTACATTGCAAGATAGGAATTGAAGGAAACTTCTTCAACATTATAAAGGACATATACAAACAACACATAGCTAAAATCATCCTCAATGGTGAAGGACAGAAAGACAGCCCTCTAAAATCTGGAACAAGACAATGACGCCATCTCTCACCGCTGTATTCAACATTGTGCTGGAAGTTCGGGCTAGAGCAATTAGGCAAGAAAAAGAAATAAAAGTCATCCAAATTGGAAAGGAAGAAGTAAAACTTTCACTATTTACAGGTGACATGATCATATATATAGAAAGCCCTGAAAAATATACCACTAAGCTACTATAGAAAATAAACGAGTTCAGCAAAGTGGCGGGATACAAGACCAACATGCAAACATCAGTTGTGACTCTATACAATAATAAGAAGCAGTCTGATGAGGAAATCAAGAAAAAAATTCCATTTACAATAACAATTAAAGAATCAAATATCTAGGATAAATTGAACCAAGGATGGAAAGATATGTACACTGAAAACTACAAAACATTGCCAGGAGAAATCAAAGAAGACCTAAATAAATGAAAGGACATTTTGTGTTCCTAGTTTGGAAGACTAAATATCATTAAGGTGTCAATTCTACCCAAATTGATTTATGTACTCAACACCATCCCAGTCAAAATTCCAACAGCCTACTTTTCATAAATGTAAAAGTCAATTAACAAACTTATTTGGAAGGGTATGGGCCCAAAAATAGCCAAGAATATCTTGAAAAGGAGGAGTGAAGTTGAGGGACTCAAATTTCCTGGCTTTAAAACATATTACAAAGCTACAGTGGTCAAAACAGTATGGTACTAGCATAAAGATAGATCTGTTTACCAAAGGAATCAAATTGGAATTTCACAAAGAGGCCCTCATATCAGCAGCCAAGAGATAGTCATCAAGGCCACCAAGTCAGATCAACTGGGACAGAATACTCTTTTCAACAAATTATACAAAAATTAACTCAAAATGGATCGAAGACCTAAATATAAGAACCAAGACCATAAAACTCCTAGAAGAAATGTAGAGAAGCATCTTCAAGAATATGTGGTAGGCAATGGTTTCTTATACTTTACACTAAAAGCACAAGCAATGAAAGAAGAAACAGATGAATGGGACCTCCTCAAAATTAAAACTTTTGTGTTTCAAAGGACTTTATCAAGAAAGTGAAAAAACAACCTACAAAATGGGAGAAAATACTTGGAATACACATATCTGATAACAGTTTAATATTCATAATAGATAAAGAAATCTACAACTCAACCATGAAAAGGCAAAAAACCCCATTTAAAAATGGGCAAATGATTTGAATAGACATTTTTTCAAAAGAGGAAATACAAATGACTAAAAGGCACATAAAAAGGTCATTAACATCCCTAGCTATTGAGGAAATGCAAATTAAAGCCACAATGAGATATCATTTCACTCCTACTAGAATGGCCTCTATTTTTATTAAAAAACAGAAAACTACTGTTTTTGAGAGGATGTGGAGTAATAGGAACTCATTCACTGCTGGTGGAAATGTAAAATGGTGCAGTCATGGTAGAAGACAGTCTGGCAGTTCCTCAGGAAGTTAAGTGTAGAATTGTCATGTGATCCAGCAATCCCATTGCTCAGTATATACCCAGAAGAACTGAAAGCAAGGACATGAACAGACATTTGCACACTGATGTTCATGGCAGCATTGTTCACAATTGCCAAATGTGGAAGCAACCCAAGTGTCCATCAACCAATACTCAATAAATAAAATGTAGTATATAACACATGATGGAATACCATTCAGCTACATAAAAGGAATGAAGTCCTGATGCATGTGGCAATATGGATGAACCTTGAGGATGTTATGAGTGAAATAAGTCAGACACTTAAGGAAAATACTATATGATCTCTCTAATATGAACTAATTACAAGCAAACTTAGAGATTAATCTAGAATATAGGTTACCAGCAGATAGAATGGGGGTAGAGAAAGGGGAGCTGATGCTTTATTTGTGCAGAATTTCTGTTTAAGTTGATCATAAATGTTTGGAAATGGATGATGGTGAAGGTAGAACATTATTGCCAGTGTAATTAACAGCAGTGAATTGTGTTGGTGAATGTGGTTGTAAGGGCAAGTTTGAGGTTGTGTATGTTACTAGAAGGGAAGTTAGAAGATAAAGCATGGGGCTGTATAACATGGTGTACTCTTTTGTGGATGATGGACTGTGGCTAATAGTACAAATATAAGAATGTTCTTCCATGAATTATAACAAAGGAATAAAACTATTACAAGTTGTTAATAATAGCATGGTATATGTGGAAAAATAAACCTAATGTAAGCTATGGACCACAGTTAACAATAATATTTTAATATTCTTTCATTAATTGTAGCAAAGTTACCACACTAATACAAACTGTCAACAATAGAGGGTATAAGGGAACATTGCATTTTTTACATCACTTTTCTGTAAACCTACACCCTTTCCAATGAAAAAAATAATTTTTTAAAAAAGAAAAAAAAATATTCTAAGGGAAGAAACTGGACACAAAGTACTATATGAGGTATGATTCCATTTATATAAAATGTAAATGTAAATAAACATATAGAGACAGAATTAGATTAGTGGTTATATAGGGCTGGGGAAGATAAATGAATTAAGTGGTGTTTTCTAAGGGGTATAGAGTTTTAATTTTTGGAGTAATGAAAATTGTCTAAAATTGATTGTATTGATGAATGCACAACTCTGTAATTATACTAAAATCCATTGGATGCATTGTATGGTATGTGAACATATCCTTATAAAACTGCTTTTTTAAAAACATGAATGTGTCCCCTCAATTATCCTAATATTCAGGGGTAATGACTGTCAAAACCTTAGAATCTGTCAAAGCTAGATTCTACTCATATTCAATCATGTAAATTTATTATTAAATATGAACAGATTTACAAATTCACACAGTTTTCTTAACATAAATGGGATCATGAAATATACACTTTCTTCTACATTGTCTAATATTTTAGCTACCAGTCATATATGGCTATTTACACCTAAATATATTAAAACTGAATAAAATTAAACAGTTCCTCAGTCATACGAGCCATAAGCCAACTTCTCAACAGCCAATATCATCAGTGGCTATGGAATTGAGCAGCTCAGATCTATAATATTCTCACCGCAGAAAATTATGTTGGCCTGCTTAATAATATATCTTGCAAAACAAGGGCAGCAAAACTTGTCAAGTGTTGGAGCAGGATGATGGATAAATTTAGGGTTTAATGCACTATTTTCATTACTTTTGAAAGTTTAAAGATTTCTAGAGATTATCATGTAAATCTGCAACTTCTCTAATAAGGAAAAGAGAAAAAAATTCCTCTAAGAAAAAGTTAAGAAAAATATGTGTCTAGGACATCTTTCCAAGTCAGTACATATAGACCCAAAAGGTGCTTTTTGACAGCTACATAGTATTCCATTGTATCCATGGACTACAATTGTGTCAGAGATAGTATTCCATTGCATCCATGAACTACAATTGTGTCAGAGATAGCTAACTAGTGAAAGAACACACAAAAAGTCAATATTCCCCTTTCCCTTGTGTGGAATTGTAACTAGAAGGCACCTGTCCCATCGGTGACTTTGCTTTTCAGGTCCCCTTGCATCCAGGTATGGCCATGTGACTGGGAATGGCCAGTATATGTGTCACTGTCAGGCCTGAGGTTCTATAAAGCAGATATGCCTTCTCCATTGTCTGCAGAAGACTATGAAACAGCAGTACAGATGAACCCCAAGAGAGAAGGAGCCTGGGTCCCTGAGTTACCACATGGAGGAAATCCACCTACTGGCCAGAAACATCTGCATTGAAATCATAAATGGATAAGAACTAAAATTCTATTTATTGAGCTACTTTTTTGAGTTTAATTGTGTCCCCCAAATATGATATCTTCATGTCCTAAACCCAGTTCTGTGAATGTGACCCTATTTGGAAATAGGGTTTTGAAGATGGGATTAGTTAAAATAACACTAAACTGGGTTAGGGTGGACTCTAACCCCCCAATATGATCAATGTCATTGTAAGAAGGGGAAAATTGGATGCAGACAGACAGAGAGGAGAAGGTCATATGAAAATGGAGGTGGCAGGGATGGAGTGATACCTCTACAAGCCAGTGAATGACAAGGACTTTCTGCAAACAACAGATGCTAGAAGAAGCCAGGAAATCTTCTCCCATACAGGGTCCAAAGGGAGAATAATCCTACTGCCTCTTTGATTTCAGACCTCTAGCCTCCAGAACTGCGAGACAATAAAATTGTGTTGTTTTAAGCCACCTAATTTTGAGAATTTGCTACAGCAGCCTTAGGAAAATAAGACAAACACTGACAGTGTTGGGGTTATCTGTTAGAGTTGCTAGGATTATGCTAAAAAAAATGCAATTTATCCAACCAACTTCCTAGTGATAGATGTTTACTTTCTTCCCAGTTTTTATCAGTATAGTGCTAAAATGTGCACCTTTGAGTATATAGAGAAAGTTGTGTGCATTGAACGACTCTCTCTTTGGGATACATGTCTGGATGAAGACTTGTGCCAAAGTTGACACTCTTACATCAAAGTATATGTGAATTTCTGTAACTTTTTATTGAGTGTAATAAATGCATGCTGATTTGCAGCTGTTATACAACCCAGAAATGACCAAGTTTTTAAAATCCAATCTTGTGGGGACAGACCTCTTGTGGGTGGGACCATTTGGTTAGGTTGTTTCAACTGAGACGTGACCTACCAAATTCAATGTGGGTCTTTATCCTTTACAGGAATCGTTTATGAGGATAAAAAGAAGTAAAGCCATAGAGGTCAGAGAGAGAAATACCTATAGAAGTTTAGAGGAAAGCCCACGAGTTGCTGAGAGAGCCACTGAAGCCAGGAGCTGAAAGCAACAAAACCCAGGAGAGAAGGCCAAAGCCTTGTGAAAAAGACAAAGATGATTTAAAGCATTGAGAGCCATTTCATTTAACATTTCAAGAGCCAGGTTTGGTGACTGTGACACAGAGTTTTCATTCCACTGTAGGATAGAGAGGACTCAGGATATGATATCAAAGAAATGTCTATCCTACAGGAAGGACAGTAGAGAGGGGCATGAGGTGAGGGAGACCCATCAGGATTCTCCCAGCCCTGCAACCTCACCTCATGGCTAGTGTCAGACCCCAGAAAAAAGGGTCTAACATATACAAGGAATGTCTGATCCAGGGGCCCTGCTGCTTATCTCACAGAAAACAGGCACCCCATAAACTAAAGAATGAAGGCTGTTTAAGGCTGTCCCCACCACAGTGGCCCCCCAACCCCAAAAGGTGGGTAAAAGCAAGGTCAGATATGTCCAAAAAGATGAACAACTGAAAAGGCCTGCTCTCCCTAGATAGATAATGCAGCTGCTTTTCTAAGAAGAATAATGTGCCAGAATCCTAACAACCTATCAGCCTAGAAAGTGATAGGCACTTGTGCAATCGAGGCACAGGAAGCACTCAGCAGGCACCCTTCTCCCCCAACACCCTTCCCTCCCCATGTGTGTTTTTCCTTCAAAAATGCTGCTCTCAGATAGAGGGCTGGAGGCATTTTTCCTTTCTTTCTTTTCTGATGGCTCGCACCTGCTTTCTTCTGCTTTCTTCCTCTAATAAACCTTAAACTCTCTACTTAAACCATGACTCCCTGCATTGTGTGGATTCTTGAATGGCTCTGGACCTAACATTTGGTGCCAAAGACCCAGAATGGAGGTTTGGCTAAGGTTGAAGTTTCCTGGCCCCTCAGGACAATGGGGCAGCCTCCCAGTCAACTACGTTCTCTGAATTACACAGCCATTCAGGTTTCCATGCATTCAGCAGCTTGAGTCCATCAACTCAGACCACCTTGACGCAATGCCGGCTCACCCTCACAGCGCTCAAACATCTACAATCAATTCAGCCCTAGGTAGGTAAGTGATGTCTTTCTGCCCAGATCCCCCTTCAGGAGTTTTGTTTGATGTCCCATGGACATCCCAGCCCACCTGAAGGTGATGCCTCAGGCTGCTTTAACGTGGCACCCAGCTTCATAAGCCTAGGAAACCTGAGCATTCAGTCAAAACTCCCCAATGCTCCATGAGCATCTTTCCCCATTGCAGCAGTCAAAGTAACCTGTGGGATGCCTTGGGCAAAAGACTGCACGCATTTCCTGACCCCCAATGACAAACCGGGGATCCCTGCTTTGTTGTTGCAACTGGGTTGTATGGGTCTGGGCCGTTAGTCTCATTTGAGCAATGTTTTGGGTGGTCTCTGTAAGCCTCTATAGGAGCAGGGAACTGTGTCCCCCCCCCCCACGGGTGATCTCCATAAGCCTCTGATGAGCATGGCCCCAATTCATGTCAGCCTCGTCCAGGGAAATCATAAGTATCTAAAGGAGCAGGAAACCATGAATATCTCTCATGGGTGATCTCTGTAAGCCTCTGACAAGCAAAAGTTCCCTAACAAATCACAAGCCTGTCAAATTTCCTAGATAATCATAGGTAATATATAGTCACTTTTCAATAGCTCCAAAGCTAAATTTCCTCCACCCTCAGATATTTAAACTTCAATTAAAAGGGGAAGTAGATCCAATACGATTTGGCTGCAGTATCCTTTAGAACAATAAAAACATTAGCCAGAAAATGACACTTTCAATTGGCAAATTCTCACTGAACTTAATAATTTTATTCAGCACAACAACAAGTGGTCTGTAGCTTTTAATCTTAAGCTTTCTGAACTGTTTGGTCCCAGCTATTCTTGGGCCACTCTGTCATCTCCTACCAAATCCTCCTCCTTCACAAAAAAATTCTTCTAAGTCTTCCACTTTCCTCTCTACAAAAGTTAACCCTGAAAAGACTTTAAGCAGCTTCTCTTCTTTTACCCTGCAAATCATCCCCCTTGTAACTCTTCTCTAACCCCTTCTGCTCCCCTCCCCTGGCCGTTAACCCCTTCCCCCACTTCTTGTGCCATCGCTGCCGCCCCCTCCTTTCCTCACCCCACCCGTGTGCAGCCCGCTCACTGCCTGTGCACCCCTCCCCCTGTCTCCCACTCCAGCCTGCCTCTCCCAGGCAGGAGAGTGCAGCACAAACCCGGAGTGTGCACACCTGGTGTAACCGGAGGATAAATGAATAAGGAAAGAACTCTTCTTTTTACTCTCTGTTTTACTATCAACAAACCTACCCCATCCTTAACAATGTTTAGCCTCTGATTTACAAACACTAAATTTACATCCCAGTGAGCTGCTTCAATGTGTGAATGACCTCCTACTGTGCAGCTGCCCTAGCCTTATCGCATTCCCCTTAACTTCCTCCAACAAAAAGGATATAAAGTTTCCAAAAATAAAAAACAATTTTCTAAGCCACAAGTCACTTACTTAAAAATTTCCCTCTCCCCTGACAAAAAGAAAATTTATTTCTCTATTTAATGAGAGATCAGGCAAGCCTAACTATTTAAAACCATGTTTTCAAATGTCCTAATCCATGTCTTGTGGGATGTGGAGCTCCCCTCAGCTACCCAGAAATTTTTCCTAGAGTACCAGGACTCAGAAGTCCAAATGGAAACACCTGCTACAAACACCAAATGCATCTAAATTAAGATAGTTTTACAATTGAGACTTTCCCTGTGTTTGGTAAGCGTGTAATTTTTTGTTTATTATGCTCACTTTGCTTTCTTTTGTTTCAATTAGTCTATGGTGTAGTAAGGCTAATTAAGTTAATCCAAGGGTCATGCATGCAAACTCAGTGGGTTTGAACCCCACTAACCATAACCCCAGATTTTGTAGTTCTCCTTTTAAATTTTGTGCAGTTTGCACAGTTTGCATTTGTGTAAAAAACCAGTAACATTTAAACAGCTCCTACTCCTGTGTTCTGTCTTTATAATTTCTTGTGCTGTTGTTCAGCCATGGGAAACTCTTAAAACATACCAGTTACACCTTTCTTAAAAACTATTTTTAATAATTAGTCTAAATTTAGAAAGTGTCATTAAAATTGTTAATAAGCTATAGGTGCATCCAGCTGGCCTTTATGTGTGGTATGGCTAGCTATAGCAAACTGTCTCAAGAAAAGAAAAAAAAATCTGTATGTTAAAAAAAGTTACAGTTTAAAAATATATGCAGAACTTCCACCTCTGCTTTAATATCATGCCTTCCAAAGCAGTTAAAAATATAACAATAATGTAATGTGCTAGCCTATCAGTTTTCAAAATTAAAAAGTCAAAAAGAACCTAGTCAAAAGGGTCCTTGCAAAAACCTAAAATTCCTGAAAGAACATCAAAAGTAACTAATACAATTTAAAAATCAGCAGAAGTACAAATTATCAAACCAGTGTCATAAAATGATATCTCTACTAAAAAATCTAATAATGAAAACTTTAACTCCCTCTCTCTACAAAGAATGTTTTATTTTGAATATTTAGCATCATTCTAACAAGTTTGATTTTGGTGGTAATAGCATGTTATATAGAAGGTATAAAGAATGTTTTTCTAATTAAGGGAAAAAGAAAAGTAGCTTTGTCCCAAATGACTGATTGTTTAGGAATGTAAAAGAAAGCCTGGAAGGATAGAAATGTGGGATAAAGCTTAGATAAATACAGAAAGTTGTAAAAGGTTTGCAGAGTGAAAAATTTATTTCTGTAATCAAGGTTAAAAGATAAGTACAGAAAGCTGTAAAAAGTTTGTAAAAACAATTATTTCTGTGGTCAAAGTTTTAAAAAAATGGTAAAAACTAGTAATAACACTGCTTAACAACAAAATCTCAAAACTTAAGGAAAAAAGTGGTTTTATAAAACAAAATAGCATTAAATACTTTAACCACCACCAAAAGCAGTAATATGCAATGTTGTGGGTATGTGTCTAACAATTCACAAAATATAAACATTCCACACCATACCGCAAGCTCCTCACATTAAGGTCTCTTGCTGTTATTACTAAGAAAAGGTTTCCTTAAATTATTAGGGTGTTATTTCTTAATAAAATGTTGTAGAAGTGTTTTTCTGAGTAATCAGTGTAGGATGCAAAAAGTCTCTTTAATCAAAATAACTTCTTGCACTTTATGTTAACATTATTATGTTTATTTAAATTCTTGTATTAGGCACTCTTTACTTTTAAATTTTTGTCTGTCCCTATACTCTTATTTGAATGGGAGATTACTTAATGAAACCCAAACTGGCTAAATGAAGCCCTGATAAGGCTCAGGCCTTTTCTAATAGAAACCATAGGTTTAAAGTGTAACAAACAAACTTGTAACATGAGCACAAAGTCCCTTTTACAGCCCTGCTTAGCCAGTAAATAAAACTATGTTTACTCATTTTATATTAAATAAAACATTGTAAATGTATAAAATTATTATTTGTTTTCTAAGCTATCCATGCCTCAAATAAATATATCCAAAAGAATACTTTGCTAAGTAATTAATTAAATTAGAAAAACATCTCCTTGTAATCACAAAGGAAAAGCTTTAACCCATATCCTCTTAATATGTCCCAAACCTACCAAGGAAGCTACCTTAAAGCACATAAAAAGGTGGGCATAAAAAACAGCCATAAAATGGCAAACAGCAGAGCCCTCTCAAATACTCTAATTTAATAATTGTTATATAAAATTATAAAGCTTATTTGTAACTGCACCCTTGTTCAGTAATATAGTAATCAACATATTCATAGAGCCAATATACTATAAAAAATTTAACAAAACTAAGAAAACAAAGTACTTTCATGAATTTCAAAATTCATGTGAAGTTAAATCATTGTATTTTTTAAGAGAAACAAGGTAACACCTATACATTCCGTTCATCCTTGCCAATAATTGTTTATTACTATTTCAAGATGCATTAACTGAAGTGTTTTAATTATTTAGCAATATTCTAACAAGTTTAAACCTATATTTTTTAGTAAAATGTTATAAAATATTTTCCTCAATAATCAGTGTAAAAGGCAAAATGATTAAATTCATGCAACATAAGTTGCAGAAGAAACATTTAGACAATGTTATAAGAATTAAAAACTTCTAACCTTCTTTTGGTTACTGATGTGCATAACATCAAACAACAATGTAGTACTGCTAGTTATAATTTCAGTTATTTTTAAAGTGTTATCTGTCACAAAAACAGCCAAATTTCCTTGTAAGTTACATTATTTTACTCTAATGATTCTCTGAAAGTGCTTGCAGTTAGCTACAAGTCAAAGCTTCATCTTCACCAACAACAAAGAAGCACTTTTAAAAAGAAGCAAGGCAAGTATATAAATTATGTTCTACCCATTATCTAACATAACCCTACTAAAAATGTAAAGAAAAATTAGACCTCTATTTTAATTAAAGTGCTTGCATGTTTAAACCAAGCTCCTAGTACTGTGCCTGCATGCTCTCTCCCCATCAGAGTTATTGGTAAGACCCATTTCTGTGGTCCCTAAAGCTGTAAGGGTGACAACCACATCACATGGACGTGCTCCAGAAGTAAATGAACACATGCTGTTACTGAAAACACATTTTACTACAGACACCTTTGCCTGTGGCTGCCAGAAAAGACTCAATCACTTAAGCTTTTCAGTGAACATTGCCTCCAGACTAGCTTTGCTGCATGGTGCCAGAGGGTGCTATGGAATAGCCCAATGGAACCCTGGAGCCCACTGTCCTGCTTCCCAGAGGATCAACGATGCTGCACTACAACTATACAAAGAAGATACCTCCCAGAGCTGCAATTGCCAGTGTGATGTGGTTGAAGCCTAAAAATGTAATTAACACTAAGGCCTGCTCTTATGAGGGGGCAGCATGTATGGTATTATAAACTTAACACCCAATGCAGCTCAGGAAAACTTGAGCATTCATTAGCATTCAGTGCTACACGTATATCAAATAAATATAACAATGTGTCTTCAATATTACATCATATGCAAAATAATAATAATGTTAAAATTATAGTAAACTAAATGCATTTTCTAAGTGGTTAATGAATTTACCATAAAATAGAAAATGGCCCTTATTACCATAGTTTGTGTTCTGCTTGTCACTTGTTTGTCTTAATTGTTGCCTGTATTGTATCTTTAAGTTTGTCCAGAGCATCTTCCAAATTAATATTAAAACTTATTAACCCTTGCTCAGCAAAAAGCAGTTGCAAGAAAAACCTCCACCCACTTCCCACTTTATAGAAGATGCTCACAAGATACCATTTCTTAAAAATAAGAAAATGTCTCATAAAAAGGAGAAATTTAATTGCTGAGTAAGTCTAAGTAAGTAAGAAATATTCAATAAAACTTTCAAATTTTCATTCTTTTCTATGCAATATTCAATAAAGCTTTCTCTCAATTTTTCTTTCATTCTTCTCCATGCCTCTACAAGCTATTCTACTCCCCCTTATGAAGCCAGTAATTATCCTTATATTAATTTTTCTTTTTGCTCCTTGCCTCTTACAATGTTTAAATTTATCAATAGGTCAATAGCAGCTGTGACTAACCAGCAAAACTCTGACAACATACTCCTGCTACAATGAAAAAATTGAAAATCTGCTCCTGCTGAAAAAACCTCACTACCAGCTGGTTCCAGCAGAAGATATCCAAGCATCAAATCTAATAATGGTAGAACTTAGTTCAAAGCAACTCTACCCCAACTCCATCCATGTCCAGCTAGAAGCAGCTAAGAGATGAATGCGATATCCCTATTCCCTACAAAAGTTTCTTTGAGCTAAGTTAAAGCATTAACCCAAAATTCTACCCAAACCCATATCAATTTTTTATTAAAAATAAAAGGCAGGAATGTCAGACCCCAGAAAAAAGAGTCTAACATATAGAAGGAATGTCTGATCCAGGGGCCCTGCTGCTTATCTCACAGAAAACAGGTGCCCCATAAACTAAAGAATAAAGGCTGTTTAAGGCTGTCCCCACCACAGTGGTGCCCCAACCCCAAAAGGTGGATAAAAGCAAAGTCAAATATGTCCAAAAAGATGAACAACTGAAAAGGCCTGCTCTCCCTAGATAGATAATGCAGCTGCTTTTCTAAGAAGAATAATGTGCCAGAATCCTAACAACCTATCAGCCTAGAAAGTGATAGGCACTTGTCCAATTGAGGCACAGGAAGCACTCAGCAGGCACCCTTCTCCCCCAACACCCTTCCCTCCCCATGTGTGTTTTTCCTTCAAAAATGCTGCTCTCAGATAGAGGGCTGGAGGCATTTTTCCTTTCTTTCTTTTCTGATGGCTCCCACCTGCTTTCTTCCTCTAATAAATCTTAAACTCCCTACTTAAACCATGACTCACTGCATTGTGTGGATTCTTGAATGGCTCTGGACCTAACAGATAGAAGTTGTGGGTCACTTCAGAAACTTCCAGAAAGGAAGGACCAGACACCTATCCAGAGGCTAGCTGCTTCCCACTTCTTGAATCAAATAGCCCATAACTGTCCCTCTTCCTAACACCCAGGTGCCATCTTGGAAAGATCAAGGGAAGTGTGAGAAGATTTGAAAGATTCACTCTTCATACAATATAGACTGAGTTGCCTAGAGACTGAGATACCAAAAGTATCTAACAATATGTTTCCTCCTCTATCCACTAGGAGTTTATATGGAAGATCACAATGCTTGTGGAAAATAAAGCCACATTTTTCCCCATATCTGAATTGTAGTTTGCATAAATTCCATCCTGTTCCCACTATGCTACAATTTATGGAGCTCCTAGCATATGTTGGGTGTCTTACAAAGTTGCCTCTTTTAATTTAAGCCTCACAGCACCCCCTGTAAGAAATGAACCATTGTTATCTTTATTTCACAAATGAGGAAACTGAAGAGCAGAGAGGTTAGGTAAATTGTCTAAGGTCACACAGCAAGTCCAAGTTACAAGAGGAAGAGCCTGGATTGGGAACATGGAGACCTGGATGTAAACCTTTGCTCTGCCACAATTAGTTCCAAGAGAACTTCCAACTCTGGCTCAGCTTCCTGGGACAGATGAGTATCCCTCCCTAGGAATCATTCTCCCACCTCATCCATCATATGAATACTCTTTGGCCAACTTACCTCCTGTTGTTGACTCCCATGTGGGTTCTGTGAGCACACCACAACACCCTGTGAAGAAAAAAAAAAGAAGCACCAATAAAAAGCTCTTGGGGCTCAACCTGGAAAATTACTCTTAGCCCGACCTCAGAGAAACAGATTTTCTGAGCTTCAGTGGAAAACACAATGGGGGGTGGAAACACTTTATTTCATATAATCTTCACAGCAATCATTCCTCCTTTTCTGCACTTTGCTTTTTGTTTGTTTCATGTTCATTTTTTTCAATTATAAAAATAGCTGATTTTCAAAAAGTACACTTTAATCCATACATTTTCAACTGGGGCAATATCTCCCCCAAAAGAAGCAAAATTTGTTTCTTGGGGAAAGAAAAAATCTTATTGTTTTGTGTATAAAATATAGATACATATACATATAATATATAAACACACATCCAATATATTTATAGTATTAAAATTTCATGAGGGGTAGGGTGATTACTAAAATACATCTAAATAGTCATGAAGACCTCAACACTTAGCTCCTCTCCATCAACATATCATCATCATGATCACCATCATAATCATTATCATCACCAGAACCAACACTGTCCTCATCAGCACCACCAGCAATATCACCATCATTATCACTACTCTTTGCTGATTAAATTCAAGGGCATAATAAAGCTGATAATGGCTAATACCAGTGCTGAGATCCTAAAGTTCCTGCTTTTGGGGTCCACAAACCTAAAAACCATCTCCCTATGTGTTCCTATTAATTATTCTGGCAGTCAACAAGTTCCACAGATCCAGGGTCCTAGAAATTCCATTCATTATCACTAACTGAAATTCTCTTGCACATTAATTATTTTAGATGCAACAGAGCTGTGAAAATAAATAAAATCAAGTAGAGTTACTATGGTTAAGAGATTTAAAATGGAGGTGGGAGGTCATTCTGGGAATTACTCTTTGCAACTTTCAAACAGATAATGCAAACTGCCAAAGTATGCAAAACCTCAAGCAACATTGTTCCTCAAAACCCTAAGTATATCTGGACACCATAAACAAACCACAAGGTAAAGAACTCAGTAAAATATCTAACTTGAAGTACAATTGGAGCACTCCAATATCCACCAACCACAAATAACTTATCTTCTTTTTCTTTATAAACCCTTGCCTGGAAGTGCCAAGATGGGACACTCTTTGGGTTGTTACCTGAATCTGTACTCTCTGAATTGGGATTCTAAGACCCCAAATAAACACTTTTGTTGTTTTGGAGTTTAGTGTGTTATATGTCAGTTGACACTACATTATATTTAAACAAACATACTCTGGAGTCCAAATGCCTTGGTTTAAAACCTGGTTTCACCAAATTCTGAATGTGTGGCCTTTGGTGAGTTATTAAATCCCATTGTGACTCAATGTACTTCTCTTTAAAATAGGAGAAACACACCCAATGTACAACAGCATTGTACAATAGAAAACACCTCCCATTCTTAAATTTAAGGTTTAAGATATTTATATCCTTAAATTTCTAAATTTAAGATTTAATATTCTTATATTCTTAAATTTGAGCAGACAACCAAAACATACAGGACATATAAAGAAAACCAACAACATGAAAGAGAAACAAGATGAAGACAAACTGATGCCTGAAGAAATACAGATAAGAGAACAGACTCAAGGACTCCATCTTATTGCTTGGTCCTCCTTAGAAAAGAATTCCCTGATATCCCCCTTCTACACAGCCTCCAATCACTCTATGATAACTTCTTTCCCAGCATTATCCCCTTCTTGAAATTTGTCTGTTAATTTATTATTTCAGAGGCAATAGTCATAAAGTGTACACACTCTGGAGCCAGAGAGACTGGCTGTACCCCTTTACTAGCTATGGTCTTGAGCCACTTATTTAATCTGTACCTCAATTTCCTCCTCTGCAAAATGGGGGTAATAATGATGCAATATCATAGAAATTTTGTAAGGATTGAATACATTTGTGTATTTAAAGAATGTAGAACAGTGCCAGGTGAATGTTTGCAATTACTGATAGTGGCTTCTTTTCTGTCTTTCTTCCCACCCCTTCTAGAATGTCAGCCCTGTGAGAGTGAGAATATTGTATCCCTAGGGTCTGGTGCAGTGCCTGACACATAGTAGGTGCACCCAAAATATGTATCAAATGAATAGTTATGAAGAAAATGTGCACTGAAAGATGAAATTCATTTGTTGAATGATTTTTGTCAAAGGTTCCCAGTGAAGGTGTTTTCATTGTCCAGTCTAGAATTATGATCCCTTGGCTGGGCAGGCCATGGCCTTCACTTCTCCCCATAGCCTATTTACAGTCCAGGCCACCTTCAGCCCTCTACTCAGCCTCATACTCACCCCAGAAGAGGATCAGAGAGAAGCCCCACATCCTGAAATGCATCTGTGTTTTGAAGGCAGGAATATTTTCTTCTTTCCCTGGGTTTCCAATAAGAGTGTGTGTGACAGGGAAGGTGGGGCCAGAGTTGCTCAATGCTGCCAGAATGTCACAGCCTTTTTTGCTGAGCTGTTGCCAATGGATGATAAGGGCAGTGTGGTAAAACTCTAATTTTTATCTTTCTCAAAAATGAGAAATTTCTCTAATTGCTTTGTCACTGTGTAGGGTGTGTGTGAGGCCATCTCTCTTTTTTCTTTCCCCACTGCCTCCCATCTCTCATTCACTTCTTTCATTATACACAATAAATAAGATTCCATCTCATCCCTTTCTCTTCTCTTCTCTTCTCTTCTCTTCTCTTCTCTTCTCTTCTCTTCTCTGTCTCTCCTCCCCTCTCCCTACAATGATGAAATATCCCAAACTCAAGTGCTGTTTCCCAGTGTTCCCCATAAAAATAGTTGTCCCACCCCAGACACTGTGCTAGGCACATTGCAAATGAATTTTAATTTAATTTTTGCATCAACCCCATGAGGTAGGGGTTTCCCCCCACCCATTTAACAAAAAAGAAAAGCAAAGTTTGCAGGGGAGAGGTGGTTGTCTAAGATAACTAAAGAGGAGAACTGAGATATAAACCAAGGACTTTCAGACTCCAGGGTCTGGAGTTTTAACCATTTCAACTTCCTTCAAATGTCTGCTGTATCTATACACTACTCACAGCAACATTCCCAAGACATTCCCCAAAACCAAACACACACAGACACACACCACACACACAAACACACACACACCACACACACACACACACACACACACACACACACACACATGCAATCACATAAATATGGGAGTCTAGTAATGTCTTAGCTAGTCTCCCACAGATGCAGACCCTGAAACAAAAATTCAAGATCCAGCAGTTTATCAGGGAGGTGACCCCAGGAAACACCAGCTGAAATGGTGGAATTGACAGAGAGAAGGATGTTGCAACAATGGCTGTGTTATCAAGCAAGTTACTGGAGCTTAATCTCACTGGGAAATTCTGGGGTACAGCAGAAAGCATGCTCCTCAGAGTTCCCATGACAGGCAAAGGAGCTGGAGTATTTATACATCAACAAATTTCCAGTCATGGGTTGGTAGATTCTCCATCAACTCCATGACACTTGAAGCCTGGCCTCCAGGAAGACAGAGCCAAACCCAGGGAGGAAACCATTTGATAGCAAAATGCATGTGCTGGCAGATGGAAGACAGACTAATGTATTGGGTGTTGAGCGTTATGGGTTGTGGGCAGGTACCAGCATCTGCTACATGTTATAAATGAGACATATGCCTGAGTTCTTGGGAAGAAAAGCCTTGTTTTGCATTTCTCATTTTGCTTGTGCAAGGTGGAATATTCACCCTGAAGTTATTGCTCAAGAAGACTCATCACTGTCTCCCTGTTGTTCCACTGGGACACTCTGCTTGGTGAGGCTGCAATGAAGAGCCAGCATAAAAATATAGCATATTCTACCAGAAAGGAGAATAAACAGAGCTGCATGATGCACTAGGGCACAAATACAGACTGGGACCATATTGCTGGTGGTTCAAATCCCATTTCCACCCCTTGCTAGCTGTATATAAACTGAGTGTGGGGGATTGGATTGTATCCCTACAGAGACTTTATCCATGTCCCTGTGGGTGTAAACCCATTTGTAATAGGTTATTTGAATATGTTACTATGAGTTAAGATGTGGGCTCATTTGTGAATAGGATCTTCAAAGATCCTGTTAGATAGGCCCAAATGGAATCAGGGGTGAATGTTAATCCATGTAACTGGAATCCTTAAATGGCAGAGGAAATTCAGACACAGTCAGGTGGAGAAAGCCACAGGAGGAGACAAAGGAGTCAGATTGCCATGTGATGGAGAGATGGAAGCAAAAGGACTCCAAGGACTGCAGTAAGCCAGAACAAGAATGCTACAGGCTCCAGGAGAAGTCCATAGTCTACTGAAACATTATTTTAGACTTCTGATCTCAATAACCATAAGACAATAAATTCCTTTGTATAAGCCAACCAGGGTGTGCTATTTATCATAGCAGCCCTGGCAAACCAAGGGAGGACTCTTCTCCCATATTCCATACCCAAAGATCAGAAGAACGTCCTAAGAAGACATAAAGTTCACTTCTCAACTAGGGGAAATAGGAGGGTAAAATAAACCAAGTCAGGACTGGAGTTTCAGTTTAGTAGAAACAATATAATGTACCCTGGAGCTGTGGAAGTGCAGCATCCAGAATGGGTCCCCAGTTTGGATTGCAGAGTCCCTCATACTCTATGAGCCCTTGTGCATGCTTTCCTTCTCTTCACATTGTTTTTTTCTGCTAAGCTTGGCTGACTCCTCATTCTTCAGGTCTCAGCTTGGTTATCAGCTCCTCCGGAAGGCCATTCCCTCAATTCTCAGCCTGAGTCATCCTTCCTCTGCCCAAGTAATGAATTCCAGCCCCTGGATTTCCACATTTTTGAAATTAATTTTATTTACACACACTCCATATGTGCCAAACATACACTTCCTCTTTCCCTCTCCTCCCCCTCCTGGTAACCTCTAATCTACTTTCTGTCTCTATGGACAGAAACATAAACATCTAAACATCTCTCATAAATGACCTCACACATTCTGTGCAAGACCAAAGGTGGAGGGATTTTAATTTTTTCAAAATTTAAATATTTTGTGTCACACTATCTGATTTACACTGTCTGGTAAGTTTGTTTGAACAACCTAACTCATATTTATTTGATGTGGAACCTAGAAAAGGTGATGAGAGCTTGGTATTCTGTACAGGTTGATGTAATACCCTGATGCATTTTGGAGTATTCTGGGCATAAAATGAAAAAAGTATTTTCAAAATCCCTTGAGGGACTCAGGAAGGAAAGGATGTAACTGCATTGGACCCTAAACTGGATTGGGAAGAGGCTTCATCAAGGTTCACAAGTTGTACAACTATAAGTTCAATTGAATAACAGACTTGTCACAAGTATTTGAGGTCAAAACCATACCTATTAAAACAAACAAAAAACTTACTATGTTAATGAAAGTATCCATTTGCTTGAAAAGAAAAAGGATTCATTCATGTTGTAGCACATCTTAGAACTTCACTCTTTCTTATAGCTAAATATTATTCTATTGTGTGTGTGTACCATATTTTGTTGATCCATTCATTTGTTGATGGACACTACACTTGGGTTGTTACTACTTTTTGGCCATTGTAAATAATGTTGCTATAAACATTGTTGTACAAGTATCTGTTTGATACTCAGTTTTCACATTCTTTGGGAATATACCTAGAAGTGGAATTGTTAGGTCATATGGTAATTCAGTATTTAAATTTTTGAGGGACTGCCATATTGCTTTCCTCAGTGGCTGCACCATTTTACATTTCCATCAACAATGCGCTAGAGTTCCAATCTCTCTGCATCCTCTCTAACATTTGTTATTTTCCATTTTTAAATAATAGCCATCCTTGTGGGTGTGAAGTGATATCATATTGTGATTTTGATTTGCATTTCCCTAATAGCTAATGATGTTGAGGATCTTTTCATGTGCTTATTGACCATTTGCATTTCCTCTTTAGAAAAATTTCTATTCAAGTCCTTTGCCTATTTTTTAACTGGGTTGTTTTTCTTTTTCTTGTTGCATTGTAAATGTTCTTTATCTGTTCTAGATATTAAGCCCTTATTTGATATATGGTTTACAATTATTTTCTCCCATTCTATGGACTGTCTTCTCACTTTCTATATAACGTTCTTTGAAGTACAAAAGTTTTAATTTATATTAGAGAATTTGTTGGTTTGCAGAAAAATCATACATAAAATTCAGGATCCCCATATAACACCCTATTATTAACATCTTGTATTAATGTGGTACTTTTGTTACAATTGATAAACATACATTTTTATAATTGCACTGTTAACCTTAGGGTTCACTATTTGTATTGTATACTCCCATTGAGTTTTTTAGATTTTTATTCTAGCAACATATATACAACCTAAAATGTCCCCCTTTTAACTACATTCAAATATATAATTCAGTGATTTTAATTATATTCACATTGTACTGTCATTGTTGCTATGCATTCCTAAAACTCTTTCATGATCCTAAATAGAAACTCTGTACAATTTAAACATTAACTCCCCATTCCCTACCCTCAACCCAGCCCTTGGTATTTTATATTCTAGATTCTGACCCATGTATATGCTTATTCTACCTATTTCATATCAGTGAGGTTATACAATGTTTGTTCGTTTGTATCTAACTTATTTCACTCAACATGTCTTCAAAGTCCATCCATGTTGCCACATGTATCAGAATTTAATTCCATTATATGGCTGAATAATATTGTTGCTTCCGTCTATTTGCAATTGTGAATAATGTTGCTATGAACATTGGTGTACAAATATCTAAGTCCCTGCTTTCAATTATTTTGGGTATATACCTAGTAGTGGGGTTGCCAAGTCTTATAGTAATTCTATAATTACCTTTCTGAGGAACTGCCAAACTGTTTTCCAAGCAGCTGTACCATTTTACATTCCCATCAAAGTGAATAGGTTCTTATTTCTCTACCTTCTCTCCAACACTTGCAGTTTTCTGTTTTTTTACTCATGGCCATTCTAGTAGGTTTAACATGGTATCTCATGATTTTGATTTGCATTTCCCTAATGGCTAATGATGTTGAACATCTTTTCCTATACCTTTTGCCCATTGGTATATCTTTTTCAAAAAATTGTCTATTCAAATCTTTTGACCATTTTTAATTTTTTTGTCTTTTTATTGTTTAGTAGTAGAATTTCTTTATACATTCTGGATATTAGACCCTTATCAGAAAGGGTGATGTCATCAACATGGCAATGTAAACAGCTACTGAAAACTTCTCCCCAGAGATTCAATGAAGAAAAGGACAATTCTGAATTGTTTGAGACTCTGGAAGGGTCTGGAGAAAGACTCTGCAATTGCCAAATTGAAGAAAGAGAAGAAATAACAGGTAGGAATCTTCCATCCCATACCAGCCAGTCCTCTACCCCCCCCCTTCCTCAGTCTCCATGTGGGAAAGGCACAGATTCAACAGATGGGAACCCTCCCACCAGGGACACAGATTTTAAAATCTCTCAGCAGTGAAAAATACCCTTACTGTTTGAAGGCCCAGTGAACATGGGAGGACATTTCAAGGCCCAGATCAGTGAGGGACAAAGAGACTAAGAAAACATGGACAAAGTCTGTTTCCAGCCCTGGGTCTGAAAGCCCTTCCCCCACCCTTGAAGGAAGCAGCAGCCAGCAGCTGTTTCCTTGCCTTGCAGACAGCTGGAGTGCTCCATCATCTTGGGAAGTACTTTGCCACAGGTGGAGCCCCATATTGAGCCAGGTTTTGACTGGCAAAGTGAGGGCATTGAATACTGCAGTTTCATCCCTCTAGGAAAGACAAAGCCTGTGCTTGGAGGCAAAATAGCCTCTGAGGATGATTATATTACCAAAAAGCTCCATCTGCTGGATGGCCTGAAAGTGCAAGGGAAGTAAAATACTTTTCAAAATATGCTTCACACACTTTCTTAGGAGCACAGGAGTTGGTCTACATGCCCTTTATGGAAACCCAGCCCTATTTTGGCTGAGAAATAGGGAAGACCCAACTGTTGAAGCAGGGCTCCAAAACAAACCCAGGTCTTGCTAGCCAGTGGAAAATAGAGAACCACTGGAAGCCAGCAGATCTGTGTAACCACACAGAGTGAACTTGCTGGGATGCCCAGTGCCTACCTCCCATCCCTGTGACGGGACACAGTGGGTGACTGATTCTGGTGGGAAGACTGGAGGCAGAGCCAATCTGACAACTGGCCAGGGAGAGAAACAAAGGAAAGATAGACATAAAAGAAAACCAACAAGAAAACGTTAGGCAAAAGAGAAAACAACCTCCAGAATACACCAATCAAGAAAATTAGATGTCTAGAGAGCAAAAAATCATGAGCCACATCAGGAAATGGAAAGAGATGGCCCAGTCAAAGGAAGAAACTAACACCTCAACTGGTATTCAGGAGTGGAAACAACTAATTATAGATGTTCAAACAAATCTTTTAAACAAAATCAATGAGTTGAGAGAGAATGTGACAAAAGAGATGAAGGATAAAAAGAAGACACAGTGTAATTATAAGGAAGAATTCATAAGCTTGAAAAATCAAATGGCAGAACTCATGGGAATGAAAGGCACAATAGAAGAGACAAAAAACACAATGGAGACATAAAACAGCATACTTGGAGAGGCAGAAGAAAGGATCAGTGAGCTGGAGGACAGGACATCTGAAATCCTACACACAAAGGAATGGATAGGGAAAAGAATGGAAGAATGTGAGCAGGGTCTTGTGGAACTGAGTGATAACAAGAAACACATCAATATACATATTATAGGTGTCCCAGAAGAGAAGAGAAGGAAAAAGTGGCAGAAAGAGAGGGAATAATCAATGCAAATTTCTCAACTCTTCTGAAAGACATAAAATTACAGATCTAAGAAGCACAGTGTACCCCAAACAGAATAGATTCAAATAGACCTAATCCAAGACACTTACCAATCATATTTTCAAATATTAAAGACATACAGAGAATTCTGAAGGCAGTAAGAGAAAAGCAATCCATCACATATAAGGGAAGTTTGATAAGACTAAGTGTAGATCTCTCAGCAGAAACCATGGAGATAAGAAGTCAGTAGTATGATATTCAAGATACTGAAAAAGTAAAACTGCCAACCAAGAATCCTGTATCAGTCACAACAGTCCTTCAAAAGTGAGGGAGAATTCAAAATGTTTACAGATAAGCAGACACTGCAAAAGTTCATGAACAGGAGACCTTTTCTGTAAGAAATATTAAAGGGAGTGCTACAGACAGATAGGAAAAGACAGAAGAGACAGGTTTGGAGAAGAGTGCAGAAATAAAGATATCAGGAGATAGCAACAGGGTATAGATCAGGCATTTGATGCTGAAATGTTCTATAGGATTGATTCTATAGATCCAGCAATGGATAGCACAATAGTGTGTGATGGTAGCACAATATTGTAAGTACACTGAAAAAAGATGATTCTGAGTATGGTTGAAAGAGGAATGTAAGGGGTATGTATGACACTGGAAAGAAAGATAAAATATTAAGACTGGGACTGTGTAATGTAGTAAAATCTAGAATTGTCAATGAGTGTTATTAATTGCACTAATGTAAGAAGCAAGTAGGTGAATGGACCATGAGGGCAGTAGGTTGAGTGAAATAAGCCAGAAGTAAAAAGACAGACATTATAACACCCCACTAATGATAATGTGCAAACTCTGAAAGTTGAATCCGGGAGCATGTTATCAGGGAAAGTCTTACATAAAAGGTTCCTGGATTGTAACCTCTTACAGCAGTCACATGTATTTCTGTGTTGTAAGTTATTTCTAAATTTTGAGATGCTGAGTTGTTTGTGTGTGACACGGTCAGTCCTTGGACCATTGCGTGTCTGTGTGGTATCTGGGGCTCAGAGCCAGAGTTCAGCAGCTGTAAATGTTGGCATTGCCCCATCAAGAATCAACTGTTAAAGAGGCTGACAAGGAGGTCAGACTTCAACTGGAGATATGAATAAAATGAACTTGGTTGAAATTGGAGAAGATCAGACTAAAGGGTAGAGGGTAATAACTGTGTTTTAAAACATTGGCTTCTGTGTGGGATCAAAGGAAGAGGCATTTATTTGGTATAAAATCCATCTCTTCTGTATCATACTCTATAATTTAACTTGTATGGTCAGTTTGCTCAAATACAAAAATTACATGGAAGCTTGACCAGGGAGTGAGATCTTGTTGGTTTGTACATGTTAGAATGAAGCCCCAATACAACCCAAAGTAATTTGGGCAGAGAAGAAAAGAATTTGCAAAACCGCCTTGAAGGACTTGGGAAAAATGTGGAAATATTAAATTTCCCAAGCTGGGGAATCCCTTATATTCTCACAATCATTGGGGTCCACCAGCTTAGTAGACCAAGACCTCAATCTTGGGGCTTGACCTTATGAAGCTTGTAACTGCAAGGGAGAGGCTAAGCCTACTCATAATTGTGCCTGTCACCCCAAGAGAATCTTTTTTGTTCCTCAGATGTGGCCTCTCACACTAAGCCAACTCAATATGTAAACCCACTGCTCTTCCCCCTATGAAGGTCATGAATCCCAGTGGTATAATTCTCCCTGACAACATGGGGCATGACTCCAGGGGATGAGCCAGGACCCTGTATCATGTGATTGAGAAATCCTTCTGGATGAAAAGGTGGTAGAGAAATGAAATAAAGCTTCAGTGGCTGAGAGATTTCAAATGGAGTTGAGAGATCATTCAGGAGGTAACATTCATTATATTGATATCACATCTTAGTTTTTAGTTCATTTGAGTAATTAGAGGGAAATATCTGAAATTGTTGAACCGCAATCCAGTATCTTTGATTCTTGATGGTGAGCATATAACTATATAGCTTATATGGTGTGACCATGTGATTGTGAAAACCTTGTGGCTCACACTCCCTTTACCCAGTGTAGGGACAATTCAGTAGAAAAATGGGGAGAAAAAGTAAATAAATAATAGGAGGGTGAAGGTGCAAGAGATGTTTTGGGTGTTCTTTTTATTTCATTTCAATTCTTATTTTTATTTTTTGGAGTAATGAAATTGTTCAAAAATTGATCATGGTGATGAATGCACAACTATATGATGATATTCAGAGCAATTGTTTTACATGTTGGATGATGGTATGGTATGTGAATATATTTCAATAAAAAATGAATATCAAAAAACCCTTATCAGGTATATGGTTTCCAAATATTTTCTCCCATTGTGTAGGTTTTTGTTTTACTTACATGATAAAGTCCTTTTTTGCACAGAAGTTTTATGTTTGATGAGGTGTAACTTATCTACTTTTTCTTTTGTTGCTTGTGCCTTGGATGTAAAGTCTAAGTAACTATTGCCTAATACAAGATCCTGAAGATACTTTGATATGTATTCTTCTAGGAATTTTATACTTCTGGCTATTATATTTTGGTCTTTTATCCATTTTGAGTTAATTTGTGTTTACAGTGTGAAGTAAAGGTCCACCTTCATTCTTTTGCTTACAGATATCCAATTTTTCCAACACCATTTGTTGAAAAGACAATTCTTTCTCAATTGAGTAATCTACATCCCTTGTCAAAAATCAGTTGGCCATAAATATGATGGTATATTTCTGAACTTTCAATTCAGTTCCATTGGTCTATATGTCTGCCTTTGTGCCAATACCACACTGTTTTGATTTCTGTGACATTGTAATCAGTTTTAAGTTTGGGAAGTGTGAGACCTGCAACTTTGTTCTCCTTTTTCACAAAAGCTTTACATTTTGATGAAGCCCAATTTATCTGTTGTTCTTTTGTTGCCTGAGTGTTTGGTGTGAGATTTAAGAATGCATTACCAAATCTCATGTCATGAAGATTTATCCCTATGTTATCTTTTAAGGGATTTATACTTTTAGCTCTAATACTCAGGTCCTTGATAAATTTAGAGTTAATTTTTTATATGGTGTGAGATAGGGTTGTAAATTCATTGCTTTGTGGCTTTCTGTGTCTTACAATCAGGAGAACACACCTGCATTTCCCCACTGCGCTGGGGTGTTGGGTGTACAGTGAACATCCGTATCTAATAACCATAGTTAACATGTTTATTGAGCACATACTGTGTAGTAGCCTTCCCAGCCATGCCCTGAGGCACTCATTCTTTCTACATTGATCCTGTGGGACAGGTCCTACTGCTTTCCCCATTCTCCAAATGAGGAAACAGAGGCTGAGATATGCAATTCACCTCCCAAGTCACTTGGGGAATACCTTGCAGAGTCAGGCCCCGATCTATGCATGTCACATGTGCCCCCCTGATGCTCATATCAGCCTCATGCAGTAGATCCTACTATCATTGGTCCCAGTTTTCAGATGATGATGTTGAGGCAAAGAGAGATTAAGAATTTTCCACTGTCATAGTTTGCCAGGGCTGCTATGACAAATACCACACACTGGTTAGCTTATACAATGGAATTTATTATCTCATGGTTTTGGAGGCCAGAAGTCCAAAATCAAATCTCAACAGGCCATGCTTTTTCCCAGAATCTATAGCATTCTGGTGCTGACTTGTCCTAATCCTTGGGCTCCCTTTGCTTCCATCTCTGCCTCCATTGCATGGCAATCTCTCTCCTTGGTCTGCTCCTGTGGCTTTCTCTGCCTGACTTTATCCAAATTACCTCTGCCTTATAAATACCCCAGTCCTATGAATCAATTCAGGCTGACCTAATATAATTTTTGAAGATATTATTTGCAAATGATTCCACACTTTAACTCATAATAACATCTTCAAAAGTCCTAATTACAGATGGATTCACAATCACAGGAAAATGGATAAAGACTTGAACACATCTTTATAGCAGGGACATAATTCAATCCCCAACAGACCCAGGTACCTAAAGGTCCATCTGAGTATTCACAAAGAGAAGAAAGAAGAGGATTTCCTGGGACAAGCATTAGCTCTGCAGAAACCGCTGATGTACTTCTCTCCTCTTACTTCTTCTGATCTTATTACACCCCACTCCCTGCCCCCATAACCTCCTGTGGGATTATGTTGTCTCTCCAGGAGGTAATGCTGGGACTTACACTTCCTTCTATAATCATTGTTCAGTGCATCCAAGAGTGTAGTCTCTAAAGGAAGACAGACAGGCTAATGTGTTTTTAACATATGTCCACAAATACTTTGGTACTTCTTCTTTGAATACATGGAGCCTAATTCCTCTCCCCTTGAGTGAGGGTTGGACCTAATTAATGAATTGCTGTTAATCAACAGAAAAAGGTGGGTGTGACATTGTATGACAACCAAGACTAGGTCATGAGAAGTATGGTGCCCTCTTTGCTCCCTCTTTCCAGAATCATTCACTGTGGGGGAAGGTGGCTGTCATGTTTTGAGGACACTCAAGCAGCCCTATGGAAAGGTCACATGTGAAGGAACAGCCGTGGGTGATGGTTAATTACCTATGTCAACATGCCCAGGTTATGCTGTGTGTTCTACTTTGCTAATGCTGCTGGACTGCAAAACACCAGAGACACATTGGCTTTTTTTTTTTAATTAAATTCAGTTTTATTGAAATACATTCACACACCATACAATATCCATGGTATACAATCAACTGTCCACAGTATAATAACATAGTTATGCGTGACAGATTGGCTTTTATAAAAGGGGGTTTATTTGGTTACACAGTTACAGTCTTAAGACCATAAAGTGTCCAAAGTAAAACATCAGCAATCTGGTACCTTCACTGGAAGATGGCCAGTGATGTCTATAAAACCTCTGTTAGCTAGGAAGGCACATGGCTGGCATCTGCTCCAAGTTCTGGTTTCAAAATAGCTTTTTCCAAGGACGTCCCTCTCTAGGCTGCAGCTCTTCTTCATAATGTCACTCTCAGTTGCTCTTGGGGAGTTTATCCTCTCTTAGCTTCTCCAGAGCAAGAGTCTAGTTTCAATGGCTGTCATCAAACTGTTTCTCATCTGCAGCTCCTGTGCTTCCTTCAAGATGTCCCTCTTGGCTGTAGCTCCTCTTCAAAATGTCATTCACAGCTGCACTAAGTACCTTCTGTTTGTCAACTCATTTATATGACTCCACTGATCAAGGCCCACCCTGAATGGGTGGGGCCATACCTCTATGGAAATATCTCATCAGAATTATCACCTACAGTTGGTTGGGGTGCATTTCCATGCAAACAACCAAATCCAAATGTTTCAACTTAATCCCCACTAATATTCCTGCCCCACAAGATTGCATAAAGAATATGGCTTTTTCTGGGGGACATAATACATTCAAACCAGCACACTGTCCAATTGATTGGTCAAGCACTGAGCTGATTGTTACTATGAGGGTATTTCACAGGTAGATTCACATTATTACATCTATAGCTGATTGTGTCTACAATTAACAAAGGAGATTGCCTTCAGAAATGAGGAGTTTCCCATCCAATCAGTTGGTGATCTTAAGCAGAACTGAGGATTTTGGCAGCCAGAGAGGATTTCTACCTCTTCTTCAGCCTGCAAACTTCTCTTGTACAATACAACTTCATCTTCAGTGGACTTTCCAGCTTGCAGCCTGCTCTGTGGAATTCAGGTTTGCAATCCCCATGGTCACATAATGCAATTCCCTTTCTCTCTCTACTCCCTTTCTCTTCTTCCTCTCCTCCTCCTCTTTATCCTCACTCTCCTCCTCTTCCTTCTTATTTCTCTCCCCCACTCCCTCTCCCTCTTGCCTCACTCTTGTATGAACTGTTGTGATTAAAATAGGCTCACTCACACCCAGAAAATCCAGGAAAATCTTCCCATCTCAAGGTCATTAACTTAATTCTGTAAAGTTCCTTTTTTCACATAAGGGAAAATTTGGTTTTCAGAGATTATGGTATTGACATTTTGGTGAAGGAAGTGAGGTAGTGTCTGGGGTCCAGGTAAATGATTAAAGACATGAGGGAAGACAACTCTCTAACCCAGAAGACATGAACAAGGCCATAAAATTTAAACACCAGACATCCTGTGGAGATAAGGGTCAATGGAAGGAGGAAAAAAAGGGGGAGAACCACAGCATGGAGTAAATGCACAACTATCAAAGCAGCCTGTCAGGGCCTAAATGCTTGTGACTTTTACAGTGAAGGGAAAAGCAAAGGATGCTCAAAATTAAAGTCAGCCTGGAGAAGCCCCAGTAAGACCACTCACCTTACATACTGAGGGAAGGGAACAGGGAATTAGCGACTCTCAGGGAGCTCCAGGGAAGCCCCACCTAACCTAGCCATGTCTCTCCTACATGCCAAACCTGTCCACAATTCCCTATATCCTTCATGATAAAGTCCAGGATCCTGAAAATGGCACACAAAACCCTGCCTAGAATCCCATTACTAGGTATATACTCAGAAGATCTGAAAGCAGGAACATGAATAGATATTTGCACAATGATGTTTATAACAGCATTATTCACAATTGCCAAGAGACAGAAACAACCCAAGTGACCATCAACCAATGAAAGGATATACAAAATGTGGTATATGCACCTGTAAGAAGGAATGAAGTCCTGATGCATGTGAAAACATGGATGAACCTTGAGGACATTATGTTGAGCAAAATAAGCCAGACACAGAAGGATGAATATGTATGGTCTCACTCTGAACTAATTATAATGAACAAACTCTGGGAATTAAAATTTAGAGTATAGGTTACCAGGAAATAGAAAAAGTATAGAGTATGGGCAGATGATGCTTAACAAAGAATTTTTAATAAGGTTGACTGTAAATTTTTGGAAATAAATAGAGGTGATGGTAGCACAATATTTTAAGTGTAATAATCAGTGTTGAGTATGAGTATGGTTGAAAGGGGAGGTCTAGTGTCATGTATGTCACTAGAATGAAGGCTAGAGGATAAAATATGGGACTGTATAACAGCAAAAACTGTCATGGATGATGACTGTGGTTAACTGTAAAAAAAATTAAGAAAATAATAAGAAAATAAAGCTATTACATGAACTAGAATGAATGCACATCACAATACAAGGTGTTAATAATAGGGTGATATCTGCAAAAACACAATTAATGTAAATTAAGGTCTATATTTAAGAGTAGCATTGCAATATTCTTTCATCAATTTTAAAAGATACTATACCAAAGCTAAGCATGAAAAATGGGGAGTAGAGGGGTTATATGGTGAATAGGATTTTTTTTCAGGGTGATCAGAAAATTCTCAAATTGTAGTGGTGAATGCATAACTGTGATTTTACCAAGAGCCATGGATTATACACTTTTGATGGATTGTATGGTGTATGAATAAAAACTCGTACATAAACTAAAGCCATGCCTAGTCTTGCTCCTGCTTTCCCCTCTGAACTCATCATGCCCCACTCCCCCAACACCCCACTCATCCCAGACTAATTGAAGCTCCCTGTGAGGGGGCTGCCCAACCACAATTTACTGCTATTGCACCCATCCTCCAGCTGCTGTGTCAGCTGCCACCAGCTCACAACCTCTCTCTTTCTTCAGAGCTCTCAGCCTAACAGCTACCCACAGCCAGTAACTGGTTGGCCACAGAAGAACTGAAGGCCAACACCTTGCTGCAAAGTGGGATCAACTCACTGATGCAATCCACATTCCAGAGCTTCCCACAGGATCAGTCTGAAGCTTGATTCCAGCTGAGACCTCCTCCATGCCTAACCCTCCTTCCTTCACTCCTCTTCCAAGAGTCTTTCCTTAATAAATCCCATGAACAATAACCCCTGACCCCTGATTCAGGGTTAGGAGCCTCCTCTGTGTCACTCTTCTCACTCTATGTACCCAGAAAATACATGTTCTTAAACTTAATCCATTCCTGTTGATATGAACCCTTAGAAATGGGTCCTTTTGATGAAGTTACTTCAGATAAGGTCTGGTTCAGGGTGAGTCTTATTCTATTATTGAAGACCTTGTAGGGAAGATCATGGAGAGAGAAAAGCCACAGAGGAGAATCCAGAGGCTAAAGGTCAATGGAAACCAGAAGAGAAGGGAGAGACTAGAAGAGGCCATCAGGTACATTGCCATGTGTCAGAGGAAAGACCAAGGATCACTGACAGCTCTAGAATGCCAGTCTTCAGGAAAAAAGTGTCATTTTGATGATGCCTTGATTTGGACTTCTCCTAGCCTCAATAAATTCCCACTGTTTAAGCCAATAAATTCCCATTGTCTAAGTGAACTCATTGCCTGGTCTTTGTTTTAGCAACAAAATAAAATCTGAATTCCCAGAACCCACTAAGGAACAACCTTGCAAGCAGGACTTTCCAAGCACAGCAGCCTCAGACATGCTATGTTAACTCTTTCCTGCACAGGTGGCTTCCAGGTGAGGTACTGACCAATGAGAATGGACACTGGCCATGGTAATAAAACAAGGTCTTAGGGGCAATCCACCCACCCACCCCATTGCACCTTGGCCTCTCCCCCCACTAAGTGCCTGGTGTCACAGGAAAGAGGGAAGGGGAAAGAAGATGGAAAGGAAGAAAGAAGGGAGGGTAGGAGGGGAAGAAAGAGAGGAGAGAGGGGTAAGGATGGCAGAAACAGAAAGGAGAAATAGGTAAAACAAGTGTGATAAAATCTTAATGGTCATATGGGAGCTGTTATGCTATTCTACTGTTATTTATATTGTGAAATTTGTCATAATCATTTTTAAATAAATAATGGCTATCTTCATGAGTTAAGCCATTCCTGGTTGAGTTTTCTATTACTAGAAGCTAAATATATACTAATGTACTCATGTAGTTATTAATATTTTCCCTTATCCCAGAAAGCTGAAAGCACAGAGAAGGTAAGTAACATGCCCAAGGTCACACAGCTTCTAAATTAGGTAGCCTGACTTCATATCCTGAGTTCTTGACCACCCTGCTTTACTGCTCCACCATCAGTCTGCCAGAAACTTCCTTCTACTGTTCCTCTCCTCTCTTCTTGACACACAAGCACACACACAAACACACACACACACACACACACACACACAGTCATGGAGTGGTGTCCATTTTCCCCCAAACTTCTCTTGGAACTTCTCCATTTCTCTCCATCCCCAGTGGTTCTGGGCAGCATCCTCTCCATCATGATGAGTCTGCCAGCCTAGCCCCAGGTTCCTGGCCTCTAGTTGAAACATCTATAACCCATTCTGAACACACCAGAAGGATTGTGGAAGGATTGCAAAAGAAGGAAAGAAGAAAAGAGGGAAAGAGGGAAAGAAAGGAAGGAAGGAGAGAGAGAGAAGAGGGAGAGGAGAAAAAAAGAAAAGAGAGGAGTAACAGAGTGAGGATGACAGAAAGGAGTGGAGAGAGTAAAAAACAGAGAAAGGAAAGGAGGGAGGGAGGCAGAGAGAAGGGTTAGGAACAGAGGAAGGAAGGAAGGGATGGAGGGAAGAAAGAAGATCTCTTGATCTTGCTCTCATGAAAAACAGAAACTTAAACTGAATAATTGCAGGAACCTAATTCAATCTCTCTTTTTTTAGATCAAGTATCCTGGAAGCTCTAGATGTTGGTTCACAAATGCATGACACAGCAGAGGGTCCAATCTTACCATTTTGGTGTGGGTAGTAGAGTGAGACAGCTCAGTGCTTTCAGTTTCTACCCTTTCTGCATTCCACTAAATCATTTCTTGTTTTCCATTAGCACCTGGAAATATGAGGAATATAGAGGCTTGGGGTACATCTAGAACTTAGTTCATGGGAGAGGGCTCTAAAATGGGAGACTAAAGGTACAGATTTTTAGCCCTAATTTCTACTACTCTTTCAATGGTTTTCTGTACAAAATTTGCATGTTCAGCTGATTCATTTATTTAAATTCAGCTTTCTCAGCTGTAGGAAGAGATGTCTGGCACCATAAGTACTCTCTATATATAGTGTATGGTGGTAATGAAAAGTGATGGTGATGGAGAAGACGAAGGTGATGATGGTGATGATAATGAGGATGATGGTGGTAATGAAGGCCATGATGTATTGAATATTTTCTATGTTCAAGACAATTTGCCTGAAATGTGTCATTTAATCCTATATAAATCTGACAAAGAAGTTACACCTTAATGAAGGATAAACCCCTACAGCACACCTCGCTATTTGAAGATTATTCATCCCCTCTTGGTGAACTCATGTATGGCCACATGACTTGCTTTAAGAGAGTGAAGATATGCCTCACCATGATCCCTTGCCATTAGGCCACCAGCATTCTACATAAGGGGCTATCCCTTCAGTTTTCATCCCAGAACAAATATGATGTAACAAGCATACAAACTGTAAGTGGCTGAGCTACAGCATAAGCTAAGGTATGCAGCATGAACTACAGATAAACCTTTATTTTTGTAAATAATAAATGATACTGGGGGTGCTATTTGTTACTGCAGATAACATGTACTTTCCTGACTGATACAGTACTCAAGAGAAATGTTAGGATGCTGAATGAATGAAACCCAGAACACATAGCAGACCCAGGAAGCATTCAAACCCTCTTCCCAAGATCAAAACAACCCAAAAATACAAAAATGAAGGTCCATAGTAAGGCTAGACTACAAGCTGTCATTCAATAAGACTTTGGGAGTAGGTTGGCAAGAGAGGAAATAATTAGCCTTCCCTGGCAATTAAGGAGACAGTGAACCACAAAGAGTAAAAACTCCTGCAGGACATTGATGATGGTGAATGTGTAGGCAATGACTAATCCAAATGTCTTCCACACTTCTTCAACCATGAAAAAGCCAAGGCCCCAAGAACAGCCCAGGACAAATAGTTGAGCAATGGCTTTAAATGACTTAACTCTGAAAAAAAAGAGTAACAATGATCACCATTTATTAGGCACCTACTACACTCTGGGCCCTGTGCTATACACTTGGCATGAATCACCTTATTTAAACCTCAGAACAACCTCATATGGTTCCATGACTTACACAAAGTCACAGCTCAAGGATGAGACAGAGCCCATGTCTGTAATCATCTCCACTGAAAGTAATACTTTGTCCCCAGTAGATTTGAATGATGTTTCCCAGAAAAGGCATGGTATTAATCTTAATCTATGTTCCTGTGAGTGTCAAACCCTTTGTAAATAGTATATTTGAATATGTTAAGGGGAGTCATGCTGTGGACTTATTTGTGAATAGGATCTTTTAAGCTCCTGTTTAGATATGACAAACTGAATCAAGTTGGGCGTCAATCCATATTGCTGGAGGTCTTATAAAGAGAACAAAGAAGTTAAAGGAGACAGAAAGGAGGAGATGTAACAGTGTGATGGGAGGTGGAGATACAAGCCAAGGAACCCCAAGGATTGCTGGAAGCCAGCATTGGAATGCTACAGAATCCAGGAGAAAGTAAGACTTGCCTGTCTTTATCTTTATTTTGGACTTGTACCTATTACATTCCTGGTGTTAAGCCAAAACCAGTTTGTAGAATTTTGGGTAGCATTCTGGTAATCCAAGACACTCCTGCTCTTGGAAATGATTTATCTGCAAATCTCAACTTACTGGAAGAGTTGTAGAAAGCAACTTCCAGACACTTGTATTGAAAAAGTGGAATGGTGGTATTGTGATTTCAAAACACAATCTAGTGCTGGTTTTCTTCAAACAAAACTCATGTTTGGAATAATGAAGTGGGTTTGCTGATGCCAACCGGTTGGACGAACTGATATGTGTATGTGTATATGTGTCTGTGTGTGGCCTGCACTCAGGCACAACATGGGGGAGGAACACCAAGTCTAGTGACATTTGTTCCCCCAGTGATAGGGAAACTGAGGTTCAGACATGTTGGGTTGGTGTGGTAGACAAGGAGTGAAAGCCCAGGTCTGAAGATGGAAAGATAAACCTTTAAGTCATCTTCATCATGCACCAATGCAAGTTGCTAAACCACTCTTGGGTTAGCTAAGCAGTTTGTTCATCTGATTAATGAGGATGTTAGTAGCACTCACCACCACAAGAGTTTGTGTTGTGAGCATTCAATGAATTTCAGTAAATGCCCAGCATCTATCAAATCCCTTTAGTTAATCTTAGTTGTCATTCTTATTTTTAATAGGTTGGATCAGCAGCAATGGGAATTGAGTTGCTACAATGAAAGAGAATGGAATCCAGAAGTAGGTGTGCTCCTGGGCGGGGGGGGGGAAATGGATAATATTTGTACTCTTGGCCTTAATGTCATGTGAACAGCATGTCACACAGAGATGCTTGATCAATATTTGTTGAATAAACAAAGGAGGAAATGCATTGTCACTCGAAAACCACAGCTTTCACTTCTACTAGTTGTCCCTCATCTACTCTTTATCTAGTACCAGGAAAATCTAAATCATATTTTTGCATGGGTTTTTCCTTTCACAGGCAGAGTTGTCCTGTAGGAACACATCACAAGGACAAAGCTTTTTACCACTGATTCTTATACCTTCCTCCCTGGTGTCCTGAATGGTGGAAATGTCTTCATTAAAGGGAGAAAGCTTGACATTCAAAATCCACAGAATAACACAGATCACCAAGTTTATCTATGGAGAAAGCATGAAATATTGTCTTGGCTTTACAGTCTGGTAAGTAACCCAGGCTGTTACTTACAAAGCAAGTTTGAGGTGGACCTGAGAAGCTTTGCCCAAAAGACAAAGGCTTCTGTGAGGTTGGTATGGACAGAGGCACTGGTCTTTTATGCAGCACTTGGTGATTATTAAGATGACTATATAATTTATCATTCACACTGGGACACTGAAAGTGAAAGAGCACTATCAATATTTATACCAGTACAACAGATTTAATCAGGAAGTTTCTGTGAAACAGGACAACACATCACCACATTCACAGTAGGCAATGGCTCAACATCTACTGAATGAATGAAAGCAGAATTTTTGAAAGAATCCCCAGTAGAGTGTTATTTAAATCAGAGCATCAGATGGTGTAGATGGCTTTGCACTTGATCAATCATACAGATTTATAGCAAATGTCTTATCTGAAGACCAGTGTTTTGCCCAAATCTGTGGACAAGTGCTAAGCTCTGGACCTGCTCTAAAATTATGTATTATATGTGCCTTCTTTAAAGACAATTTGGTAATATATTAAAAACTGTAAACAAATGCCCTTCAACCCAGCAATCCTATTTCTAGGGATATTAGAAAACTCCTCAAAGAACACATACAGAGATATTCACTGAAACATCTCTAACACAGAAAAATGGGAACAAACCAAATGTTTGCTAATGGGATTCTGGTTACATAAACTATGGTGTATTCTTACAATGGCCTATTGGGTAGATGGTATAAAGAATGGCATATGTCTTATAATTATTCATGGGAAGATCTCAGAGACTTAAAAATTAAGGGGCAAAATGATTTACAATGTGATTGCACTTATGTAAATATAAAATTGTATATATTCTTGGGTGAAGGAAAGACTATTTCACATTGTTTAATGGAATTTTTATAAGAACATGTACACATATTACTTGTATTATTGAGAAATATGATACTTAATATTATAACTTATTTATTGAGAATGAAGACACATGTAAAGTATGGAAAGGGAAATCCAGACCTAGAGATAAGGAATGTACATCCATCCACTTAATGACTATATTTAATAATTATTCAATGTTGATCACATCATGATGGGATATAGCAGCCAACAAGAAAGTTCCAATTACTGTTCTCATGAAACATTCTTCCCTTTGCAGGAGTAAAAATGTATATGCTCCCTATATAGTACTTAAGAAAAGTGAAAATTCTATGGAGAAAATTAAAGCATGAGGGGAGATGAGATATCTTGAGGGAAGAGTGGGTCAGGGAAGGCCAATGGAAGTGATGACATTTGAGCAAAAGCCAAAGGAGAAATCACCATGCAGGTTATCTGGGGAAGGATGTCCCAGGCAGACAGGACCCAAGTATAAAATCACAGAAGTTGTACTGTGCAGTGTGTTCAAGGGAGAACAGGTAAGCCTGTGTGGCTGCAGCAGAATAAGCTGGGGGAGAGTGGGAGGGGATGAGGGCAGGGAGGGAAAGGAGGGGGAAGTTCATATAATGTAGGTAGGGCACTGATTGAACTTTGGCTTTTACTCAAAGTGAGGCTGGAAACCATTGGAGGCATGACAGCCAAGAAAATTTGGAATATAATGGGCTCAATCTGGCTAACACCTTGAGACTAGTGGGGCAGCACAAGAGGTAAGACCAGAGATGACTCTACTGCTTGGTCAGAGATGATGTTGGTTTGGACCTGAATCAGAAGTGGGGTCTGATTCACAAAATCAGAAGTGGGGAGAAATTGATGGATTCTGAATATATTAAAGGCAGATCAACAGGCTTTCTCAATGAATTGTGCATGGTGTGTGAGAGAAGGAATGGCATCAAGATTACTCCAGGGTTGTTAAGCTAAGGAATAAGAAGGAAGAAAATGTCATTGACTGAGTCGGGGAAGAACAAATTTGAAAGGGGTTGAATTAAGAATCAAGGGTTCTATGTTGGAAGTTAAGCAGTTATCTTAGGTTAGTTGTCTTTTTCTTACTCCCTTGTTATGGTCTCTTTGAAATGTTTTTTTATTGTTTGTTTGTTTTCTTTTTAACTTTTTTTTTCATACAGTTGATTTAAAAAAGAAGGGAAAGTTAAAAAAAAAAAAAAAGAAAGAAAGAAAAACAAGGAAAAAAATGATGTAGTGCCCCCTTGAGGAGCCTGTGGAGAATGCAGGGGTATTCGCCTACCCCACCTCCATGGTTGCTAACATGACCACAGACATAGGGGACTGGTGGCTTGATGGGTTGAGCCCTCTACCATAAGTTTTACCCTTGGGAAGACGGTTGCTGCAAAGGAGAGGCTAGGCCTCCCTATATTTGTGCCTAAGAGTCTCCTCCCGAATGCCTCTTTGTTGCTCAGATGTGGCCCTCTCTCTCTGGCTAAGCCAACTTGAAAGGTGAAATCACTGCCCTCCCCTCTACGTGGGATCAGACACCCAGGGGAGTGAATCTCCCTGGCAACGTGGAATATGACTCCCGGGGAGGAATGTAGACCCGACATCGTGGGACGGAGAACATCTTCTTGACCAAAAGGGGGATGTGAAAGGAAATGAAATAAGCTTCAGTGGCAGAGAGATTCCAAAACGAGCCGAGAGGTCACTCTGGTGGGCACTCTTACGCACACTTTAGACAACCCTTTTTAGGTTCTAAAGAATTGGGGTAGCTGGTGGTGGATACCTGAAACTATCAAACTACAACCCAGAACCCATGAATCTCGAAGACAGATGTATAAAAATGTAGCTTATGAGGGGTGACAATGGGATTGGGAAAGCCATAAGGACCACACTCCACTTTGTCTAGTTTATGGATGGATGAGTAGAAAAATAGGGGAAGGAAACAAACAGACAAAGGTACCCAGTGTTCTTTTTTACTTCAATTGCTCTTTTTCACTCTAGTTATTATTCTTGTTATTTTTTTGTGTGTGCTAATGAAGGTGTCAGGGATTGATTTAGGTGATGAATGTACAACTATGTAATGGTACTGTAAACAATCGAAAGTACGATTTGTTTTGTATGACTGCGTGGTATGTGAATATATCTCAATAAAATGATTAAAAAAAAAAAGAATCAAGGGTTCTGTTTTGTACACTCAAAGTTCAAAATGACTATGAAATACTGGAGTTTAGATTCCAGGGAGGCAGATTGAAAATGTACACCTGGAGTTCAGAGGACAGAGCCAAGCTGGGTGTATTAGTTAGGGTTCTCTAGAAATGTAACTAATCCAGAGATATCTATAAATAAATCAAAAAGAGATATCTAGAAATCAACAAGAGATATATATCAATAAAGATTTATACAAATGTCTCATGCAACTGTGGGTGTACTGGTTTGTATATATTATGTCTCCTAGAAAAAGCCATGTTCTTTGATGCAGTCTTGTGGGGGCAGATATATTAGTAGGGATTAAATTGGAACATTTGGATTAGGTTGGTTCCATGGAAATGTGCCTCACCCAACTGTGGGTATAACTCTGATTGTATAGTTTCCTTGGAGGTGTGGCCCCACCCATTCAGCATGGACCTTCATTAATTTACTAGAGCATTATATAAGCTCAGACAGAAGAAGCAAGCTTGCTACAGCCAAGAGGGACACTTTGAAGAATGCACAGAAGCTGAGAGAGCAGCTGCAGACAAGAGACCGTTTGAAGATGGCTATTGACAGCAGACTCTTGCTCCAGAGAAGCTAAGAGAGGACAACACCCCAAGAGCAACTAAGAGTGACATTTTTGAGGAACTGAAGCCTAGAAGGGAATGTCCTGGGAAAAAGCTATTTTGAAACCAGAACTTTGGAGCAGATGCCAGCCATGAGCCCTCCCAGCTAACAGAGATTTCCCAGATACCACTGGCCATCCTCCAGTGAACTTACTCCATTGCTGATTTGTTTACCTTGGACACTTTATGGCCTTAAGACTGTAACTGTGTAACCAAATAAACCCATTTTTATAAAAGCCAATCCATCTCTGGTGTTTTGCATTCTGGCAGCATTAGCAAACTAGAACAGTGGGTATGCATGAGTCTAAATTCCATAGGGCAGGCAGCAGACTGGCAACTCCAATGAAAATGTTCAATTAACTCCTCAGGCAGCAAACTGGCAACTTCAATGAACTCAGGAAATGCTTTGCTGGTCAGCTGAAGAAGAAGTGAAGGTCCTTTATCTGTCTCACTTAAAAGTCTTCAACTGATTGGATTAAATACAGCTGATTGCATTCTCTCATTGTGGAAGACACATCCTTTGTTGATGTAATCAGTCACAGCTGCAGCCAATTAACTGATGATGTAATAAACCAGCCTTCTGGTTTATTAACCAACCACAAATGTCCATGCAGTAATGGTTAGGCCAGTGCTTGCTTGATCAACTCCTGGATACCATCACCAGGCCAAGTTGACACATGAACCTAACCATCAGAGTCCACCTCTTGTCAACTTGACAGTTATACACATCACCTTAAGCCATACTTTATCTCTAAGTAGAGAACAATAACAGACATATATTTCACCTATTATTCTGCTCTCTTGCATACAATCAGGAACACATTAAATCTTTGCAGAATAGGGTGCAAGTCCTTGGGTGACATTAACTCTTAAAATTGATTTCTTTTAACTTAAATACTGCAAAATGAACAATACAGCTTATGCCATATGATAATGGAATAAGACAGAGAAGAAAGAAAAGATATTTGTTTTACAGACAACTACAAACATACTCATAACAAAACAAGGAGGAAATATTCATTCCATCATAGTCCTTGTTTCTGTAACTGGTCACATGGCTGTAGTTCATATTTATCACTACCTTCATCCACTACCCATTCCATATTCCCTTTACCCTCGGGAAGCACTTCAGCTGGCCATGGTTCTTTGCCTGGTGGGGTGACCCAAACCTTCATTCCTGAAGTTTCTTGGCCATTGGTATTCCTGCCTGGATTGGGTTGTTGCAGTTTTCCATTGACTTTAATCACAGGGCATGGTAGTACTGAGACACGCTATGGGATTTCCTGTGTTCCAGGAAAACTCTTCTTTACTTCCATTGTGTAGTTGCAGTGTTGTTTTCCCTTGACAGTCAAGATCAATCACCCCAGCCAAAAGAATATTCGCTTCTTTGTCTGTTGATTCAGAGGCATAAGAAGCCCAAAGTGGCCAGGTGGCAGTCTTAACTCCCAGTTCAATGGAATTATTTTTGTGTTTCCTGGTGGAAGCACTCCTTCTTTTGTAACAAAGACTTGTAGGCTAGCAGAGCTTAAGCTTGCAGGGACAGGAAGCAAAAATTTTCCTAATGGGTCACTAGGAGTGATACTGAGTGTTGCCACTCCTGTTTCCACCCTTTGATTCCTGGACCCATGAATCCTGTTATGGGAAAAGCAGCACCATAGAGTGTACACTGATTCAGAGTATACACAGCCTCCTGGAGAACACTGCCCCAGCCCTGCAAGGTATTGCCACCTAGTTGGCACCGTAATTGAGTCTTCAACAGGCCATTCCACTGTTCTATCAACCCAGCTGCCTCTGGATGATGGGGAGCATGGGAAGACTAGAGCATTCCATGAGCATGTGCCCATTCCCTCTCTTCATTTGCTGTGAAGTGGGTTTCTTTGTCAGAAGCAATGATGTGTGGAACACCATGATGGTGGATAAGGCATTCTGTAAGTCCATGGAAGGTAGTTTTGGCAGAAGCATTTCATGCAGGGAAGGCAAACCCATAACTGCAGTATGTGTCTATTCCAGTAAGAATAAATCACTGTCCCTTCCATGATGGAAGTGGTCCAATGCAATCAACCTGCCACCAGGTAGCATACTGGTCACCTTGGGGAATGGTGATATATCAGAGACTGAGTGTGGGTTTCTGCTGCTGGCAGAATGGGCAACCAGCAGTGGCTGTGGCCAGGTTAGCCCTGGTGAGTGGAAGTCCATGTTGTTGAGCCCATGCATAACCTCCATCCCTACCACCATGGCCACATTTTTCATGAGACCATTGGGCAATGACAGGAGTTGCTGGGGAAAAAGGTTGATTGTTATCCACCAAATGGGTCATTTTATCCACTTGGTTGCTGTAATCTTCTGATGAAGTCACCCTCTGTTGAGCATTCACATGGAACACAAATATCTTCATGGTTTTTGCCCACTCAGAAAGGCTGATCCGCATACCTCTTCCCCAGACTTCTTTGGCACCAATTTTCCAACCACATTCCTTCCAAGTCCCTGACCATCCAGCCAAACCATTAGCAACTGCCCATAAATCAGTATACAAATGCACCTCTGGACAGCCCTCCTTCTTAGCAAAGTGAACAACCAGGTTCAGTGATCAAAGATCTGCCCACTGGGAGGATTTCCCACCACCTTTGTCTTTCAGGGACATCCCAAAAAGAGGCTGCAGTGCTACAGCTGTCTGCTTTTGGGTGGTGCCTGTATATCTTGCAGAACCATCTGTCAACTAGGCCTGAGTTTTCTCTTCCTCAGTCAACTGATTGTAAGGAACTCCCCAAGATGCCATAGCTGTGCACTGGGAAAGAGAAGGTAAGGTGGAAGGAGTGGGGGCCATGGGCATTTGAGCCACTTCATGTAACATACTTGTGCCTTGAGGACCCACTCAAGCTCTACCTTGTGTACGCCATTTCCATTTTATGATGGAGTGATGCTGTGCATGCCCAACTTTATGGCTTGGAGGGTCAGACAACATCAGCTCATGATAGATAACTAAGGTTTCATGGTAACTTGGTGGCCCATGGTTAAGTGTTCTGTTTCTACTAAGGCCCAGTAGCAGGCCAACAGCTGTTTCTCAAATGGAGAGTAGTTATCTGCAGAGGATGGTAAAGCTTTTCTCCAAAATCCTAAGGGTCTGCATTGTGATTCTCCTATAGGAACTGCCAAAGGCTCCAAACAGCACCTCTATTTGCCACTGACACTTCCAGCACCATCGGATCAGCTGGATCACATTGTCCACACAGCAGCTTCCACAGCAGACTGGACCTGTTACAGAACCTCATCTTGTTCCAGTCCCTACTCAAAACTTGAAGACCTTCTGATCACTTGGTAAATGGGTTGGAATAGCATGCCCAAATGAGGAATATGCTATCTTCAAAATCCAAAGAGGTATACTAAGCATTATGCCTCTTTTTTGGTCATAGGAGGGGCCAGATGCAACAGCTTACCCTTCACCTCAGACATGCCCCACACCTTTGGACACCTAGAAATTTTACTGAGGTGGAAGGCCCCTGTATTTTGTTGGATTTATCTCCCATCCCCTGCCATGCAAATACCTTACCAACAAATATAGAGTAGTTGCTACTTCTTGCTCACTAGGGCCAATCAACATGATATCATCAATATAATGGACCAGTGTGATGTCTTCTGGGGGGGCAAAAGGATCAAGATCCTTGCAGACAATGTTATCACATTGGGCTGGAGAGTTGATATAGCCCTGAAGTAACACAGTGAATGTAAACTGCTGGCCTTGTCAGCTGGATGCAAACTGTTTCTAGTGATCCTTACTAACAGCTATTGAGAGAAAGCATTTGCCAGGTCAATAGTTGCATACCAGGTACTAAAGGATGTGTTGATTTACTGAAGCAATGATACCACATCTGGAACAGCAGCTGCAATTGGAGTCACTACCTGCTTAACCTTATGATAATCCACTGTCACTGTCATCCTCCAAGACCCATCTGTTTTCTGCACAGGCCAAATAGGAGAGTTGAACGGGGATATGGTGGGATCACCACCCCTGCATCCTTCAAGTCCTTAAGAGTGGCATTAATCTCTGAAATCCCTCCAGGGAGCTGCTATTGCCTCTGGTTTACTATTTTGCTAGGCATGGGCAGTTCTAGTGGCTTCCACTTGGCCTTTCCCACCATAATAGCAGTGGGAACTTGTGCAGTGAGGGAACCAATGTAAAGATTCTGCCAGTTGCTGAGTATGTCTATTCCAATTACGCATGCAAGAACTTGGGAAATAACCACAGAATGGGTCCAGGGGCCTACTGAGCCACTGTGAAACAGATCTGGGCTAACACTCCATCAATCACCTGACCTACATAAGCCCCAACTCTGACTGGTGGACAAGAGTGACATTTTGGATCTCCTGGAGTTAATGACACTTCTGAACCAGTGTCTAATAATCCCCAAAATATATGATCATTTCCATTTCCCCAATGCACAGTTGCCCTGGTAAAAGGCTGTAGATCTCCCCAGGTTTGGCTGGGAGGAATATTAACAGTATAAATTTTGGCAGTGCAACAGGGTCCTTCCTGAAGCATACCCTGCCTTCCCCTCATTCAATGGACTCTGGATCTGTAAACTGTCTCACATCTGGGAATTGATGAAGGGAACATGACTCTCTGTTTTTGTAATTCAAGGTAGACTTTTGTTCACTTGACCTAGAATTCTTCTGCTTATACAGCTCAAACAAGAATTTAGGAGACTGCCCGTCTATTTTACTGCTAGGTTCTCCATGATCTACTAGCAAATGCCATAAGGGTCTTTAAGTCAGATTACTTTGCTGCCATGGGCCTGTTTTCCATTACGGTAACCATGCCCACCTTGTCTTGATGATTAACTGCTGCCAAGTGGCTTCTGCCTACTCCAGATCTGATTATCCCCATTGTGTTTAAGGATTCCAATTCAGCAACCCCCACAGTAATATCTGACCTACAAAGAAGGGCAACTACAGAGCTCTTCAGGGATGATGGAGTTAGCCTCACAAATTTATTCCTCACAGTCCTAGTAAAGGGTGTGTTCTCTGGACATTCCAGGGGTGTGTGAGCAGGTCTTCCATGATAAATCCACTCTAACCTTCCAATTTCTCTAAACCTTTGAATCACCTCCCCTACATTATACAAGAGAAGTTCTTGCATTTTGACCTCAGGTAATGCCAGCCACCTTTTGATCCATGTTTCAGCCAACCACCCAAACTGTTAATGACCTTTCTAACCCCTTGAGCTACAATATTGAATGCAGAATCTCTGCTTAGTGGGCCCATATCAGTAAATTCAGCCTGATCCAATTTATATTCCTTCCACCATTATGAGACACCCTTAGTATTCATTCCCATGCATATTCCCCTGATTTCTGTCTAAGTTGGAAAACTCATGCAGTTCTTTTGGAGTATAGCTTACTTCCTCATGGGTCACACTTTGTACAAAAGTCCCTAGGTAAAAGTGAGAAATCAATCTCCAGAATAAACAAATCAAGGAAATCAGATGATTTTACATGAGTCACACTAGGAAGTATGAAGATATGGATCCATCAAAAGATTAAATTAACACTCCAAATGAGAGTCAGAAGATGAAACAACTAAATAAAGATGATCAAGCAAATCTTCCAAATCAAATCAGAGTTGAAGGGAAACTGGCAAAAGAGATGAAGGATATAAAGAAGATAGAGTGACCTTACAAAAGAATTTGAAAGCTTGAAAAAACAAATGGCAGAATTTATGTGAAACAAAGTCAAAATAGAAGAGAGAAAAAGCACAATGGAGACACACAACAGCAGATTAGAAGAGGCAGAAGAAAGGAATAGTGAAGTAGATGGCATGCCATCTGATATCATACATACAAAAGATCAGATAAGGAAAAGAAAAGAAAAATATGATCAGGGTCACAGGGAAGATGGGAAAAGTGGCAGAAAGAATAATGGAGGAAATAATCACTGAATTTCCCAACTCTTATTAAAAACATAAAATTCCAGATCCATGAAGGACAGCATAACCTAAGCAGAAAAGATCCAAATAGAACAACTCCAAGATATTTACTAATCAAATTGTCAAATGTCAAAGACAGAGATTTCTGAAAGCACCAACAGAAAAGCAATCCATGACAGACATGACAAGCACAATAAGATTATGTGTGGATTTCTGAGCAGAAACCATGGAGGTGAGAAGGCAGTGCTAAAACAAATATATGATACAGAATTAGAAAAAATGCCAACCAAGAGTGCAATATCTAGAAAAAAGTGTCCCTCAAAGTATGAGGGACAATTTAAAATATCTTCAGACAAACAGACAACTGAGAGAATTTGCGAACAAGGTACTAGCCCTATAAGAAGTTCTACAAGGAGTGCTACAGGTACACAGGAAAAGACAGAAGAGAGATGTTTGGAGAAGAGCAGAGAAATGAAGATTATCAGTAAGGTTAAAAGGAGAGGAAAATATAAGATATGATATATAAAATCCAAAAGAAAATTTTAAAAATGCTAGAAGTACTGTTGTGCTGTAATAATATTAAAAGTTAATGGATTAAACTCCCCAATCAAAATATTTAAACTGGCAGAAAATAAGAAAATAAACACTATCAATCTCTGTGCTGACTACAAGAGACACACAATAGACCCAAGGACAAAAATAGGTTGAAAGTGAAAGGCTGAAAAATGTTATTTCATGCAACAGCAAACAAGGTAGCTACACTAATATCAAAAGTACTGCACCTAAAATGTAAAGAAATTAAAAGGGACAAAGAAGGAAACTTTATATTAATAAAAGGAACAATTTATTGTGAAGACATAGCAGTCACATATTTATGCACCAAGCTAGAATGCCACAAACACATGAGGCAAACACTGACAATACTGAAGGGAGAAGGAGATACTTCTTCATTATGAATAGATAGAACATCTAGACAGAGGATAAATAAAGAAGCATAGATTTTGAATAGAATGACCAATGAACTAGACTTGACAGACAATTACAGAATGCTTCACCCTCAAACAGCAACATACACATGTTTTCTCAAGTGATTGTGGATCATTCTCCAGGATAGACTACATGTGGGTCACAAAGGAAGTCTCAATAAATTTAAAATATTGAATTAAACAAAACACTTTCTCAGATCCTAATGGAATGAAACTGGAAATCAATAACAGGCAGAGGCTGGAAAATTCACAAATATATGGAGGCTAAACAACACATTATTAAACAAATGAGTAAAGGAAGAAATTTTTAGAGAAATTAATAAACATTCTGAGGCAAATAAAAATGAAAAAAACAACATATGAACACTTATGGGATGCAGAAAAAGGCAGTGCTGAGAGGGAAATTTATTGCCATAAATGTTTATATCAAAAAAAGAAAGAGAAAAATTGAGGAATTAACTGTTCACCTGGAGAAACCAGAGAAAGAACAGCTAAGTAACTCAAAGAAAACAGAAGAAAAGAAATAACAAAGAATAGCACAGAAATAAATGAAATTGAGAACATGAAATGATAGAGAGAGTCAAAAAAAACAGGTTTTTCTTTGAGAAAATCTTAACATTGATGGACCCTTAGCTAGGCTAACAACAGAAAAGAGAGAGGATGCAAATAAATAATATCAGAAATGGGAAAGGGGACATATCTACTGACCCCACAGATATAAAAGAGATAATGACAGGAAACTGTGAGTAACTATATACAATATAGCAGACAACTTAGACAAAGTGTACAACTTCCTAGAAAAGCATGAACAACCACTATTGGCTTGAGAAGAAATAGATGACCTCAACAAGCAAATCACAAGTAAAGAGATTGAGTCAGTCATCAAAAAGCTCCCAAAAAAGAAAAGTTCAGAACCAGATGGTTTCACACGTGAATTCTAACAAGCATTCAAGAACTAGTACCAATCCTGCTCAAAGTTTTCAAAAAATTGAACAGGAGGGAAAGGTAATTAACTCATTCTATAAAACCAGCATCACCCTAATACCAAAGCCAGAAAAGATACTACAAGAAAAGGAAAGTATACACCAATTCTTTAGTGAATATAGGTGCAAAAATCCTCAATAAAATGCAAACAAATCAAATCCAGCAGCACATTAAAAGGATTATACACCCTGACAAAGTGGGATTTATTCCAGATATGCAAGGCTGATTCAACACAAGAAAACCAACTAACATAATACATCACAGCAATATACCAAAGTGGGAAACCTGTGTGATCATGTCATTTGATGAACCAAGTGCTTTTGACAAAATTCATCATCCTTCCTTGATGAAAGCATTCAAAAGGATACAAATAGGAGTGACTTTCCAGAATATGACAAAGGCAGTATATTAAAAACCCACAGCTGACATCATACTCAGTAGGGGAAGACTTAAAGCGTTTCACTAATATCAGGAAGACAAGGATGTCCATTATCCCCATTGTTATTCAACACTGACCTGGAAGTTCAAGCTAGAGCAATAAGGTATGAAAGAGAAATAAAAGTCATCCCAACTGGAGAGGAAGAAAGAAAACTTTCAGTATTTGCAGATGATATGATCCTATATGTAGAAAATCTGGAAATATCTACAGCCAAAATACTACAGCTAATAAATGAATACATCAAAGTGACAGGGTACAAGACAAACATGTAAAAATCAACACTACTAATGAGCTATATTGGGAGGAAATCAAGAAAAAATTTCCAGTTACAATGGCAACAAAAAGAATCAAATTTTTTTTATTAAATTCAGTTTTATTGAAATACTTTCACACACCATACAATCATCCATGGCATACAATCCACTGTCCACAATATGATAACATAGTTATGCGTTCATCACAACAATCTATCTCTGAACATTTTCCTTACATCAGAAAGAACCAGAACAAGAATAAAAAATAAAAGTGAAAAAAGAACACCCAAATCATCCCCCCATCCCACCCCATTTGTCCTTTAGTTTTTATCCCCATTTTTCTACTCATCCATACACTAGATAAAGGGGGTGTGATCCACAAGGTCTTCACAATCACACTGTCACCCCTTGTAATCTACATTATTATATAATTGTCTTCAGGAGTCCAGGCTGCTGGGTTGGAGTTTGGTAGTTTCAGATATTTACTTCTAGCTATTCCAATACATTAAAACCTAAGAGGTGTTATCTATATAGTGCATAAGAATGTCCACCAGAGTGACCTCTCGACTCCATTTGAAATCTCTCAGCCACTGAAACTATTTTGTCTCATTTTGCATCCCCCTTTTGGTCAAGAAGATACTCTCAGTCCCACGATGCCGGGTCCACATTCATCCCTGGGAGTCATACTCTGCATTGCCAGGGAGATTTACACCCCTGGGAGTTGGGTCCCACGTAGCGGGGAGGGCAGCAAGTTTACCTGTTGAGATAGCTCAGTTAGAGAGAGAGAGGGCCACATCTGAGCAACAAAGAGGTACTCAGGGGGAGACTCTTAGGCACCATTACATACAAGTTTAGACTCTCCTTTGTGGTAATGAGCTTCATAAGGGCAAGTCCCATGATCGAGGGCTCAGCACATCAAACCGCCAGTCCCAATGTTTGTGACAACATCAACACCAGTCCAGGTGAGGATGTCCAACACATCCACACCTTCCCCCAGATCCTCAGGGCTGGGGAGGGGGAGGCTGTAAATATATTTTTATTATCTGCCAAAATTACTCTGGGATGTGTCACTATTTCACTCCAGCCTATACTAACCTACTGTATCTCACTTCCTATTCAAAGTTCCATGCAATTGCGGTGTTTGAACAAATCGACTGTAGAGTTGTACCATTTAGAAAATTTAGATCCTGTACCAAATAGATGTCTATTCCCTTGGTCTCATATGGAAGTTGAAGTTTTAAAACACAATCAGTTTCAACCTTTACCCTTTGGCCTGGCTTGCCCTGGTCTTAACCAGACCTGCTTCATTCATATCACTAATTGAAGTCTGGGCTCTTTTTCAGCTTTTTTTTTTTTTTTTTTTTTTTTTGACAGTGGCTGTATGCACTAATACTGACATTCATATCTGCTGAGCTCTAGCTCTGAGTTTCAGGTGTCTCAGAGTTATGCATTGTTCCAGAGACCAATCAGGTTATACACTAGGGGATCAGCATCTCAAAGTTTAGAGATAGGCATTACAATTCAGGGATAGAGTTAACTGCTGTAAGAGCTTACAATTTAGGGACTATTACAATTATTATGTACACGTTAGGCTATGTTCTAAGATTCAATTCTGAGTTTACACATTGTAGTTAGTCCATATTGGTGAGGCATCATCCCTCTCACCATGTTTTCTCCAACACTTTTACTCCTGTATATATATTTTCCTATAATTTTATAGAGTTATATTCTCATACCATACATTTATCAACAGTGTACAATCAGTTGTTCATGGTATCATCATAAAGTTGTACATTTATCACCACAATCAGCACTTGAACATGCTGATTGCTACAAGAAAAATTGTTTTTTTTTATCAATAAGAAAAAAATGATAAAAAGAAAAATAACATGTCATACAATACAATATACTAGTAAGGACAGCAAATAACACCACTACCAAGAATCTCATATTCCTCCACTATATCCCCTTCTCATATACATTTAGCATTGGCCTATTGCCTTTGCTACATTTAATGGAGGTATATTACAATGTTACTGTTGACCATAGACTCCAGTTTTCTTTGATTATGTTTTTTCCTGAATACCATCTCCTTTTCAAATTTCTACATGGTTGACATTCATTTGCTTTCCCACATGCAAAACCATTTTTATATTTGTATATTTAGTAACAGTCACTGGCCACTCCAGTTTTTGCCACGTTATACAGTCCCAGTCTTTATCATCCATATTTACCACTGGTGTCATACATTCTCCTATCCCACCTCTTTCAGCTTTACTCACAGACATCTTTGTTCTGTGTAGTTACAATACTGTGCTACCATCACACAGTATTATGCTATCTATTTCTGGATCTATGCAATCAATCCTAAACATTCTGTAGTCCTTCAGCATCAAATGGCTGATTTCTGCCCTCATTCTATCTCCTGGTCACCTGTGTTGTCAGCTTTTAACTTCCAAAGTTTGTTCACTAATGTCTGTTCATATTAGTGAGACCATACAGAATCTGTCCTTTTGTTTCTGGCTAACTTCACTCAACATAATGTCCTCAAAGTTCATCCACATTATTACATGATCCATGTCTTTGTTCTGTCTTACAGCTGCATAATATTCCATCATGTGTATATACCACAGTTTGTTTATCCACTCATCTTTTGATGGACATTCGGGCTGTTTCCATCTCTTGGCAATTGTGAATAATGCTGCAATAAACATCGGTTTACAAATGTGTGTTTGTGTCTTAAGTTTCAGTTCCTCTGAGTATATACCTAGCAATGGAATAGATGGGTCATATGGCAAATCTATATTTAGCTTCCTGAGGAACCTCCATACTGTCTTCCAGAGTGGTTGCGCCATTCTACATTCCCACCAACAATGAATAAGTGTGCCTCTTTCTCCACATCCTCTCCAGCACTTGTCATTTTCTGTTTTTTTTGGATAATGGCCATTCTGGTAGGTGTGAGATGATATCTCACTGTGGTTTTGATTTGCATTTCCTTAATAGCCAGTGAAGTTGAACATTTTTTCATATGCTTTTGAGCCATTTGTATTTCCTCTTCAGAAAAATGTCTGTTCATGTCTTTTGCCCATTTTTTAATTGGATTGTTTGTCTTTCTGTTATTGAGATGCAGGATTCCTTTATATATTTGGGATATTAAACCCTTATCTGATATGTGGTTTCCAAATATCATCTCCCATTGTGTAGATTGCCTTTTTACTTTTCTGACAAAGTCCTCTGATGTACAAAAGTGTTTAATTTTGAGGTGATCCCATTGGTCTATTTGTTCTTTGGTTGCTCGTGCCTTGGGTGTGAGTTCTAAGAAACCACCTCCTATCACAAGATCTTTAAGATATTGCCCTACATTTTCTTCTAAGAGTTTTATGGTTTTGGTGCTAATGTTTAGGTCTTTGATCCACTTTGAGTTAATTTTGGTATAAGGTGTGAGATAGACATCTTTCATTCTTTTGGAAATGGATATCCAGTTCTCCAAACACCATTTATTGAACAGACTGCTCTTTCCCAGTTGCTTCGGCTTCACTGCCTTATCAAAGATCAGTTGTCCATAGATGCGAGGGTCTACTTCTGAACACTCTATTTGATTCCATTGATCAGTATATCTGTCCTTATGCCAGTACCATGCTGTTTTGAGCACTGTGGCTTTGTAATATGCTTCAAAGTCAGGTAGTGTGAGACCTCCCACTTCATTCCTCTTTCTCAAGATATTTTTGGCTATTCTGGGCACCTCACCATTCCAAATAAATTTAGTTATTTGTTTTTCTATTTCTGTAAAGTAAGTTTTTGGGATTTGAATTGGTATTGCATTGAATCTTGCCATCTTAACTATATTGTCTTCCAATCCATGAACATGGTATGTTCTTCCATTTTTTCAGGTCTTGTTGAATTTCTTTTTGCAGTTTCTTATACTTTTCTATGTAAAGGTCTTTTGTGTCCTTGGTTAAGTTTATTCCTAAATACTTGATTCTTTTGGTTGCTATTGTAAATGGGATTTTTTTTCTTGATTTCCTCCTCTTGTTGCACATTACTTGTGTATAGGAACACTACAGATTTTTGTGTGTTGATCTTGTAGCCTGCTACTTTGCTGTATTCATTGACTAGTTCTAGTAGCTTTGCTGTAGATTTTTCTGGATTTCCTACATATAGAATCATGTCATCTACAAATAGTGAAAGTTTTACTTCTTCCTCTCCAATTTGGATGCCTTTTATTTCTTTTTCTTGCCTAATTTCTCTAGCTAGAACTTCCAGCACAATGTTGAATAACAATGGTGATAGTGGGCATCCCTGTCTTGTTCCTGATTAGAGGAAAAGCTTTCAGTCTCTCGCCATTGAGTGTGATGTTAGCTGTGGATTTTTCATATATTGCCTTTATCATATTGAAAAAGTTCCCTTCTATTCCTATCCTTTGAAGTGTTTTCATCAGGAAAGGATGTTGAATTTAGTCAAATGCCTTTTCTGCATCAATCAAGATGATCATGTGGTTCTTCTGCTTTGATTTATTGATGTGGTGTATTACATTAATTGATTTTCTTGTGTTGAACCAGCCTTGCATACCTGGAATAAATTCCACCTGGTCGTGGTGTATAATTCTTTTAATGTGCTGCTGGATTCAATTTGCGAGTATTTTGTTGAGGATTTTTGAGTCTATATTCATTAAAGAATTGGTCTATAATTTTCTTTTTTTGTAGTATCTTTGTCTGGTTTTGATATTAGGGTGATGTTGGCTTCATAGAAAGAGTTAGGTAGCTTTCCCTCTTCAATTTTTTGAAGAGTTTGAGCAGGATTGGTATGAATTCATTCTTGAATGCTTGGTAGAATTCACATGTGAAACCATCTGGTCCTAGGCTTTTCCTTTTTGTGAGCTTTTTGATGACTGACTCGATCTCTTTACCTGTGATTGGTTTGTTGAGGTCATCTATTTCTTCCTGAGTTAATGTTGGTTGTTTATGCTTTTCTAGGAAGTTGTCCATTTCATCTAAGTCTTCTAGTTTATCAGCATATAGTTGCTCATAGTATCTTCTCATTATCTCCTTAATTTCTGCAGGGTCGGTAGTTATATTTCTTTTCCCATTTCTGATTGCATTTATTTGCATCTGCTCTTTCTTTTTTTTTTGTTAGCCTAGCCAGTGGTCCATTGATTTTATTGATTTTCTCAAAGAACCAACTTCTGGTTTTGTTGATTCTCTCTATTGTTTTCCTGTTCTCAATTGCATTTATTTCTGCTCTAATCTTTGTTATTTCTTCCCTTCTGCTTGCTTTGGGGTTAGTTTGCTGTTCTTTCTCTAATTCCTCCAGGTGAACAGTTAACTCTTCAATTTTTGCTCTCCCTTCTCTTTTAATATAAGCATTTGGGGCAATAAATTTCCCTCTCAGCACCGCCTTTGCTGCATCCCATAAGTTTTGATAAGTTGTGTTTTCGTTGTCATTTGCCTGGATGTATTTGCTAATTTCTCTTGTAATTTCTTCCTTTACCCACTGGTTTTCTAAGAGGGTGTTGTTTAGCCTCCATATGTTTGTGAATTTTAAGACCTTCTGCCTTTTATTTATTTCCAACTTCATTCCATTGTGGTCTGAGAAAATATTTTGTATAATATCAATATTTTTAAATTTGTTGAGACTTGCTTTGTGACCCAACATGTGGTCTATCCTAGAGAATGTTCCATGAGCACTTGAGAAAAAAGTGTATCCTGCTGTTGTTGGATGTAGTGTTCTATAAATGTCTGTCAAGTCTAGTTCATTTATCATACAATTCAATATCTCTGTTTCTTTAGTGATCCTCTGTCTAGATGTTCTATCCATTGATGAGAGTGGTGTATTGAAGTCTCCAACTATTATTGTAGAGGTATCTATTTCTCCTTTCAGTGATCGCAGTGTTTGCCACATGAATTTTGGGGCATTCTGGCTTGTTGCATAAATATTTATGATTGTTATGTTTTCTTGATGAATTGACCCTTTTATTAACATATAGTGTCCTTCTTTGTCTCTTTTAATTGTTTTGCTTTTGAAGTCTAACTTGTCTGATATTAATATAGCTACTCCCACTTTTTTCTGGTTGTTGTTTGCATGAAATATCTTTTTCCAACCTTTCACTTTCAGTCGATGTTTGTCCTTGCATCTAAAGTGTGTTTCTTGTAGACAGCATATAGATGGGTCCTGTTTTTTAATCCATTCTGCCAGTCTGTGTCTTTTTATTGGGGAGTTTAATCCATTTATATTTAGTGTTATTACTGTAAGGGCAGTACTTTCTACTACCATTTTGTTTTTTGGAATTTATATGTCATATCTTATTTTTTCCTCTCCTTTTACCTTTCCTGATAATTTTCATTTCTGCACTCTTCTCCAACTCTCTCTCTCCTGTCTTTTCCTATCAGCCTGTATCACTCCCTTTAGTATTTCTTGTAGTGCCAGTCTCCTATTCACAAACTCTCTCAGTGTCTGTTTGTCTGAATATGTTTTAATCTCTCCCTCATTTTTGAAGGAAAGTTTTGCTGGATGTAGAATTCTTGGTTGGCAGTTTTTCTCTTTCAGTATCTTAAATATATCATGCCACTGTCTTCTTGCCTCCATGGTTTCTGCAGAGAAATCTGTACATAGTCTTGTCGACCTTCCCTTGTATGTGATGGATCACTTCTCTCTTGCTGCTTTCAGAATCCTCTCTTTGTCTTTGACATTGGACAATCTGACCAGTAAGTGTCTTGGAGTAGGTCTATTGGGATCTGTTCTATTTGGGGTATGTTGTACTTCTTGAATCTCTAATTTTCTGTCTTTTATAAGAGTTGGGAAATTTTCAGTGAATATGTCTTCTATTACTCTTTCTGCACTTTTTCCCCTCTCTTCTCCTTCTGGGATACCCATAACACGTATATTTGTGTGTTTCATGTTGTCACTCAGCTCCCTAAGACCCTGCTCATATTTTTCCATTTTTTTCACCACCTGTTCTTTTGTGTGTATGAATTCGAATGACCTGTCTTCCAGTTCACTGATCCTTTCTTCTGCCTGTTCAAATCTACTGTTGTGTCCCTCCATTGTGTTTTTCATCTCCTCCATTGTGGCCTTCATTCCCATGAGTTCTGCCATGTGTTTTTTTAAGTTTATGAATTCTTCTTTATGGTCATCCAGTATCTCCTTTATATCCTTCAGCTCTTTTGCTATAACTTCCTTCATTTCATTGAATTTATTTAGCAGTAGTTGCCTCCACTCCTGTGTCTCAGCTGAGCTATTAGTTTGTTCCTTTGGCTGGTTCATGTTTTTGTGTTTCCTGGTATGGCTTGTTATCTTAAGTTGTCTAGGCATCTGATTTTCTTGATTAATTTATTATGGAGCTTGTTTTCTATCTTTTACCTAGTGGTTTTCTTGTTGGTTGGCTTTGTTCTCTGGCCTCTGTTATTAAGTTCAACTTATTCTAGACCTCTAACTTAGGTTCTATTTAGTTGATCAGAATTTTTCCCTCTTGTTTTTTCTGTTTCTTGCTCTGCCTCTATGTAACCTTTTTGTGAGTGGGTCTCCTCAGATATGGTCGATCCAAGTCAGTTTTTCCCAGTCTAGTGAGGCCCAGGTCTCACTGGGAGGGTATCGAGTTTTCCTGAGAATAAGACCCTCCTATGAGGCCTTTAGAATTGGTGCTTTTCCTCTCCTGTCCAGCAGGTGGCGCTTGCCAGCCCACAGCTCCCCCACCAGTGTAAGGAGGTGTGGAGACTTTAGTTCTCCTGGTGACTCTGATCCTGTCGGGAGCGTGGCTGACTGAAGCCGGAATCTGAATTCCAGCCCCTGGGGTCTGAGTTCCCAGAAGGAGGACTGCCAGTTGAGCTGGATCTCCCTCCACTCTCCCAATCCTCAGAACTCCAGTTGTCTCTCAGGGGCACTAGTCCCTTCTCCTGTCTCCTCTTTGGGGCCTCTCCAGGTAGATTCCTTGGTCAGCCTGAGTTGCCAATTAAAGACGGGGGTGGAGGCCTTCAGTAGTGAATATGGAACACTGTGGGTACTCTGTCTCCCCCCAAGCCCAGCCTAGTCCCTCAACCTGGGCTTTCTGATAGAAAATAACCACATATATTACTTTTAGATTAAAAAAAATAGAAAAGAAAAACAAGAAAAAGAAAAAAGAAAGAAAAAAAAGAAGAGTCTCTTTTAAAAGTCTTTCCCCAGCCTGGAAGTTTTGTCAGTGTCAGAACAGAGCATTTAAAGATATGCTTTGGGCTATTGTCTGATAATTACTCTCCAACAGCTTCAGTTCCACCCCTGATGGGGGAATGTTCACTGCGATCTCAGCTTTTCCTCCAATTCCAAACTTGCATCCAATGTGTGACTGGTTACTGGAGACCCCGAAAACACTGTTTCACATAGTTCTTGGGTAATTGCCAGCTGCTCTGTAATGCACCAATGGAACAAGGCCTATCACAACTACCTGGCCACAACCATGGGTGAGGAAGAAGCAGCCCGGGACTGTCAGAGGAAGCACAGCCGTGTGCCAGGCCAGACGGATGGAAAAATGGCAGGGATTTTGGGAAGTCCGGGAGAGCTGAGCTGCATGCAGAGGGAGCCAAAAACTTCAAGAATCAAATATTTTTGAATTAACCTAAGCAAAGCCATAAAGGACTTATACACAGAAAACTACAAGAGTACCTAAATAAATGAAAGGACATACCATGTTCATACATTGGAAGATTAAATGTAGTTAAGATGACCGTTCTATCTAAATTGATTAATAGATTCAATGCAATAACAATTGAAATCCCAACAACTCACTCTGAAGAAATAGACAGACAATCAAATTTATTTGGAATGGCAGATTGTCCTGAATAGGCAAAGAATATCTTGAGGAAGAGGAATAAAGTGGGAAGTCTCACACTACCTAACTTTAAAGCATATTACAAAACTATAGTGGTCAAAATAACATGATAATGGCATAAAGATAGATATACTGACCAATGGAATAGAATTGATTGTTCAGAAATAGACCATCTCATCTACAGATAGTTGATATTTGATAAGGTGGGTAAGCCAATGCAACTGAGTCAGAGCAGCCTCTTCAACAAATGGTGTTTGGAAAACTGGATATGAATATCAAAAGAATGAAAAAGGAATGCTATCTCACACCTTATAAAAAATTAACTCAAAATGGAACCACAACATAACATTAGTGCTAATATGACAAACATTTTAGAAGAAAAGGTAGGGAAATAACTTTAAGATCTTGTGACAGGAGGTGGTTTCCTAGCCCTTACACCTGAAGCACAAGCAATAAAAGAAGAAATAGATAAATGGGATCTCCTCAAAATTGAACACTTTTTTGTAGTAAAGGATTTGTCAGAGAAGTAAAAAGGCAGAATATAAAATGGGAGACACCATTTGGAAACCACAAATCAGATAAGGGTTTGAGATCCAGAATATTTAAAGAGATCCCACAACTCAACAACAGAAAGATAAAACAATCCAAATAAAAAACAGCAAAAGACATGGACAGACAATTTTCTGAAGAGGAAATACAAATGGCTCAAAAACATATGAAAAGATGCTGAACTTCACTGGCTGTTAGGGAAATGCAAACCAAAACCACAATGAGAAATCATCTCACACATACTAGAATGCCATTATTTTTAAAAAATCAGAAAATTACAAGGGTTGGAGAGGATGTGGGGAAAGAGGCACACTTATTCACTCTTGGAGGGAATGTTGAACGATGCAACCAAGCTGGAAGGCAGTTTGGCAGTTCCTCTGGAATCTAAGTATTGAATTGCCATATGATCCACCAATCCCATTGCTAGGTTACTCAGAGTAACAGAAAGGTAGGAAAAGATGGACATTTGTAAACTGATGTTTATAGCAGCATTATTCACTATTGCCAAGAGATAGAAAAAGCCCAAATATTCATCAGCCAATGAGTCAATACACAAACTGGAATATTATGCAACTGTAAGATAGAATAAAGTCCCAGAACATATAATAACATTGATGATCCTTGAGGACATTATATTGAGTCAAATTAGCCAGATACAAATGGGCAAATGCTCTATGGTCACAGTAATATGAATTAACATTAATGAGCAAACAGTGAGAGTTAAATCTGAAAACACAGAATATCAGGAGGTAGGAACAAGGTAGTGATTGGGCATTTGATGATGAAGAAGTATAAAATGCTGAACAGAATTGATTGTATAGATCCAGAAATAGAAAAATACTGTGTGAGTGAGGCACAAAATTGCAAGTACACTGAACAAAGATGACTGTGACTACTCATGAATGAAAAAGGAAGGCTAGGGGTATGTATGACACCAGAAGGAAAGACAGAAGATAAAAATTGGGACTGCATAACAGTGAAATTAGAGTGAACAGTGATGGTGATTAAATGTACAAATATAAGAATGTTTTTACATGAGGGAGAACAAATGAATGTCAACTTTGCAATGTGTTGGAAATGGGATGACATTAGGGAAATATACAGTAAATGCAAGCTAAAGTCTATAGTTAAGAATAACATTGTAATATGCTTCCTTTAATTGTAACAAATGCAATATACCTGTGTCAGTTGGGATGCATTATGTCCCCATAATGCCATTATCTTTGATAAAATTTTGTGGGGGAAGATGTATTAGTGTTTATTAGATTGGAATCCTTTGAGTGTTTCCATGAAATGTGACTCAACTGTGAGTGAAACATTTGATTGGATAATTTCCGTGGAGGTGTTAACTCACCCATTCAGGGTGGGTATTAATTGGATCACTGGAGTCATATAAAGGAATTCACAGATAGAAGGACCTCAGAGCAGCCGTGAGTGACATTTTGGAGAGCAACTAAGAACAGCTGCAGCTAAGAGAGAACACATTGCCCCAAGAGCAGCATTTTGGAGAATGCCATTTTGAAACACAACCTGGGTTCCAGCAGACACCAGCCACATGCCTTTCCAGCTAAAGAGGTTTTCCAGATGCCAATGGCCTTTCTCCAGTGGAGGTAACCTTTGTTGATGCCTTACCTTGGACACTTTATGGCCTTAAGACTGTAACTTTGTAACCAAATAAACCCCCTTTATAAAAGGCAATCCATTTCTGGTATTTTGCATGCTAGCAGGACTGCAAAACTGGAATAATACCAATGCTAAATGTCCATAATAGCAGTATATAATGGAGGTGTATGGGATTCTTGGAGGTGTTGTCTGATCTTTTAATGGTATGTAATTTTATTTTATTGTATTTTTCCTCCATTTTGTATTATTTTATTTTAATTTTTTGGAGTAATGAATGAGTTAAAGGGCTGATTGTTGTGATAAATGCACAAGTAAATGATGATACTGTGAAGAATTGATTGTACACTGTGGATGCATTTATGGTATTTGAACACATCTCAATAAAACTGAAGGGAGAAAATAAACAGAGGAGAAAATGTGGAGAGAGAAATGTACCTATTCACTGTTGGTAGTGATGGAAAATTGTGCAGCCCTCCTAGAGGGCAGTGCATTGGTTCCACAGCTAAGTATGGGCTTGCCATAAGGTCCAGCAACACCATTATTTGGTATATACTAGGAAAAACTGAGAGCAGGGATGTAAATCAATATTTGCACACTAGTGTTTATGGCAGCAATATTCATGATTTGAAATGGATGGAGGTGACCAAAGGGTACATCAACTGATGAACAGAATGGTGAACTGTGTTGTATGCATACAATTTATTAAGAAGTGCCTGGAAGAAGGAATGAACTTGTGTTTTATGCAACCAGGTAAATGGACTTTCAGGTCAGCATTTTGAGTGAAAAAATTCAGGAACAAAAAGACAAACATCATAATACCTCACTAATATGGACTAACTAAAATTTTAAACTCTAAAAATTGTAACATAGAGCATAGGTTATCTTGGGAAGGCTTATAAAAAAGGCCCACAGTTTGTAATCTCTTACAGCAGTCTTTTCTGTTATTGAGTTTTAGTGGTTGTCTCTAAATTCTGACATGCTGAGATCTTTTTGAATAACCTGGTCAGTCCCTTGAATTTTTGGTATCTGTGTGACACTGGAGACACAGAGCTAGAATTTAGCAGGTATAAGCATCAGAATTACCCCACACAGCAACTGTTTAAAAAGCTGAAAAAGAGTTTAGGCCTCAATTAGAGATAGGAATAAAACTGATCTGGTAAGAACTAAGGCAAATTAGGCTAAAGGATAAAGGACAATATTGAAGGTGTTGTAAAAATTCAACTTCTGTGTGAGACCAAAGGAAGAGAGGTTTATTGGGGGCAAAATCTATATTTTCTGTCACACACTGTATGATTTAACTTGTATTGTCAGTTTATTCAAACACAATAATTACATTGAACTTTGCATAGGGAGTGAGATCTGGTTAGTTTTACAGGTTAGTGTGGAGCCCCCATATACCCCAAAATAATCTGGGAAGAGAATAACAATGTATTTGTGAAGCCCCCTTGTGGAACTGGGAGAAAATGTGGGAATATTAAATTTCCCCTTCTGGGGAATTACTGATATTCTCACAATCATTGGGGACCACCAATTTAGAAGGCCAAGCCCTTGATCTTGGGGCTTGCACTTATGAAGCTGTTACTGCAAATGAGAGGTTAGGCCTACTTATATAATTGTGCCTCAATCACCCCCAGAGAAATTCTTTTGTTGCTCACATATGGCCTCTCTCTCCAAGCCCACTTTTCAGTAAACTTACTGCCCCCATTCATGGTACATGACTCCCAGGTGTGAAAACATCCCTGGCAATGTGGGACATGACTCTCAGGGATGAGTCTGGACCAGGTATCATGGGAGGATGAAGAAACCATTCTTGACCAAATTGTGGAAAAATGAAACAAAACAAAGTTTCAGTGAGTGAGATTTCAAATGGAGTTGAGAGGTCTTTCTGGAGGTTATTCTTATGTGTTATATTGATATCCCTCTTTAGTTTTTAGTGTATTGGAATAGCCAGAAGAAAATACCTGAAACTTTTGAACTGCAACCCAGTAGTCTTGATTCTTGAAAATGATTGTATAACTATATAGTTACATGGTGTGACTGCGTGATTGTGAAAACCTTGTGGTTCATACTCCCTTTATCCAGTGTATGGAGAGATGAATAGAAAAATGAGGACAAAGAAATAAATGAATAATGGGGGGAGGGATGTTTCGGGTGCTATTTTTCAGTTGTATTTTTATTTTTAGAGTAATGAAAATGTTCAAAAATTGTGTTGGTGAATACACAACTATATGATGGTACTGTGAACAGTTGATTGTATATTCTTGAGGATTTTATATTATGCGACTAAATTACAATAAAACTGAATTCAAAAATAAGCAAATAAATATACTTATTGCTAAAAATGCTAACCATAATCAGAGATTTCAGCAAGTTATACAGGCCAAGTATTATCAGAATAGTAAATGAATATTGGCATCAACTGGCAATTCACCACATACTTTAGCCACTAACAAGAGAGTCAGCCTGTCTGTCGAAGCTTGAAGCCTGGCATTGACTTCTCCTCTCTAGTTATGAGTGTCCTAGATGGGATATTCTTCTAATAGAAGGTAGGTTTTGTCAATATTGAAAATCTATTGTGTTTAGTGTACTCCACATACATCAATTTCATGCACTTTCTACATCAGTGTATACTTCTTAACCGTGCACTTTTATGTTATGGAGATGTATTTTTTTCCTTAAACATCATGAACCAAGCCCTCCTACTTTCAAATTTTCTTCTGCCATTTCCTCAAGTTTTTCAGCCTTCATTGAATTGAAGACAGTTATGATTTTTTCTGGATTAGACTTTGATATGCAGGAATGTTGTGGTTGATTTGCTCTTCTATCCAGAACACTAAAACTTTCTCTATAACAGCAATAAATCTCTTTCACTATTTTATCACTCAAGAATTCCCTGGACAGTACTGTTAATTTCCTGCAAGATCTTTTCATTTGTATTCACATTTGGGCTACTAGATTGACACAAGGAAACTAGCTTTTGGCCTATCTCAGGTATCATCATGTCATCCTCACTAAGCTCTTAATCACTCCAGCTTTTGATTTAAAGTGGGAAATGTGTAACTCTGTTATTGCTTTGAGTACTTAGAGGCAGTGTGTATATATATACATATATATATATATATATATATATATATATATATATATACACATATATATACTCAACAAGTATATAAAGATATTAATATGAAAAACTTTGAAATATTGTTGAAGGAATGAAATAAGACATGTTAAATATACCCTAAATGGAAGGATAGTCTATGTTCATTTGTTAGCAGGCTAATATTGTTATGATGACAATTCTACTCCAAGTGATTTACGGACTCAATGCATTCCCAATCAAAATCTCAACAACCTTCCTTGCAAAATTCTAAAAGCCTATCATAATCATGTAAAATCATCTTGAAAAAATAGAAAATAGTTGGTCAGCTCAATTTTCATTGATTTTTAAATCTATTAAACACCTATTCAAAGCAACTGGGGATTGCCCCAGGGACAGGCATATAGAACAATGGAATTGAATTTAGAGTTCAGAAAGAAGGCTTTAGGTGTATGGTAAATTGATTTTGACACTGCCAAGACCAATCAGTGGGAAGCAACTAGTCTTTTCCACATATAGCACTGGGAAAGTTGGATATATTCATGCACAAGAATGAAGGTGGATTCCTAATTTACATACATACAAATATTACCACAAAATGGACAAAGATCGAAATACAAGAACCAAAATTATAAAAGTCTGGGAAAAAATCATAAGAAAATATTTTCAGAATCTTGTGTTAGCCCATGGATTCATCGACTCTATACCAGAGGCATGAGCAACAAAGAAAATCGATAAATTGCCTTCATCTATATTAAAACTTGCATGTGTGAAAGACTTAAGAAGATAAAAAGATAACCAAAGAATGGGTGAAAATATTTGGAAACCATATATCTGATAAAGGTTTAATACAGAATATAGAAACAACTCCTATCACACATCAACAATAAGGTAAACAATCCAATTTTTGAAATGGATAAAAATACTTGAATAAACATTTTTCCAAAGAAGATATGCAAACATTAGGTAGGCACCTAAAAATATACTCAACTTCATTAACCATTAGGGAATTGCCAATGAAAACTACATTGAATTATGATTTCACACACACTACAATGGTTACAATTAAAATAAAAAGGAAAATAACAAACATTGGACACAGTTTGGAGATATAGGAACCCTCATATATTTATTGTTCAGAATGCAAAATGAGGCAGCTGTTTGTGGCTGCTCCTCAGACAGTTAAATATATAATTACCATGTGACTCAGTCATCCCCCTTCTAGGTATATACCCTTAATTATTGAAAGCAAAAATTTGAACAATTATGTGCACATTGATATTCACAGCATCATTATTTGCAATTGCCTAATGGTAGAAGCAACCCAAGTATGTATCAAATGATGAATGGATAAGCCAAAAGTTATCTCTACATATAGTGGAGTATCAGTCAACTGAAAATGTAATGTAGTTCTTATACATGCTTAAACATGGGCAAACCTTGAAGATATCCAGTTTTGTGAAATAAGCCATACACCAAAGTAGAAATATTGAATGTGCTCAATCATTTGAAATAAATAAAATATGCAAGTTTATATCGAGAGACTAGAATACAGGTCACAAGGGCCAGGGATGGGCTTGGGGAATGGGGAGTTGAAGCTTAATTTGTACAGAGTTTCCGCTTAGGGTGATGGAATAATTTTTGTAATGGATGGTGGTGATGGTAGCACAACATTGTGAATGTAATTAGCATGACTGAATTGTATATCTCAAAGTGGCTAAAAAGGGACATTTAAGATTGTATAAATAGTATCATAAGAAATTGTTTTCAAGAAAGCATCAAGTGTCCAACCAAAACAGTGAAGGCTAAGTTAAACTATAGATTATAGTTAATAGTGTATAGTTATAATACTGTTTCATCAATTTAACAAAGGTACCAAATAATGAAAAATATTATTTAAAGGGTAAACTGTAAATGTGTGTGGTGGGTTATAAAGGAATGCTGTTCCTTTTGCATGGCTTTTCTTTAATACTGTAACTGCTGTAATAAGAACATGAAAAACACATTATGCTCTGTGAAATAAGCAAGGCACATAACAACAAATACTGTTTGATTTCACATGATACATCTATAAATTGCAATATCTTATAAACAGAATGGTGATGAGATGCCGAAAAGAGTGGAGAAATGAGAGGGTTGCTATAGAGTGTTTACAGATTTGTTAATTTCATAATAAAATTAAATTTCCAATTGATACCTTGATTCTTTATATTGGAAAAATGAACCTGGCTTTTATGTTAAAATGTCTGTAATTTGGATGTTAGAACTGAGCATTACTTAAAAGCTTCCATATAATTGATGAGGGGCCAAAACACCATGAAGGAAATTCACTTTTCTCCTCTTTCTCTTACATTCATATCAAAAAGTCCTCAGAGATTGGGATGACATGGACCAATTTATCTAATTGTGACCTGGGGGATATTGAACTCTCAAGATCATACATTAAATATCCAGCTGTGACCTACTGTCCTTCAAATTGGGTGTCCCAGTCAAGCCAGCTCCCATCTCAGCATCATTGTCTGTATAAGGAAGCCCATGCCTGACCATGTCTCCCTGCCAGGCCACAGTGCAGAGTCTCAACCCTCATCACTGCCTGGTCAAGAAGCATCAATGGATCCAAAGTCCTTGGTCATGCCCCAAGGGAAGCACAGGTAAGCCCAGTGAGTTCCATAGGTGGTACTGGATGTAGTAATATGTGTGTGTGAGCATGTTTTCCTTATCATTAGAACAAAGCAGAAGAGATAGCCAAATGAGTGGGTTCTGAAATACAAAGTTTCAGTTTGGAGGCTTATGGAATGTAATTCTTATTTCTAAGAGGAATTCATTACTGTCATTCCTAATTCTTCTCTTCTCCAACACTGGTTCCACCATCCATTGAAATAACCTCCCTAGAACAGAAATGGGTCACTACATAATCTGTCCTAAGCAATCTAAAATTATCTTCAAGGTGAGGATTATGATACTGAAGATAAGGAGGTTGACAGAAATCAGAATATCACAGAGTTATTTTAGGCTTCCTAATGCAAGGCACTGAGCTCTCTCTTCTAAATACCTTCTTCCTTTCAAAAGTATAATCACCCCTAAGATACATATGCAAATATAATTGCTATTTTGCAGATGAGGACATGTGCATGTCACTTTTATTATATTTTAACAAGTGCTGGTGTAGAAAGGAGTGAAGCCAGGTTTTGTCTGGGTAATGAGAAACTGGACAGTATTCTCCCCTGGCAATCCAAACTGCAATTTTGCTGTCTTGTCTCACCAGTCAGACTGGTTGGAGGGAAATCACTCAGTGCCATTCATCTGATTCCCCAGAGCCTACACAGTGCATGGCAGAATAGGGAACCAAATTTAAAAATGATCTCTGCTAAAACATTGATTATATTTCTTTAGTTCACAAGGACAGCTGCAAGTATTATGGAACTCAAACAATGGGTGGATTCCTACTTGTGTGTTCATCTCTCCATGGAGATGCAGTAGGCCTTGAGTCAAGAAAACAATTGTGCTTTAATCTTCTGTGTTGTGACTTTTGTATGGAACATATTATTCTTCACTTAATAGGCTCTCCAGCATTATATTATTTAAAATTTTTGGCAAATACTCATAAAAATTAAAGCAATAAGACTAAATGGAGAAGGACAAGGGGAAAGTACATCTTGTTGTATAGTCTGGGACACATTTTAGGATTTCCAATTATTTCATCATCCTGTGTTTTGAGATAATATAGGCTTCAACCTCTCTTTCATGTAACTGAAAATAAAAGGCAACAAAATATTTTGGGTTAGTATTCCACCAATATATCTACTACTCAAGTAGTCATTAAAATCTAATATTAAAAATGTGATTGGATATTTATTAGTTACAAAAATTCCAGGGGATGAAAAATATGGGATTCCTGTATTGATTCTCTAGCTCCTGTACTTGGGTTATGTCCCCTTCACCAGAGAGAAATGAGTGTTTTTCTTATTAAAAGCTGATTAAGTCTTAAGAGAGCAATTGAAGCACAACCATAGATTTCTCCTCTTGACAAGGAGTGAATTCATCTGTGAATTAGCCAAATAAGCTACTCTTTCAAAGAGATTTTTATACAATTAAAAACAGTGTACAACTGTGTTTTCCTCAAGTAGTACTTCATTTATAAACAAATTTGGAGTCTCAGAATATAACTGTTTCCTATACAAAATGGGAATTTCATGTGGAGCAATCATAAAATGATGATTTCTAGAATGACATCAGGTGTCTTTCTGAATCTAGAACTTAGCGATAAGAGCAACTACTTAATTATGTTTCATTTATATATTGTGAAAGAAATATAAGTGATTAACAGCAAATTAAACAAGCATAAATCAATATTATTAATATTAGTAGCCTTCATGAATTTATGTTATTAAAATTTAATTTTTTGAATGGAGGGGGAAGGAGAATTTTGGAAGTGTTGTTAACACAGGAAATTGAAAAAGTGAAGTTAATCCCCCAGGCAATACCATGCATCAGTTAAACTAGATTTTAATGAGACATATGTACCTTACATAGACATAAAGCACAATGTTGCTAATAAGAATATTTTGTGGGTTTATGTGCATATTAAAAGAAATTTAGGTACATTTATAAGAAAACTATTTATCAGTACTTGAATCAATACTAACATTATAGAAACATTATCAGGTAGGTAGAAATATAACAACTACATTCATGAGAGAGATTGTCTTAGAGATACAGAATTGCAAGTAAAATGGATAATGCAGGGGTAGTAGGAAAAATCAAATGTTACCGGCAATTCTTCCAGTCTCTAAAATACTTGAAGCAAATATTTTAAATGTTTGCATTTTAATATTTTGCTTGGTTATTTGTGATAAGAATAGCAAGTAAAATTAATGGACCATTTACTAAGACCTGGCATTTTTCTATGGCAATACTTCTAAGCTCTAAGATCACCAACAGCTTCCTATGTAGGCTTTCTGATTTTATTACTTCTAGAGCATAGCCTGGGCTTCCATATATTTTAACAGAACCAGGGTATTTGTAAATATCAACTACAAAATGGAACCACTGCACTGTGTACTCTCTATATATTACTTTACTTGATTTCTTCCAAAAACCTCCTTATGTAAGTTAAATTATTACCTATAAACATCAACCACTAAATACACTTACCGTTAGTATAGAATCACATTTTCAGGTTCTAGGCTTCTCTGACTCTTTTAAAGCCACAGGATGGACCATGATGCCAACTGTGGTTCAGATGTCAAGACTGATTATGTACTCACACATGTGCACACACACCAAGAGTGTCTGGAAAGGCTATAACATGCATAAGGTGGCTGTTTGGGTAGAGCAGGATAGGCCTCCAAAGCTGGTCTGAAACTGGCTTGAGGAAGGGAGACAAGGTGTGGGGCTGGGGATTCTATCCTGGTTAGAAGGTGAGACTGAGTTCAGAGTCCTCATTCTAGACTTTTTCTTCCATAGTTTTAATCTCTGGCTAATACTATAGGAGAGATCACCAGGATTTCTTATCACCAAAACTATATGTGGGGTGGAAGCAATGTTGATGTTGAGCCTTAAGCACCATCAGGGATCAGACATCCAAAAAAATGGCATCAGACTATTTATTGCACAGTTATATAAGGTATGAAAAAATTGTTCAAAATCAGGATGATTTATTTCATGGCATTTTGATAAAATAAAATACATTTGACTGCTTCCTAAGGTCCTTTAAATAGAAGGGGCCTTTTAAGGAAAGGTCCTTTTATTCCTAAAGGAGAACAATATTTCTTATTCCTTTCATTTCTTTAAGTGTGGAAAACATATTTAGCTGCATTCATAGATTTTTCAAGTCTATATCCTCACTCCCAGTGTCCCTTAGTGGGTGTCTAGAGAAACCTGTGAGCAGGAAAAAAATGTAATGAAAAGTGCTTCTAAGAAGAATGGGTTTGTAACAACTGAGAAGTATTCCTAAGTTACCAGAGTGTGTGTTCCTCAAGGGTGAATATTTTGTATATTAATTATTGAATCAGAAATAAAGACACAATGATGGGTATATGTATACTTATAACAAAACCTTATTTTCCCCCCAAATATGTCTCTGCTTCAAGGAACCAGAGAATCTAACCAGTGTCTCAGAATTCAACCTCTTAGGGCTCTCAGCTGACCCAGAACTACAACCCATCCTGTCTGGGCTGTTTTTGTTCATGTACCTGGTCACAATGCTGGAGAACTTACTCATCATGCTGACCATCAGCTCTGACTTCCCACCTCCACACCCCCATGTACTTCTTCCTCTTCAACCTGTCCTTGGCTGACTTTGGTTTCACCTCTACCACAGTCCCAAAGATATTTTTGGATATCCACACTCAGAGGAGCCATCTCCTATACAGGCTGCCTGATACAGTTGTCCTTTTTTAATCTTTTTGGAGGTTTGGACAGTCTGATTCTGACTGTGATGGCCTATGACAGGTTGTGGCAATCTGTCACCCCCCTCCACTATCCAGTTACCATGAACCCCAGACTGTGTGGCCTGCTGGTCCTGCTCTTTTATCATCAGTCTTTTGGACTCACAGTTGCACTACTTCATGGGGTCACAACTAATATTCTGTTCAGATGTAGAGATTCCTCACTTCTTCTGTGACCCTCCTCAACTCCTCAAACTTGCCTGTTCTGACACCCTCCTCCAATAACATATTAATGTACTTTATTGGTGCCATCTTTGCTAGAATTCCATTATCAGGGATTCTTTTCTCTTACACTAGGATTGTTTTCATCCATCCTGAGAGTCCCAACTTCAGGTGGGAAGTATGAAGCCTTTTTCACCTGTGGCTCTCACCTGTCAGTTGCTTCCTTAGTTTATGGGACAGGCATTGTCGTGTACCTGAGTTCAGCTTACTCACATTCACCCAGGAAGAGTGCAGTGGCCTCAGTGATGTATCTGCTGGTCACCCCCATGCTGAATCCCTTCATCTACAGCCTGAGGAACAGGGACATCAAGAGGGCCCTGGGAAGGATACTCAGGAAAACATCATAATCTTACACTGTACCAAGTTTTAAATTTGTGGATAAGAAAAGACACAGAAAACAAATACCTGGAAATTCAAATATGCCTCTTGGGTCACAGTATTTTTCATAGTTTTCATTGTTTTGCATTCTCTTCATACCTCTTTTCTGAATATTGTCCCTTTGGCTGTCTTTTGGAGTTGCAGCAGAATAGTTTGTGGAGTAGGACATTTTATATAACTTTCCAAGTCCTTTGCCTTTTCAAGTCTAATCATACTCAGTTTTACTGACATCACTTTGGATTACAGAAATAATTTATGCCAGGGTAAAAACTCATTAAATATAGATTTTTTCATTGTGATCATCTACTCTAAGGATCATCCCATTCATATAAATTATTTGAACTTATATGTGTTTAACCTGGATGCAGGACAAATCATTACAATTTAACATTTACACAGTCAGAACAAGAACAGTATAAATGCAGAGCTAATGCCATTTGTTTCTGTACTGAAAAGCTAGTACTGTGAAGGCAGAGATATATCCCATATCCACTCTCAAAATAACGAGTAAGGCATCCATTATTGCAAAAGAATATATGAAGATACACTGCCTTCTTTATAGTCAGCATTTTCCTTCCTACTTTCCAGTAAATCCTCTATACAAAAATATAAAAACTGTCATGAATAGAAATAGCTGATGTGCTTGTTTTTATTCTTAGGGGCATTCAGAGGGATATATTATATATTATCTAATTTTAGGTGCATGATAATGTATATAGTAAAATGGGTGTATTTTCATAAGTTCTATGAATAAAACTGGGATTAAAAAATATGGATGGAAATTCCTCAATTGGACTTCCAAATATGTATTGAAAACCTGTAGCAATATCTTTTTCCTAAAGGACACACATCATGTGAGCAGGAATTGGGGAAAAATCAAAAAGAACATTTTTCTTTTTACTTTAAGTGATGGTTTGAATCATATACCCCAGTTTGGATATGTTTTTGGTCATGGTCCCATTCTGGTGGGTGTAACTTATTATAAATAAGATTTCTTCAATATGTTACTTCATTTAATGTGTGGTCCAACAGAGTCAGGGTGGGTTTCATGCCATATTATTGGAGTCCTTTATAAAAGAGTGAAAGTCAAATGGCAATAACAGTCATGGGGAAACAACCAGAAGGCAAGAAGTCACAAAAACCCAGAGGAGAAAGAGAATAAGAGAATACATTACCATGTTCATCGCAATTTGATGGAAAAGCCAAGGAAAGACAAAAGTTGCCATAAAGCGAGGAAACTGCCCTAAAAGGAAGCAAGTCTTCTAACCTTCTGAGCCAATCAATTCCTGGTATAAAGCCAACCCATTGTATGTATTTATTTTAGAAGCTAGAAAAAGAAAACCGTGACTAAACTGCATTCTCTTTAGTTTCCATGAATCTTTCCTTGACAGGAACTCATAATGGGATGTCTTGTACTCACTATAGCACCAGCAATCTAAAATGTCTTAATGCAAGCCTCTCAGCCTTTAATTCATCTGTACACACCTGCATTAGGTCTTTTGATCTCTAAATTGCCTACTCTCTAATATTTGTCTAATTTTTATCTTGTAAATAGCATCCTTTTCTCCACATCAATTCTATTCATGATAAATATTTAGGTTTTCTTCTAATTTTAATTGGCAAACAAATCTCAGAGTTCCCTACTAGGCAGATCTACTAACACTAATAACAATATCAGTCAAAACCACCTTTATGAAAGACATCAAGACTTGTAAACTTAAAATTCTAAGAATATATGGTGTCAATAAAGGTACGTCTTTTGGCTAAGCAGAAATTGCAGCCTCTGAGGATATTTGATGAATTTTGGCAGCTGGAATGGCTGTGGTGTTGCCTGATGTTGATATAATGACCCTGCTGGTTTAAGGGTTACAAGGATGTATATTCTGTCTGCAATGGAAAATGCATCATGTTGAGGTCTGCAGTGGAACAGATACAGAGGGAACTCTGCATGTGTCTTTTCCTTCTCAGGGATTTTTTCCCCAGTGCATTGTGGTTGATATGTGTTGGAGATTAAGCTGAAACCACAGATACCATCGTACCAGGCCTTGTTGCATTTTAGAACCAACTGTGCTGACAGATGATGAAGTTGGTTGGTGGGCAGCATCTAAGATTTTTCCCATATCCTCTCCCCTGCTACCCTCATGTTCATGCCCTTTCTTAAATCCTTCCCTTGAGTTTCTGCTGGCTCTAGCCCTATGGTTCCAAATGACTGTAAAAGAATCTGAATTACATCTTCCTGGCACTCCACTGTTTCTTCTTTGTGTGTTCAAATGAAAGTCAGCTGTTAAGTTGCGTGATTCCCCCAAAGAGACTCAGGTGGGAAAGAACCCCAGAAATCCTGTCCTTTACCCCATAAGGAATTGAATCATGATGATAGTCATGTGAGTTAGACTGGAAGAATAGCCACCACTCTTCAGTGTTGATATAACTGGAACACTGCCAACAGCTTTCCTGCAGACTTGAAGAACCCTGCAAATTTAAGAAAACTGAAAAGTTTCCAAATAATTGTGCAAAATGTAATTGTTTTCTAATATGTCAATATATATCATGAGAAAGAAAAAATAGAATTGGATTGTCATTCAAATTAGCAAAATTATTCATCTCAATGCAGACAAACCCCAAACTACATAAAAGATATACAGAAAAGGAAACAGGTAGCTAGTAATACTTAGAGATAATTTTTTAAATAAATATAGTGTCAGATGGTGGTATGGAAGCTCTTATTCTTCCTAAATTACTTTGAAAAATTCCTTGCATTTTGTATATCAAAATGTTGTCTGAAGGTTGATTCTTTAAATTAGAGGCTCAATTTATATTAATATCACTGCTACTGGAAGTCAATTCTGGCATAAAATTCCTGCTTCCTTCTGAAAGAGGGCAGGCCCAGATCCATGGAGAATAGTTCACATTTCTCCTCCTCTTGTTCTATTATTAAGAAGTCCTCAGAGACTGGACAATGTCAACCAGTAGGGCTAATTATCTGCTCTGTGAATTGAGCTATAAAGACAAACAACAAATAATTGACCTGTGTCCTACAACAGTTCAGACTGCTGGTCCTAGGCCAGTGGGCTCCATGGGAGTTCTCTCCTCCCAGACTTGTCATCTCTCTCAGGAGGCCATGCCTGAATCTGTTTTTCTGCCAGTCCTGAGGTTAGAGCCTCAGCTTACCTTTCTTTCAGCAAAATAGTGGCATTGCACACACATTCCTCAGTCTTACCCCAGCAGGGACTTAACTCCTTCTATAAAACCAGCATCACCCTAATACCAAAGCCAGAAAAGATACTACAAGAAAAGGAAAGTATACACCAATTCTTTAATGAATATAGATGCAAAAATACTTAACAAAATGTACCCATATCAAATCAAGCAGCACTTTAAAAAATTATATATCCTGACAAAGTAGGATTTATTCCAGGTGTGAAAAGCTGGTTCATCACAAGAAAATCTATTAACATAATGCATCACAATATATCAAAGTGGCAAAACCATATGATCATGTCATTTGATGAACCAAGTGCTTTTGACAAAATTCATCATCCTTCCTTGATGAAAGCATTCAAAAGGATACAAATAGGAGTGACTTTCCAGACTATGATAAAGGCAATATATTAAAAACCCACATCTGATATCATACTCAATGGGGTAAGACTGAAAGCATTCCCTCTAACATCAGGAACAAGACAAGGATATCCATTGTCTACATTGTTGTTCAAAATTGTGATGGAAGTTCAAGCCAGAAGAAGGTATGGAAGAGAAATTAGTCATCCCAACTAGAGATGAAGAAGTAAAACTTTCACTATTTGTAGGTGATATGATCCTATAAGTAGAAAATTCAGAAATATCTAGAGCAAAGATAGTAGAGCTAATAAATGAATACATCACAGTGGCAGGGTACCAGATCAACATGCAAAAATCAACAATAGTAGTGATCTATATTGCGAAGAAACCAACAAAAATTTCAATTTACAATAGCAATAGAAAGAATCAGAATTTTTTTATTAAATTCAGTTTTATTGAAATACTTTCACACACCATACAATCATCCATGATACAATCCACTGTCCACAATATGATAACATAGTTATGCGTTCATCACAACAATCTATCTCTGAACATTTTCCTTACATCAGAAAGAACCAGAACAAGAATAAAAAATAAAAGTGAAAAAAGAACACCCAAATCATCCCCCCATCCCACCCCATTTGTCCTTTAGTTTTTATCCCCATTTTTCTACTCATCCATACACTAGATAAAGGGGGTGTGATCCACAAGGTCTTCACAATCACACTGTCACCCCTTGTAATCTACATTATTATATAATTGTCTTCAGGAGTCCAGGCTGCTGGGTTGGAGTTTGGTAGTTTCAGGTATTTACTTCTAGCTATTCCAATACATTAAAACCTAAGAGGTGTTATCTATATAGTGCATAAGAATGTCCACCAGAGTGACCTCTCGACTCCATTTGAAATCTCTCAGCCACTGAAACTATTTTGTCTCATTTTGCATCCCCCTTTTGGTCAAGAAGATACTCTCAGTCCCACGATGCCGGGTCCACATTCATCCCTGGGAGTCATACTCTGCATTGCCAGGGAGATTTACACCCCTGGGAGTTGGGTCCCACGTAGGGGGGAGGGCAGCAGTTTACCTGTTGAGATGCTCAGTTAGAGAGAGAGAGGGCCACATCTGAGCAACAAAGAGGTACTCAGGGGGAGACTCTTAGGCACCATTACATACAAGTTTAGACTCTCCTTTGTGGTAATGAGCTTCATAAGGGCAAGTCCCATGATCGAGGGCTCAGCACATCAAACCGCCAGTCCCAATGTTTGTGACAACATCAACACCAGTCCAGGTGAGGATGTCCAACACATCCACACCTTCCCCCAGATCCTCAGGGCTGGGGAGGGGGAGGCTGTAAATATATTTTTATTATCTGCCAAAATTACTCTGGGATGTGTCACTATTTCACTCCAGCCTATACTAACCTACCGTATCTCACTTCCTATTCAAAGTTCCATGCAATTGCGGTGTTTGAACAAATCGACTGTAGAGTTGTACCATTTAGAAAATTTAGATCCTGTACCAAATAGATGTCTATTCCCTTGGTCTCATATGGAAGTTGAATTTTTAAAACAATCAGTTTCAACCTTTACCCTTTGGCCGGGCTTGCCCTGGTCTTAACCAGACCTGCTTCATTCATATCACTAATTTAAGTCTGGGCTCTTTTTCCGCTTTTTTTTTTTTTTTTTTTTTTTTTTTTGACAGTGGCTGTATGCACTAATACTGACATTCATATCTGCTGAGCTCTAGCTCTGAGTTTCAGGTGTCTCAGAGATATGCATTGTTCCAGAGACCAATCAGGTTATACACTAGGGGATCAGCATCTCAAAGTTTAGAGATAGGCATTACAATTCAGGGATAGAGTTAACTGCTGTAAGAGCTTACAATCTAGGGACTATTACAATTATTATGTCCGTTAGGCTATGTTCTAAGATTCAATTCTGAGTTTACACATTGTAGTTAGTCCATATTGGTGAGGCATCATCCCTCTCACCATGTTTTCTCCAACACTTTTACTCCTTATATATATTTTCCTACAATTTTATAGAGTTATATTCACATACCATACATTTATCCACAGTGTACAATCAGTTGTTCATGGTATCATCATAAAGCTGTACATTCATCACCACAATCAGCACTTGAACATACTGATTACTACAAGAAAAATTGTTATTTTTTAGCAATAAGAAAAAATGATAAAAAGAAAAATAACATGTCATACAATACAATATACCACTAAGGACAGCAAACAACACCACTACCAAGAATCCCATATTCCTCCCTATATCCCCTTCTCATATACATTTAGCATTGGCATATTGCCTTTGTTACATTTAATGGAGGTATATTACAATGTTACTGTTGACCATAGACTCCAGTTTTTTGATTATGTTTTTTCCTGAATACCATCCCTTTTCAAATTTCTACATGGTTGACATTCATTTGCTTTCCCACATGCAAAAACATTTTTATATTTGTATATTTAGTAACAGTCATTGGCCACTCCAGTTTTTGCCACGTTATACAGTCCCAGTCTTTATCATCTATTTTACCTCTGGTGTCATACATTCTCCTATCCCACCTCTTTCAGCTTTACTCACAGACATCTTTGTTCAGTGTACTTACAATACTGTGCTACCATCACACAGTATTATGCTATCTATTTCTGGATCTATGCAATCAATCCTAAACATTCTGTAGTCCTTCAGCATCAAATGGCTGATCTCTGCCCTCTTCTATCTCCTGGTCACCTGTGTTGTCAGCTTTTAACTCCCAAAGTTTGTTCATTAATGTCTGTTCATATTAGTGAGACCATACAGAATCTGTCCTTTTGTTTCTGGCTAACTTCACTCAACATAATGTCCTCAAGGTTCATCCACACTATTACATGATCCATGTCTTTGTTCTGTCTTACAGCTGCATAATATTCCATCATGTGTATATACCACAGTTTGTTTATCCACTCGTCCTTTGATGGACATTTGGGCTGTTTCCATCTCTTGGCAATTGTGAATAATGCTGCAATAAACATCGGTTTAAAAATGTCTGTTTGTGTCTTAAGTTTCAGTTCCTCTGAGTATATACCTAGCAATGGAATAGCTGGGTCATATGGCAAATCTATATTTAGCTTCCTGAGGAACCTCCATACTGTCTTCCAGAGTGGTTGCACCATTCTACATTCCCACCAACAATGAATAAGTGTGCCTCTTTCTCCACATCCTCTCCAGCACTTGTCATTTTCTGTTTTTTGGATAATGGCCATTCTGGTAGGTGTGAGATGATATCTCATTGTGGTTTTGATTTGCATTTCCTTAATAGCCAGTGAAGTTGAGCATTTTTTCATATGCTTTTGAACCATTTGTATTTCCTCTTCAGAAAAATGTCTGTTCATGTCTTTTGCCCATTTTTTAATTGGATTGTTTGTCTTTCTGTTATTGAGATGCAGGATTCCTTTATATATTTGGGATATTAAACCCTTATCTGATATGTGGTTTCCAAATATCATCTCCCATTGTGTAGGTTGCCTTTTTACTTTTCTGACAAAGTCCTTTGATGTACAAAAGTGTTTAATTTTGAGGATCCCATTTGTCTATTTGTTCTTTGGTTGCTCGTGCCTTGGGTGTGAGGTCTAAGAAACCACCTCCTATCACAAGATCTTTAAGATATTGCCCTACATTTTCTTCTAAGAGTTTTATGGTCTTGGTGCTAATGTTTAGGTCTTTGATCCACTTTGAGTTAATTTTGGTATAAGGTGTGAGATGGACATCCTCTTCATTCTTTTGGAAATGGATATCCAGTTCTCCAAACACCATTTATTGAACAGGCTGCTGTTTCCCAGTTGCTTCGGCTTCACTGCCTTATCAAAGATCAGTTGTCCATAGATGAGGGTCTACTTCTGAACACTCAATTCGATTCCATTGATCAGTATATCTGTCCTTATGCCAGTACCATGCTGTTTTGAGCACTGTAGCTTTGTAATATGCTTCAAAGTCAGGTAGTGTGAGACCTCCCACTTCATTCCTCTTTCTCAAGATATTTTTGGCTATTCGGGGCACCTTACCCTTCCAAATAAATTTAGTTATTGGTTTTTCTATTTCTGTAAAGTAAGTTTTGGGATTTGAATTGGTATTGCATTGAATCTTGCCATCTTAACTATATTGTCTTCCAATCCATGAACATGGTATGTTCTTCCATTTTTTCAGGTCTTGTTCAATTTCTTTTAGCAGTTTCTTATAGTTTTCTATGTAAAGGTCTTTTGTGTCCTTGGTTAAGTTTATTCCTAAATACTTGATTCTTTTGGTTGCTATTGTAAATGGGATTTTTTTCTTGATTTCCTCCTCTTGTTGCACATTACTTGTGTATAGGAACACTACAGATTTTTGTGTGTTGATCTTGTAGCCTGCTACTTTGCTGTATTCATTGACTAGTTCTAGTAGCTTTGCTGTAGATTTTTCTGGATTTCCTACATATAGAATCATGTCATCTGCAAATAGTGAAAGTTTTACTTCTTCCTCTCCAATTTGGATGCCTTTTATTTCTTTTTCTTGCCTAATTGCTCTAGCTAGAACTTCCAGCACAATGTTGAATAACAATGGTGATAGTGGGCATCCCTGTCTTGTTCCTGATCTTAGAGGAAAAGCTTTCAGTCTCTCCCCATTGAGTGTGATGTTAGCTGTGAGTTTTTCATATATTGCCTTTATCATATTGAAAAAGTTCCCTTCTATTCCTATCCTTTGAAGTGTTTTCATCAGGAAAGGATGTTGAATTTTGTCAAATGCCTTTTCTGCATCAATCAGATGATCATGTGGTTCTTCTGCTTTGATTTATTGATGTGGTGTATTACATTAATTGATTTTCTTGTGTTGAACCAGCCTTGCATACCTGGAATAAATCCCACCTGGTCGTGGTGTATAATTCTTTTAATGTGCTGCTGGATTCGATTTGCGAGTATTTTGTTGAGGATTTTTGCGTCTATATTCATTAAAGAAATTGGTCTATAATTTTCTTTTTTTGTAGTATCTTTGCTGGTTTTGGTATTAGGGTGATGTGGCTTCATAGAAAGAGTTAGGTAGCTTTCCCTCTTCAATTTTTTTGAAGAGTTGAGCAGGATTGGTACTAATTCATTCTTGAATGCTTGGTAGAATTCACATGTGAAACCATCTGGTCCTGGGCTTTTCCTTTTTGGGAGCTTTTTGATGACTGACTCAATCTCTTTACTGTGATTGGTTTGTTGAGGTCATCTATTTCTTCTTGAGTTAATGTTGGTTGTTTATGCTTTTCTAGGAAGTTGTCCATTTCATCTAAGTTGTCTAGTTTATTAGCATATAGTTGCTCATAGTATCTTCTCATTATCTCCTTAATTTCTGCAGGGTCGGTAGTTATATTTCCTTTCCCATTTCTGATTGCATTTATTTGCATCTGCTCTCTCTTTTTTTTTGTTAGCCTAGCCAGTGGTCCATCGATTTTATTGATTTTCTCAAAGAACCAACTTCTGGTTTTGTTGATTCTCTCTATTGTTTTCCTGTTCTCAATTGCATTTATTTCTGCTCTAATCTTTGTTATTTCTTCCCTTCTGCTTGCTTTGGGGTTAGTTTGCTGTTCTTTCTCTAATTCCTCCAGGTGAGCAGTTAACTCTTCAATTTTTGCTCTCCTTCTCTTTTAATATAATTTAGGGCAATAAATTTCCCTCTCAGCACCGCCTTTGCTGCATCCCATAAGTTTTGATAAGTTGTGTTTTCATTGTCATTTGCCTCGAGTATTTACTAATTTCTCTTGTAATTTCTTCCTTTACCCACTGGTTTTCTAAGAGGGTGTTGTTTAGCCTCCATATGTTTGTGAATTTTATGACCTTCTGCCTTTTTTTATTTATTCCAACTTCATTCCATTGTGGTCTGAGAAAGTGTTTTGTATAATATCAATATTTTTAAATTTGTTGAGACTTGCTTTGTGACCCAACATGTGGTCTATCCTAGAGAATGTTCCATGAGCACTTGAGAAAAAAGTGTATCCTGCTGTTGTTGGATGTAGTGTTCTATAAATGTCTGTCAAGTCTAGTTCATTTATCATACAATTCAATCTCTGTTTCTTTAGTGATCCTCTGTCTAGATGTTCTATCCATTGATGAGAGTGGTGTATTGAAGTCTCCAACTATTATTGTAGAGGTATCTATTTCTCCTTTCAGTGATCGCAGTGTTTGCCTCATGAATTTTGGGGCATTCTGGCTTGGTGCATAAATATTTATGATGTTATGTTTTCTTGATGAATTGACCCTTTTATTAATATAGTGTCCTTCTTTGTCTCTTTTAATTGTTTTGCTTTTGAAGTCTAACTTGTCTGATATTAATATAGCTACTCCCACTTTTTTCTGGTTGTTGTTTGCATGAAATATCTTTTTCCAACCTTTCACTTTCAGTCTATGTTTGTCCTTGTCTAAAGTGAGTTTCTTGTAGACAGCATATAGATGGGTCCTGTTTTTTAATCCATTCTGCCAGTCTGTGTCTTATTTGGGGAGTTTAATCCATTTACATTTAGTGTTATTACTGTAAGGGCAGTACTTTCTACTACCATTTTGTTTTTTGGAATTTATATGTCATATCTTATTTTTTCCTCTCCTTTTACCTTTCCTGATAATCTTCATTTCTGCACTCTTCTCCAACTCTCTCTCTCCTGTCTTTTCCTATTAGCCTGTAGCACTCCCTTTAGTATTTCTTGTAGTGCTCTATTCACAAACTCTCTCAGTGTCTGTTTGTCTGAAAATGCTTTAATCTCTCCCTCATTTTTGAAGGAAAGTTTTGCTGGATATAGAATTCTTGGTTGGCAGGTTTTCTCTTTCAGTATCTTAAATATATCATGCCACTGTCTTCTTGCCTCCATGGTTTCTGCAGAGAAATCTGTACATAGTCTTATTGACTTTCCCTTGTATGTGATGGATTGCTTTTCTCTTGCTGCTTTCAGAATCCTCTCTTTGTCTTTGACATTGGACAATCTGACCAGTAAGTGTCTTGTGGTAGGTCTATTGGGATCTATTCTATTTGGGGTATGTTGTACTTCTTGAATCTCTAATTTTCTGTCTTTTATAAGAGTTGGGAAATTTTCAGTGAATATGTCTTCTATTACTCTTTCTGCTCCTTTTCCCCTCTCTTCTCCTTCTGGGATACCCATAACACGTATATTTGTGTGTTTCATGTTTTCACTCAGCTCCCTAAGACCCTGCTCATATTTTTCCATTTTTTTCACCATCTGTTCTTTTGTGTGTATGAATTCAAATGACCTGTCTTCCAGTTCACTGATCCTTTATTCTGCCTGTTCAAATCTACTGTTGTGTCCCTCCATTGTGTTTTTCATCTCCTCCATTATGGCCTTCATTCCCTTGAGTTCTGCCATTTGTTTTTTTAAGTTTATGAATTCTTCTTTATGGTCATCCAGTGTCTTCTTTATATCCTTCAGCTCTTTTGCTATATCTTCCTTCATTTCATTAAATTTATTTAGCATTAGTTGCCTCCACTCCTGTGTCTCAGCTGAGCTATTGGTTTGTTCCTTTGGCTGGTCCATGTTTTCGTGTTTCCTGGTATGGCTTGTTATCTTAAGTTGTCTAGTCATCTGATTCTCTTGATTAGTTTATTTGGAGCTTGTTTTCTCTTTTACCTAGTGGTTTTCTTGTTGGTTGGCTTTGTTCTCTGGCCTCTGTTATTAGTTCAACTTATTCTAGACCTCTAACTTAGGTTCTATTTAGTTGATCAGAATTTTTCCCTCTTGTTTTTTCTGTTTCTTGCTCTGCCTCTATGTAACCTTTTTGTGAGTGGGTCTCCTCAGATATGGTTGACCCTAGTCAGATTTTCCCAGTCTAGTGAGGCCCAGGTCTCATTGGGAGGGTATGGAGTTTTCCTGAGAATAGACCCTCCTATGAGGCCTTTAGAATTGGTGCTTTTCCTCTCCTGTCCAGCAGGTGGCGCTGCCAGCCCACAGCTCCCCCACCAGTGTAAGGAGGTGTGGAGACTTTAGTTCTCCTGGTGACTCTGATCCTGTCGGGGCGTGGCTGACTGAAGCCGGAATCTGAATTCCAGCCCCTGGGGTCTGAATTCCCAGAAGGAGGACTGCCAGTTGAGCTGGGCCTCCCTCCACTCTCCCAATCCTCAGAACTCCAGTTGTCTCTCAGGGGCACTATCCCTTCTCCTGTCTCCTCTTTGGGGCCTCTCCAGGTAGATTCCTTGGTCAGCCTGAGTTGCCAATTAAAGACGGGGGTGGAGGCCTTCAGTAGTGAATATGGAACACTGTGGGTACTCTGTCTCCCCCCAAGCCCAGCCTAGTCCCTCAACCTGGGCTTTCTGATAGAAAATAACCACATATATTACTTTTAGATTAAAAAAAATAGAAAAGAAAAACAAGAAAAAGAAAAAAAAAGAAAAAAGAAAGTCTCTTTTAAAAGTCTTTCCCCAGCCTGGAAGTTTTGTCAGTGTCAGAACAGAGCATTTAAAGATATGCTTTGGGCTATTGTCTGATAATTACTCTCCAACAGCTTCAGTTCCACCCCTGATGGGGGAATGTTCACTGCGATCTCAGCTTTTCCTCCAATTCCAAACTTGCATCCAATGTGTGACTGGTTACTGGAGACCCCGAAAACACTGTTTCACATAGTTCTTGGGTAATTGCCAGCTGCTCTGTAATGCACCAATGGAACAAGGCCTATCACAACTACCTGGCCACAACCATGGGTGAGGAAGAAGCAGCCCGGGACTGTCAGAGGAAGCACAGCCGTGTGCCAGGCCAGACGGATGGAAAAATGGCAGGGATTTTGGGAAGTCCGGGAGAGCTGAGCTGCATGCAGAGGGAGCCAAAAACTTCAAGAATCAAATTTTTGAATTAACCTAAGCAAAGCCATAAAGGACTTATACACAGAAAACTACAAGAGAACCTAAATAAGTGTAAGGACATATCATGTACATGGATTGGAGGATTAAATATAGTTAAGATAATTCTACCTAATTGATTTGTACATCCAATGCAATAGCAATTGAAATCTCAACTCACTTTGCAGAAATAGAAAAACAATCAGAGTTATCTGGAAAGACAGATAGCCCTGAATAGGTAAAAAAGTATCTTGAGGAAGAGGAATAAAGTAAGAAGTCTCACACTACCTGAGTTTACAGTAAGTTGAAAATCTACAGTGGTCAAAAGAACATGATAATGGCATACAGATAGATATACTGATCAATGGAATAGAGTTGAGTGTTCCGAAATAGACCATCTCATCTGCAAATAATTGATCTTTGATAAGGTGTGTAAGTCAGTGCAACTGGGTTAGAGAAGCCTCTTCAACAAACGGTGTTTGAAGAACTGAATATGAATATCTGAAGGAATGAAAAAGGAATACTATCTCACACCTTATAAAAATTAACTTGAAATGGATCTGAGACCAAAATGATAGACCTGAGATCATAAACCCTTTAGAAGAAAATGAAGGGAAATCTCTTAAAGAGCTTGTGAGAGGAGGTGGTTTCCTAGACCTAGCACCCAAAGTACAAGCAATAAAAGAAGAAATAGATAAATGGTATCTCCTCAAAATTGAACATTTTTGTGCATTAAAGGACTATGTCAGAGAAGCAAAAGGACAGACTATTCAATGGCAGACACTATTTGTGAATCACAAATCAGATAAGAATATTTAAAGGGATCACACAACTCAAAAACAAAAAGACAAAAAATCTGAATAAATAAAAAGGCAAAAGACATAGACAGACCCTTTTCTGAAGAGGAAATACAAATGGCTCAAAAATATATTAAAAGATGCTCAATTTCATTTGCAATCAGGGAAATGCAATTCAAAAACACAATGATATATCACCTCAAACCTACTAGAATGCCATTATTTTTAAAAAATCAGAAAATTACAAGGGTTGGAGAGGATGTGGGGAAAGAGGCACACTTATTCACTCTTGGAGGGAATGTTGAACGATGCAACCAAGCTGGAAGGCAGTTTGGCAGTTCCTCAGGAATCTATGTATAGAATTACCATATGATCCACCAATCCCATTACTAGGTAAATACTCAGAGTAACAGAAAGTTAGGAAAAGAATGGACATGTGTAAACCAATGTTTATAGCAGCATTATTCACTATTGCCAAGAGATGGACGAGCCCAAATGTCCATCAACCAATGTGTGGATATACATACTGGAACATTATGCAACTATTAGACAGAATAAAGTCCCAGAACATATAACAACATGAATGAACCTTGAGTACATTATGTTGAGTGAGATAAGTAAGAAACAAAATGGCAAATGCTCTATGGTCACAGTAATATGAATTAACATTAATGAGCAAACAGTGAGAGTTAAATCTGAAAACACAGAATATCAGGAGGTAGGAACAAGGTAGTGATTGGGCATTTGATGATGAAGAAGTATAAAATGCTGAACAGAATTGATTGTATAGATCCAGAAATAGAAAAATACTGTGTGAGTGAGGCACAAAATTGCAAGTACACTGAACAAAGATGACTGTGACTACTCATGAATGAAAAAGGAAGGCTAGGGGTATGTATGACACCAGAAGGAAAGACAGAAGATAAAAATTGGGACTGCATAACAGTGAAATTAGAGTGAACAGTGATGGTGATTAAATGTACAAATATAAGAATGTTTTTACATGAGGGAGAACAAATGAATGTCAACTTTGCAATGTGTTGGAAATGGGATGACATTAGGGAAATATACAGTAAATGCAAGCTAAAGTCTATAGTTAAGAATAACATTGAATATGCTTCCTTTAATTGTAACAAATGCAATATACCTGTGTCAGTTGGGATGCATTATGTCCCCATAATGCCATTATCTTTGATAAAATTTTGTGGGGGAAGATGTATTAGTGTTTATTAGATTGGAATCCTTTGAGTGTTTCCATGGAAATGTGACTCAACTGTGAGTGAAACATTTGATTGGATAATTTCCATGGAGGTGTTAACTCACCCATTCAGGGTGAGTATTAATTGGATCACTGGAGTCATATAAAGGAATTCACAGATAGAAGGACCTCAGAGCAGCCGTGAGTGACATTTTGGAGAGCAACTAAGAACAGCTGCAGCTAAGAGAGAACACATTGCCCCAAGAGCAGCATTTTGGAGAATGCCATTTTGAAACACAACCTGGGTTCCAGCAGACACCAGCCACATGCCTTTCCAGCTAAAGAGGTTTTCCAGATGCCAATGGCCTTTCTCCAGTGGAGGTAACCTTTGTTGATGCCTTACCTTGGACACTTTATGGCCTTAAGACTGTAACTTTGTAACCAAATAAACCCCCTTTATAAAAGGCAATCCATTTCTGGTATTTTGCATGCTAGCAGGACTGCAAAACTGGAATAATACCAATGCTAAATGTCCATAATAGCAGTATATAATGGAGGTGTATGGGATTCTTGGAGGTGTTGTCTGATCTTTGAATGGTATGTAATTTTATTTTATTGTATTTTTCCTCCATTTTGTATTATTTTTATTTTAATTTTTTGGAGTAATGAATGAGTTAAAGGGCTGATTGTTGTGATAAATGCACAAGTAAATGATGATACTGTGAAGAAATTGATTGTACACTGTGGATGCTTTATGGTATTTGAACACATCTCAATAAAACTGAAGGGAGAAAATAAACAGAGGAGAAAATGTGGAGAGAGAATGTACCTATTCACTGTGGTAGTGATGGAAAATTGTGCAGCCCCTCCTAGAGGGCAGTGCATGGTTCCACAGCTAAGTATGGGCTTGCCATAAGTTCCTGCAACACCATTATTAGGTATATACTTGGAAGACCTGAGAGCAGAGATACAAATGAACATTTGCACACTGGTGTTTATGGAGGCAGTAGTCACAATTTGAAATGGATGGAGGTGGCCTAAGGGTACATTGATGAACAGAATGGTAAACTGTGGTGTAGGCATACAATTTATTAAGAAGTGCCTGGAAGAAGGAATGAACTTGTGTTTTATGCAACAGGTAAATGGACTTTCAGGTCAGCATTTTGAGTGAAAAAATTCAGGAACAAAAAGACAACATCATAATACCTCACTAATATGGACTAACTAAAATTTTAACTCTAAAAATTGTAACATAGAGCATAGGTTATCTTGGGAAGGCTTATAAAAAAGGCCCACAGTTTGTAATCTCTTACAGCAGTCTTTTCTGTTATTGAGTTTTAGTGGTTGTCTCTAAATTCTGACATGCTGAGATCTTTTTGAATAACCTGGTCAGTCCCTTGAATTTTTGGTATCTGGTGGACACTGGAGACCACAGAGCTAGAATTTAGCAGGTATAAGCATCAGAATTACCACCACACAGCAACTGTTTAAAAAGCTGAAAAGAGTTTAGGCCTCAATTAGAGATAGGAATAAAACTGATCTGGTAAGAAACTAAGGCAAATTAGGCTAAAGGATAAAGGACAATATTGAAGGTGTTGTAAAAATTCAACATCTGTGTAAGAACAAAGGAAAGGAGGTTTATTGGTGGCAAAATCTATATTTTCTCTCACACAATATATGATTTAACATGTATTGTCAGTTTATTCAAACAACATAATTACATTGAACTTTGCATAGGGAGTGAGATCTGGTTAGTTTTACAGGTTAGTGTGGAGCCCCCATATACCCCAAATTAATTTGGGAAGAGAATAGCAATGTATTTGTGAAGCCCCCTTGAGGGACTGGGAGAAAATGCAGAAATATTAAATTTTTCTTACTGGGGATTTACTGATATTCTCACAAGCATTGGGGACTACTAATTTAGAAGGCCAAGCCCTCGATCTTGGGGCTTGCACTTATGAAGCTTGTTACTGCAAAGGAGGGGCTAGGCCTACTTATATAATTGTGCCTCAATCACCCCCAGAGAAATTCTTTTGTTGCTCACATATGGCCTCTCTCTCCAAGCCCACTTTTCAGTAAACTTACTGCCCCCATTCATGGTACATGACTCCCAGGTGTGAAAACATCCCTGGCAATGTGGGACATGACTCTCAGGGATGAGTCTGGACCAGGTATCATGGGAGGATGAAGAAACCATTCTTGACCAAATTGTGAAAAATGAAACAAAATAGTTTCAGTGAGTGAGAGATTTCAAATGGAGTTGAGGTCATTCTTGAGTTTATTCTTACATGTTATATTGATATTCCTCTTTAGTTTTTAGTGTATTGGAATAGCCAGAAGGAAATACCTGAAACTGTTGAACTGCAACCCAGTAGTCTTGATTCTTAAAGAGGATTGTGTAACTATATAGCTTAAATGGTGTGACTATATGATCGTGAAAACCTTGTGGTTCATACTCCCTTTATCCAGTGTATGGAGAGATGAATAGAAAAATGAGGACAAAGAAATAAATGAATAATGGGGGGAGGGATGTTTCGGGTGCTATTTTTCAGTTGTATTTTTATTTTTAGAGTAATGAAAATGTTCAAAAATTGTGTTGGTGAATACACAACTATATGATGGTACTGTGAACAGTTGATTGTATATTCTTGAGGATTTTATATTATGCGACTAAATTACAATAAAACTGAATTCAAAAATAAGTAAATAAATATACTTATTGCTAAAAATGCTTACTATAATCTGAGGTTTCAACAAGTCATAGGGTCCAAGTATTATCAGAATGGTAAATGAATATTGGCATGAACTGGCAATTCACCACATACTTTAGCCACTAACAAGAGAGTCAGCCTGTCTGTCGAAGCTTGAAGCCTGGCATTGACTTCTCCTCTCTAGTTATGAGTGTCCTAGATGGGATATTCTTCTAATAGAAGGTAGGTTTTGTCAATATTGAAAATCTATTGTGTTTAGTGTACTCCACATACATCAATTTCATGCACTTTCTACATCAGTGTATACTTCTTAACCGTGCACTTTAATGTTATGGAGATATATAATGTTTTCCTTAAACATCATGAACCAATCTTTCCTACCTTTACATTTTCTTCTTCACATCCTCAAGTTTTTCAGCCTTCATTGAATTGAAGACAGTTATGATTTTTTCTGGATTAGACTTTGATATGCAGGAATGTTGTGGTTGATTTGCTCTTCTATCCAGACCACTAAAACTTTCTCTATATCAGCAATAAAACTCTTTCAGTTTTTTATCACTCAGGAGTTCACTGGACAGTACTGTTAATTTCCTGCAAGATCTTTTCATTTGTATTCACATTTGGGCTACTAGATTGACACAAGGAAACTAGCTTTTGGCCTATCTCAGGTATCATCATGTCATCCTCACTAAGCTCTTAATCACTCCAGCTTTTGATTTAAAGTGGGAAATGTGTAACTCTGTTATTGCTTTGAGTACTTAGAGGCAGTGTGTATATATATACATATATATATATATATATATATATATATATATATATACACATATATATACTCAACAAGTATATAAAGATATTAATATGAAAAACTTTGAAATATTGTTGAAGGAATGAAATAAGACATGTTAAATATACCCTAAATGTAAGATAGTCTATGTTCATGGGTCAGAAACCTAATATTTTTACAATGACAATTCTAGTCCAAGTGATTTACAGACTCAGTGAATTCCTAATAAAAATCTCAACAACCTTTTTTGCAGAAATATAAAAGCCAATTATAAAATTCATGGTGAAGGGTAGAATCACCTTGGAAAAGAAGAAAATATTTGGTCAACTCAATTGTACTGATTTTTAAATTTTGTAAACACTTATTCAAAGCAACTTGGGATAATCACAAGGACAGACATATAGAAAAATGGAATTGAATTTAAAGTTTGGAAAGAAGCCTTTATGTGTATGGAAAATTGAATTTGATCACTGTCAAGAGCAGTCAGTAGGAAACTAGTCTTTTCCACATATAGTGTTGGGAAATTTGGATATATGCATGTACATGAATGAAGACAGATCTCTACTTTACACCATATACAAATATTACCACAAAATGTGCAAAGACCTATATATATGAGCTAAAATTTTATAAGTCCAGAAAGAAAACATAAGAAAATATCTTCAGAATCTTGTGTTAGGCCATGGATTCATAAACTACACATAAAAGCATGAGCAAGGACAAAAAATGAATAAATTGTCTTCATCTATATTAAAACTTGCATGCATGAAAGACTTAAGAAGATAAAAAGATAACCAAAGAATGGGTGAAAATATTTGGAAACCATATATCTGATAAAGGTTTAATACAGAATATAGAAACAACTCCTATCACACATCAACAATAAGGTAAACAATCCAATTTTTGAAATGGATAAAAATACTTGAATAAACATTTCTCCAAAGAAGATATGCAAACATTAGGTAGGCACCTAAAAATATACTCAACTTCATTAACCATTAGGGAATTGCCAATGAAAACTACATTGAATTATGATTTCACACACACCTACAATGGTTACAATAAAATAAAAAGGAAAATAACAAACATTGGACACAGTTTGGAGATATAGGAACCCTCATATATTTATTGTTCAGAATGCAAAATGAGGCAGCTGTTTGTGGCTGCTCCTCAGACAGTTAAATATATAATTACCATGTGACTCAGTCATCCCCCTTCTAGGTATATACCCTTAATTATTGAAGGCAAAAATTTGAACAATTATGTGCACATTGATATTCACAGCATCATTATTTGCAATTGCCTAATAGTAGAAGCAACCCAAGTATGTATCAAATGATGAATGGATAAGCCAAAAGTTATCTCTACATATAGTGGAGTATCAGTCAACTGAAAATGTAATGTAGTTCTTATACATGCTTAAACATGGGCAAACCTTGAAGATATCCAGTTTTGTGAAATAAGCCATACACCAAAGTAGAAATATTGAATGTGCTCAATCATTTGAAATAAATAAAATATGCAAGTTTATATCGAGAGACTAGAATACAGGTCACAAGGGCCAGGGATGGGCTTGGGGAATGGGGAGTTGAAGCTTAATTTGTACAGAGTTTCTGCTTAGGGTGATGGAATAATTTTTGTAATGGATGGTGGTGATGGTAGCACAAACATTGTGAATGTAATTAGCATGACTGAATTGTATATCTCAAAGTGGCTAAAAGGGACATTTAAGATTGTATAAATAGTATCATAAGAAATTGTTTTCAAGAAAGCATCAAGTGTCCAACCAAAACAGTGAAGGCTAAGTTAAACTATAGATTATAGTTAATAGTGTATAGTTATAATACTGTTTCATCAATTTAACAAAGGTACCAAATAATGAAAAATATTATTTAAAGGGTAAACTGTAAATGTGTGTGGTGGGTTATAAAGGAATGCTGTTCCTTTTGCATGGCTTTTCTTTAATACTGTAACTGCTGTAATAAGAACATGAAAAACACATTATGCTCTGTGAAATAAGCAAGGCACATAACAACAAATACTGTTTGATTTCACATGATACATCTATAAATTGCAATATCTTATAAACAGAATGGTGATGAGATGCTGAAAAGAGTGGAGAAATGAGAGGGTTGCTATAGAGTGTTTACAGATTTGTTAATTTCATAATAAAATTAAATTTCCAATTGATACCTTGATTCTTTATATTGGAAAAATGAACCTGGCTTTTATGTTAAAATGTCTGTAATTTGGATGTTAGAACTGAGCATTACTTAAAAGCTTCCATATAATTGATGAGGGGCCAAAACACCATGAAGGAAATTCACTTTTCTCCTCTTTCTCTTACATTCATATCAAAAAGTCCTCAGAGATTGGGATGACATGGACCAATTTATCTAATTGTGACCTGGGGGATATTGAACTCTCAAGATCATACATTAAATATCCAGCTGTGACCTACTGTCCTTCAAATTGGGTGTCCCAGTCAAGCCAGCTCCCATCTCAGCATCATTGTCTGTATAAGGAAGCCCATGCTTGACCATGTCTCCCTGCCAGGCCACAGTGCAGAGTCTCAACCCTCATCACTGCCTGGTCAAGAAGCATCAATGGATCCAAAGTCCTTGGTCATGCCCCAAGGGAAGCACAGGTAAGCCCAGTGAGTTCCATAGGTGGTACTGGATGTAGTAATATGTGTGTGTGAGCATGTTTTCCTTATCATTAGAACAAAGCAGAAGAGATAGCCAAATGAGTGGGTTCTGAAATACAAAGTTTCAGTTTGGAGGCTTATGGAATGTAATTCTTATTTCTAAGAGGGAATTCATTACTGTCATTCCTAATTCTTCTCTTCTCCAACACTGGTTCCACCATCCATTGAAATAACCTCCCTAGAACAGAAATGGGTCACTATATAATCTGTCCTAAGCACTCTAAAATTATCTTCAAGGTGAGGATTATGATACTGAAGATAAGGAGGTTGACAGAAATCAGAATATCACAGAGTTATTTTAGGCTTCCTAATGCAAGGCACTGAGCTCTCTCTTCTAAATACCTTCTTCCTTTCAAAAGTATAATCACCCCTAAGATACATATGCAAATATAATTGCTATTTTGCAGATGAGGACATGTGCATGTCACTTTTATTATATTTTAACAAGTGCTGGTGTAGAAAGGAGTGAAGCCAGGTTTTGTCTGGGTAATGAGAAACTGGACAGTATTCTCCCCTGGCAATCCAAACTGCAATTTTGCTGTCTTGTCTCACCAGTCAGACTGGTTGGAGGGAAATCACTCAGTGCCATTCATCTGATTCCCAGAGCCTACACAGTGCATGGCAGAATAGGGAACCAAATTTAAAAATGATCTCTGCTAAACATTGATTATATTTCTTTAGTTCACAAGGACAGCTGCAAGTATTATGGAACTCAAACAATGGGTGGATTCCTACTTGTGTGTTCATCTCTCCATGGAGATGCAGTAGGCCTTGAGTCAAGAAAACAATTGTGCTTTAATCTTCTGTGTTGTGACTTTTGTATGGAACATATTATTCTTCACTTAATAGGCTCTCCAGCATTATATTATTTAAAATTTTTGGCAAATACTCATAAAAATTAAAGCAATAAGACTAAATGGAGAAGGACAAGGGGAAAGTACATCTTGTTGTATAGTCTGGGACACATTTTAGGATTTCCAATTATTTCATCATCCTGTGTTTTGAGATAATATAGGCTTCAACCTCTCTTTCATGTAACTGAAAATAAAAGGCAACAAAATATTTTGGGTTAGTATTCCACCAATATATCTACTACTCAAGTAGTCATTAAAATCTAATATTAAAAATGTGATTGGATATTTATTAGTTACAAAAATTCCAGGGGATGAAAAATATGGGATTCCTGTATTGATTCTCTAGCTCCTGTACTTGGGTTATGTCCCCTTCACCAGAGAGAAATGAGTGTTTTTCTTATTAAAAGCTGATTAAGTCTTAAGAGAGCAAATTGAAGCACAACCATAGATTTCTCCTCTTGACAAGGAGTGAATTCATCTGTGAATTAGCCAAATAAGCTACTCTTTCAAAGAGATTTTTATACAATTAAAAACAGTGTACAACTGTGTTTTCCTCAAGTAGTACTTCATTTATAAACAAATTTGGAGTCTCAGAATATAACTGTTTCCTATACAAAATGGGAATTTCATGTGGAGCAATCATAAAATGATTATTTCTAGAATGACATCAGGTGTCTTTCTGAATCTAGAACTTAGCGATAAGAGCAACTACTTAATTATGTTTCATTTATATATTGTGAAAGAAATATAAGTGATTAACAGCAAAATTAAACAAGCATAAATCAATATTATTAATATTAGTAGCCTTCATGAATTTATGTTATTAAAAATTTAATTTTTTGAATGGAGGGGGAAGGAGAATTTTGGAAGTGTTGTTAACACAGGAAATTGAAAAAGTGAAGTTAATCCCCCAGGCAATACCATGCATCAGTTAAACTAGATTTTAATGAGACATATGTACCTTACATAGACATAAAGCACAATGTTGCTAATAAGAATATTTTGTGGGTTTATGTGCATATTAAAAGAAAATTTAGGTACATTTATAAGAAAACTATTTATCAGTACTTGAATCAATACTAACATTATAGAAACATTATCAGGTAGGTAGAAATATAACAACTACATTCATGAGAGAGATTGTCTTAGAGATACAGAATTGCAAGTAAAATGGATAATGCAGGGGTAGTAGGAAAAATCAAATGTTACCGGCAATTCTTCCAGTCTCTAAAATACTTGAAGCAAATATTTTAAATGTTTGCATTTTAATATTTTGCTTGGTTATTTGTGATAAGAATAGCAAGTAAAATTAATGGACCATTTACTAAGACCCTGGCATTTTTCTATGGCAATACTTCTAAGCTCTAAGATCACCAACAGCTTCCTATGTAGGCTTTCTGATTTTATTACTTCTAGAGCATAGCCTGGGCTTCCATATATTTTAACAGAACCAGGGTATTTGTAAATATCAACTACAAAATGGAACCACTGCACTGTGTACTCTCTATATATTACTTTACTTGATTTCTTCCAAAAACTCCTTATGTAAGTTAAATTATTACCTATAAACATCAACCACTAAATACACTTACCGTTAGTATAGAATCACATTTTCAGGTTCTAGGCTTCTCTGACTCTTTTAAAGCCACAGGATGGACCATGATGCCAACTGTGGTTCAGATGTCAAGACTGATTATGTACTCACACATGTGCACACACACCAAGAGTGTCTGGAAAGGCTATAACATGCATAAGGTGGCTGTTTGGGTAGAGCAGGATAGGCCTCCAAAGCTGGTCTGAAACTGGCTTGAGGAAGGGAGACAAGGTGTGGGGCTGGGGATTCTATCCTGGTTAGAAGGTGAGACTGAGTTCAGAGTCCTCATTCTAGGACTTTTTCTTCCATAGTTTTAATCTCTGGCTAATACTATAGGAGAGATCACCAGGATTTCTTATCACCAAAACTATATGTGGGGTGGAAGCAATGTTGATGTTGAGCCTTAAGCACCATCAGGGATCAGACATCCAAAAAATGGCATCAGACTATTTATTGCACAGTTATATAAGGTATGAAAAAATTGTTCAAAATCAGGATGATTTATTTCATGGCATTTTGATAAAATAAAATACATTTGACTGCTTCCTAAGGTCCTTTAAATAGAAGGGGCCTTTTAAGGAAAGGTCCTTTTATTCCTAAAAGGAGAACAATATTTCTTATTCCTTTCATTTCTTTAAGTGTGGAAAACATATTTAGCTGCATTCATAGATTTTTTCAAGTCTATATCCTCACTCCCAGTGTCCCTTAGTGGGTGTCTAGAGAAACCTGTGAGCAGGAAAAAAATGTAATGAAAAGTGCTTCTAAGAAGAATGGGTTTGTAACAACTGAGAAGTATTCCTAAGTTACCAGAGTGTGTGTTCCTCAAGGGTGAATATTTTGTATATTAATTATTGAATCAGAAATAAAGACACAATGATGGGTATATGTATACTTATAACAAAACCTTATTTTCCCCCCCAAATATGTCTCTGCTTCAAGGAACCAGAGAATCTAACCAGTGTCTCAGAATTCAACCTCTTAGGGCTCTCAGCTGACCCAGAACTACAACCCATCCTGTCTGGGCTGTTTTTGTTCATGTACCTGGTCACAATGCTGGAGAACTTACTCATCATGCTGACCATCAGCTCTGACTCCCACCTCCACACCCCCATGTACTTCTTCCTCTTCAACCTGTCCTTGGCTGACTTTGGTTTCACCTCTACCACAGTCCCAAAGATATTTTTGGATATCCACACTCAGAGGAGCCATCTCCTATACAGGCTGCCTGATACAGTTGTCCTTTTTTAATCTTTTTGGAGGTTTGGACAGTCTGATTCTGACTGTGATGGCCTATGACAGGTTTGTGGCAATCTGTCACCCCCTCCACTATCCAGTTACCATGAACCCCAGACTGTGTGGCCTGCTGGTCCTGCTCTTTTATCATCAGTCTTTTGGACTCACAGTTGCACTACTTCATGGGGTCACAACTAATATTCTGTTCAGATGTAGAGATTCCTCACTTCTTCTGTGACCCTCCTCAACTCCTCAAACTTGCCTGTTCTGACACCTCCTCCAATAACATATTAATGTACTTTATTGGTGCCATCTTTGCTAGAATTCCATTATCAGGGATTCTTTTCTCTTACACTAGGATTGTTTCATCCATCCTGAGAGTCCCAACTTCAGGTGGGAAGTATGAAGCCTTTTTCACCTGTGGCTCTCACCTGTCAGTTGCTTCCTTAGTTTATGGGACAGGCATTGTCGTGTACCTGAGTTCAGCTTACTCACATTCACCCAGGAAGAGTGCAGTGGCCTCAGTGATGTATCTGCTGGTCACCCCCATGCTGAATCCCTTCATCTACAGCCTGAGGAACAGGGACATCAAGAGGGCCCTGGGAAGGATACTCAGGAAAACATCATAATCTTACACTGTACCAAGTTTTAAATTTGTGGATAAGAAAAGACACAGAAAACAAATACCTGGAAATTCAAATATGCCTCTTGGGTCACAGTATTTTTCATAGTTTTCATTGTTTTGCATTCTCTTCATACCTCTTTTCTGAATATTGTCCCTTTGGCTGTCTTTTGGAGTTGCAGCAGAATAGTTGTGGAGTAGGACATTTTATATAACTTCCAAGTCCTTTGCCTTTTCAAGTCTAATCATACTCAGTTTTACTGACATCACTTTGGATTACAGAAATAATTTATGCACAGGGTAAAAACTCATTAAATATAGATTTTTTCATTGTGATCATCTACTCTAAGGATCATCCCATTCATATAAATTATTTGAACTTATATGTGTTTAACCTGGATGCAGGACAAATCATTACAATTTAACATTTACACAGTCAGAACAAGAACAGTATAAATGCAAGAGCTAAATGCCATTTGTTTCTGTACTGAAAAGCTAGTACTGTGAAGGCAGAGATATATCCCATATCCACTCTCAAAATAACGAGTAAGGCATCCATTATTGCAAAAGAATATATGAAGATACACTGCCTTCTTTATAGTCAGCATTTTCCTTCCTACTTTCCAGTAAATCCTCTATACAAAAATATAAAAACTGTCATGAATAGAAATAGCTGATGTGCTTGTTTTTATTCTTAGGGGCATTCAGAGGGATATATTATATATTATCTAATTTTAGGTGCATGATAATGTATATAGTAAAATGGGTGTATTTTCATAAGTTCTATGAATAAAACTGGGATTAAAAATATGGATGGAAATTCCTCAATTGGACTTCCAAATATGTATTGAAAACCTGTAGCAATATCTTTTTCCTAAAGGACACACATCATGTGAGCAGGAATTGGGAAAATCAAAAAGAACATTTTTCTTTTTACTTTAAGTGATGGTTTGAATCATATACCCCAGTTTGGATATGTTTTTGGTCATGGTCCCCATTCTGGTGGGTGTAAACTTATTATAAATAAGATTTCTTCAATATGTTACTTCATTTAATGTGTGGTCCAACAGAGTCAGGGTGGGTTTCATGCCATATTATTGGAGTCCTTTATAAAAGAGTGAAAGTCAAATGGCAATAACAGTCATGGGGAACAACCAGAAGGCAGAAGTCAACAAAACCCAGAGGAGAAAGAGAATAAAGAGAATACATTACCATGTTCATCGCAATTTGATGGAAAAGCCAAGGAAAGACAAAAGTTGCCATAAAGCGAGGAAACTGCCCTAAAAGGAAGCAAGTCTTCTAACCTTCTGAGCCAATCAATTCCTGGTATAAAGCCAACCCATTGTATGGTATTTATTTTAGAAGCTAGAAAAAGAAAACCGTGACTAAACTGCATTCTCTTTAGTTTCCATGAATCTTTCCTTTGACAGGAACTCATAATGGGATGTCTTGTACTCACTATAGCACCAGCAATCTAAAATGTCTTAATGCAAGGCCTCTCAGCCTTTAATTCATCTGTACACACCTGCCATTAGGTCTTTTGATCTCTAAATTGCTACTCTCTAATATTTGTCTAATTTTTATCTTGTAAATAGCATCCTTTTCTCCACATCAATTCTAATTCATGATAAATATTTAGGTTTTCTTCTAATTTTTAATTGGCAAACAAATCTCAGAGTTCCCTACTAGGCAGATCTACTAACAACTAATAAAACAATATCAGTCAAAACCACCTTTTATGAAAGACATCAAGACTTGTAAACTTAAAATTCTAAAGAATATATGGTGTCAATAAAGGTAAGTCTTTTGGCTAAGCAGAAATTGCAGCCTCTGAGGATATTTGATGAATTTTGGCAGCTGGAATGGCTGTGGTGTTGCCTGATGTTGATATAATGACCCTGCTGGTTTAAGGGTTACAAGGATGTATATTCTGTCTGCATGGAAAATGCATCATGTTGAGGTCTGCAGTGGAACAGATACAGAGGGAACTCTGCATGTGTCTTTTCCTTCTCAGGGATTTTTTCCCCAGTGCATTGTGGTGATATGTGTTGGAGATTAAGCTGGAAACCACAGATACATCTACCAGGCCTTGTTGCATTTTAGAACCAACTGTGCTGACAGATGATGAAGTTGGTTGGTGGGCAGCATCTAAGATTTTTCCCATATCCTCTCCCCTGCTACCTCATGTTCATGCCCTTTCTTAAATCCTTCCCCTTGAGTTTCTGCTGGCTCTAGCCTATGGTTCCAAATGACTGTAAAAGAATCTGAATTACATCTTCCTGGCACTCCACTGTTTTCTTCTTTGTGTGTTCAAATGAAAGTCAGCTGTTAAGTTGCGTGATTCCCCCAAAGAGACTCAGGTGGGAAAGAACCCCAGAAATCCTGTCCTTTACCCCATAAGGAATTGAATCATGATGATAGTCATGTGAGTTAGACTGGAAGAATAGCCACCACTTCTTCAGTGTTGATATAACTGGAACACTGCCAAACAGCTTTCCTGCAGACTTGAAGAACCCTGCAAAATTTAAGAAAACTGAAAAGTTTCCAAATAATTGTGCAAAATGTAATTGTTTTCTAATATGTCAATATATATCAATGAGAAAGAAAAAATAGAATTGGATTGTCATTCAAATTAGCAAAATTATTCATCTCAATGCAGAAAACCCCAAACTACATAAAAGATATACAGAAAAGGAAACAGGTAGCTAGTAATACTTAGAGATAATTTTTTAAATAAAATATAGTGTCAGATGGTGGTATGGAAGCTCTTATTCTTCCTAAATTACTTGAAAAATTCCTTGCATTTTTGTATATCAAAATGTTGTCTGAAGGTTGATTCTTTAAATTAGAGGCTCAATTTTATATTAATATCACTGCTACTTGGAAGTCAATTCTGGCATAAATTCCTGCTTCCTTCTGAAAAGAGGGCAGGCCCAGATCCATGGAGAATATTCACATTTCTCCTCCTCTTGTTCTATTATTAAGAAGTCCTCAGAGACTGGACAATGTCAACCAGTAGGGCTAATTATCTGCTCTGTGAATTGAGCTATAAAGACAAACAACAAATAATTGACCTGTGTCCTACAACAGTTCAGACTGCTGGTCCTAGGCCAGTGGGCTCCATGGGAGTTCTCTCCTCCCAGACTTGTCATCTCTCTCAGGAGGGCCATGCCTGAATCTGTTTTTCTGCCAGTCCTGAGGTTAGAGCCTCAGCTTACCTTTCTTTCAGCAAAATAGTGGCATTGCACACACATTCCTCAGTCTTACCCCAGCAGGGAAGAAGATGTAGCTCAATAAATGTCATCAGAGACATTAAATTGAGGCGTGACTGTTGGGAATATTGCTTCCTCATCATTATTACAAGCGTAACCATTGAGGTAGCCATGGGGGTAGTCCTCAAATGTCATGTATCAGATCATAGGCCTATGGAGTTTATGTTCTTTGTTCTAGGGGGTATCTCATAAATCTCATTCAGAATTTTGCTTTCCTTCACCTCTTCTCCTACCTTCCATAGTCATTTTCACCACCATAACAGGAAATAAATCCCACTTTCTGGCCCATGTTCACTCCAAATGATCACAAAGGCAGTGATGAGTAGGAGGGGGATGGAATTAACCATGCATGATATCATGACCCATATGGAGGGATTCCTAGTGCCTGGCTCTGAGCCAGGTGATCTATGAAACATAATTCATTTTATCTGCATAATTACTCAATCTACAAGAATACACTTTATCATTATTTTACAGTTGAGGAAAGAGCACAGCAATTCAATCTAATAGTTACCATGTCCTGAACTAAAAATGGGTGAGACCAGGTATGAATCATGAAAATAAGACTCTAGACACAAGGCACCTGATTAACCCAACCTGCCATTTCACTTCCCTGCTCACTCCAGACATGGTGCTTGTTGGGAAAGTTCTGAATCCATTCATTTCTTATTCCCCAGAGTATATACAGAACTTGACACAGCTTAGGCAATGAATCAAAAAATCTGTTGAGTACTGATTACCCTTTATTCACAGGAACAAAGGAGAAGAAATATAGATTCCAAAAGTGGGGTGCATCCTGCATGTTTTCATTCTTTCCAAAGATGTCCCGCAAGGACTAGAGACAAGATTTTAAAATGGGGCAATGTGACCATGGCATTAAATTTTTAGGGGGATAGTCTATTCCTTTTAGTGGGATGTATAACACTATATTATGAAAATATTGGTTGAGTTTCATGAAAAATTAAAACAGAAAAACAAATGGAGGAAGAGAAAAGGGAAGTCAGTCTTGTCTTATAGACTGTGGCACAATTTATGATTTAAATTCATTCCATGTCCATATTTTGCAAACTAACATAGGCTTCTGCTTCTTCCATATAATTTTTAATGAGAGGATTAAAACTTTCTTGGGTTGTATTCATCAGTTAACCTGTTAATCCAATAACGATTCATATTTCTAAATTCTAAACTCTCATTGAATATTTTTAAGTGCCAAACCTCCAGGGAATCAAAAATATGACACTCAGATATTGATTCTCTATTACAAGCACCAGAGCTGAAGAATGTTTTCCTTTTCATATGTACTTTAATCACAAATGAACACATAGAAGCAGAAGCATTGATTCTTCCTCTAGGGACTTGATTATTTCATCTGTGAGTTTGCTGAATAAGCCAATGGTTTGCAGGGGCCTTAGAAATGAACATTTTGAATTGCAGTGTTTCTGTGAGTAGATGTAAATTTTAAACCCACTTTGGAAATCCAATATTTGGAAATATTCTTCTCTAAAGAAGATGGGGTTTCATGTGGAAAAATCCTGGGATAACATTGACTACACTTCTTCAAGGTTATCTCTGACATGATAGCTAACAATAAAAGCATGCGTGTGGATTGTGAGTTATTTTACAATTGGGAAAACAAATGTAGGCAATTAGTAGAAAGATTAAATATGTCAATTGTTAAAATTCACACACTTAAGCTTCATGTATGTATGTTACAGAAATTCTGAGTTGTGAAATTGCAGAAAGGCTTGAGAATTTTCATAGGATTTCTGTAATGAAAAATTGGCAATGAAAATGAAATTCCTTCCCCAGCATTATTTTGCATCAGTTAAACTAGAATTTAAGCCCCGTCTGCTATTTTTCTTGTTGAATCTACCAAAATTTTATAATAACTGTAGTCAATTCATAATCTGATCATATTTCCTCAGTTATTTAGTTCTTTTATATTTTTCAGTAAACTTGTTATTTTCTCTATAAAATTTTGATTATTATTTTAGGGGGTTACTACTAGGAAACTTAGAGGTTGTGTTGCTATTGGAAATGGTATTTTTGCTACATATTCTAATTGCTGCAGGCAATTTGTATTTCAACACTGATCTTTTATTTAGTAATATTGCAGAACAGTTTTTAATTAATGCTAATAGTTTTTCTATAGATTTGCTTGACATTTTCTTTTTTTTGTAGATAATATTGCCTGTGAGTCATAATAGCTTTCTTTCTTCCTGTTTTCTCTCTTCAACTTTTATTTATTTTACTTGTATTAATCCACTAGGAAGTATTTCCAATATAATGGTTATATTAGTCTGCCTAAGAAGCGACCAAAAATATCATTAACTGGTTTTGGCTTAACAAGAATTATTTTGACTCACAGATTTGAGGCAAGGAGAAGTTCAAAATCTAACTACCAACAAGCCTTGCTTTCTCCATGAAGACTGTAGTATTTTGATGCTGCCTTGCCACAATCCTTGGAGTTCCTTGGCTTGAATCCCTGCGTACATCATATGGTGATGTCATCTCCTTTCCCCCTGGTTTTCCAGTTTCCACTGGCTTCAGCTTCTGGCTCCTTCTTTATATGGCCTCCAATAATCAGGATTAAACCACTTTCATTCGGTTGGTCCACATCTTAACTTAAAATGACATCTTTGAAAGACCTTAATAAAAATGGGTTCATACTGATGGGTGGGGCAAGATGGCAGAGTGGTGAGGTGTGGGTTTTCATTACTCCTTCAGGGCAGATGGCAGAAAGCCAGGAACTACATGGACCCAACACTGCAGAGCAATTTGAATTTGAACATGCTTCATACAACACTCAGGAATGAGTGGAACAGCTGAGATCAGTGAAATCTGTAAGTTCTCATGGACAGGGAGCCCACACCCCTCGCTGCCAGGCACAGTCTCCTGGGAGGAGGGGCCAATGGTGCTGGGAATGAGGAGGGAGAACTGCAGTGGCAGCTCTGATTGAAAACTCAGAATGCTGATCAAAAACTCCAAACACAGATAGACTGAGAGCAGACACCTGAGAATCTTGGAGCAGTCAGCCTGGTGGAGAGGAGATAGGGCTAGCAAAAACAAAAAAACCCACAAAAATAAAAACAGACTTTTTGGAGTTCCAGTGAACATAATACAGACAAGGGAAGGGCTCAAACATAATCAGACACATATGCAAATCCAGGGGGCAAGGACTCTTGTCTGAAAGCAATTCACTGCTTTCTTGATTGTTCCTTAATCACCCCCAACTCCTTTTCTTTTAGCATTTCAATAGACCATTAGATTGGGCTTGGAAGCACTGTCAAACAATTTGCCATACAACTAAAGTCTTCTTCATGAACTCTAAATTCAATTTCATCAGTCTATATGTCTGTTTTGTGACAGGACCAGGCTGTTATGATTACTGTAGGTTTGTAGTAACACTGTTCTTTTCCAAGATGACTTTGACAATTCAGGGACCCTTAACTCCCATATGAATTTGAGGATTGGCTTTCAATTTCTGCAAAGAAGGCTGTCGGGATTTTGATTGGGAGTGATTGAATCTGTAAATCACTTTGAGTAGCACAAACAGTGTAACAATATTTAGCCTTCCAGTCCATAAATATAGACTATCAATTCATTTATTTAGGTTTCTTTCATTTCTTTTAACATTATTTGTAGATTTTCATGTTCAAGTATTTAAATCCTGTTTAACTGTATTCCTAGATATATAGTAACTAGGTATTCAAGTGAAAGGAAGGGTTGCACATCTCTCACTTTATATCAGTAGCTGGAATGATTAAACTTAGTGAGGAAGGCCTGTTGTTAGCTGAGATAGGCTGACAGTTATGTTTCTGTGCCAAGCAGTAACCAAGCTGTGAATGCAAAGGAAAAGTTCTTGCAGGAAATCAAAAGTGCTACTCCAGTGAACACACAAATGATGAGAAAGCCAAACAACCATATTGCTGATATGAAGAAAGTTTTAAGGGTCTGGAGAGAATGTCAAACCAGTCAAAATATTCCTATAAGCCAAAGTTGTATTTTTAGTTCAATTTTTTTAATTCATTTTATTGAGATATATTCACATACCATGCAGTCATAAAAAGTGTACATTCAGTTGTTCACAGTACCATTATATAGTTTTGCATTCACCCCCAAAATTAATTTTTAGACATTTTCATTACTGCACATGCAAAAATAACAAGAATAAAAATTAAAGTGAAAAAGAACAATGAAAGTAAAAAAAGAACACTGGGGGCCTTTAATTTTTTCCCCCATTTTTCTACTCATTCATGCTTACACTGGACAAAGGGGAGTGTGGTCCATTTGGCTTTCCCAATCACATTGTCACCCCTCATAAGCTACATTTTTATGCAATCATCTTCAAGATTCAGGGGTTCTGGGTTGTAGTTTGATAGTTTCAGGTATTTACTGCTAGCTAGTCCAATTCATTATAACCTAAAAAGGGTTGTCTATATTGTGCATAGGAGTGCCCACCAGAGTGACCTCTTGGCTCCTTTTGCTATCTGTCTGCTACTGAAGCTTATTTCATTTCCTTTCACATCTCCCTTTAGGTCAAGAAGATGTTCTCCGTCCCACGATGCCAGGTCTAAATTCCTCCCTGGGAGTCATATACCATGTTGACAGGGTGATTCACTCCCCTGGGTGTCTGATCCCACGTAGGGGGAAGGGCAGTGATTTCACCTGCCAAGATGGCTTAGCTAGAGAGAGAGGACCACATCTGAGCAACAAAGAGGCATTCAGGATGAGACACTTAGGCACAATTATTGGCAGACCAAGCCTCTCCTTTGCAACAGCAATCTTCCCAAGGCAAGTCCCATGGTAGAGGGCTCAGCCCATCAAACCACCAGTCCCCTATGTCTGTGAGCACATCAGCAACCATCAAGGTGGGGAAACCCAACACCCCTGCATTCTCCCCCAGCTCCTCAGGGTCAATCTGCATACTTTTTATTGTTTTTTTTAATTAACTATTTTTTCTTAAATTAACAATTAACTATATAAAAAAATTTTAAAAAACATACAAAAAATTTTCAAACCAATCATAACAAAGGAGTAAGAAAAAGACAAGTAACCTAATATAACTACTTTACTTCCAACATGTTTCTACTCTACCACAAGAAATTAACCTAATATAGCAACATTTCTGTGAACTTTTTCCTACCACACCCACTAAAAATTAACAAACCATAGTCATTCCAGGGTATTGCCAAAACATTAAATTTACCCACTATAGCTTATCTGTTCTTATTGGGTTATCATTCCCCCTTCATTAATTGCTCTCTAACACTAGTTCCCCTACATTCTACATTATAAACCATTTATTTTACATTTTTCAATGTTCCCACATTAGTGAGAGCATATAATATTTCTCTTTATGTGCCTGGCTTATTTCACTCACCACTATGTCTTCAAGGTTTATCCATGTTGTTGTATGTTTCATGACATCATTCCTTCCTACTGCTGCATAGCATGCCATCGTGTGTATAAACCACATTTTATTCATCAACTTATCTGTTGAAGGACATTTGGGTTGTTTCCATCTCTAGGCAATTGTGAATAATGCTGCTACGAACATTGTCATGTGGATATCTGTTCATGTCACTGCTTTCAGATCTTCCAGGTATATACCAAGAATTGGAATTGCTGGATTGAAGGGTAACTCCATATCTAGATTTCTAAGGAACTGCCAGACTGACTTCCAGAGTGGCTGCACCATTATGTAGTCCCACCAACAATAAATAAGAGTTCCAATTTCTCCAATCCTATCCAGCATTTGTAGTTTCCTGTTTGTTTAATGGCAGCCATTCTAAAAGGTGTGAGAAGGTAACCCATTGTGGTCTTAATTTGCATCTCTCTAACAGTTAGTGAAGCTGAACATTTTTCATGTGTTTTTCTTGGTCATTTGTAATTTCCTCTTCAGAGAACTGTCTTTTCATAACTTTTACCCATTTTATAATTGGGCTGTCTGTACCATTCTCACTGAGTTGTAGGATTTCTTTATATATGGAAGATATCAGTCTTTTGTCAGATACATGGTTTGCAAAAATTTTTCGCATTCAGTTGCCTGCCCTTCACACTTTTACAAATTCCTTTGAGGTACAGAAACATCTAAGCTTGAGGAATTCCCATATATCTATTTTTCTTCTGTTGCTTGTGCTTTGGGTGTAAGTTGTAGGAAGTGGCTGCATAATACAAAGCCTTGAAGATGATTCCCTACATTATCTTCTAGGAGTTTTATGGTACTGTCTTTTATACTGAGGTCTTTGATACTCTTTGATTTAATTTTTTTGTAGGGTGTGAGATAGGGGTCCTCTTTAATTCTTTTGGATATAGATATCCAACTCTCCCAGCCCCATTTGTTGAAAAGACTGTTATGTCCCAGTTCAGTGGCTTTGGGGGCCTTATCAAAGATCAGTTGACAGTAGATCTGGGGATCTATCTCCGAATTGTCAATTCAATTCCATTGATCAATATGTCTATATTTGTGCCAGTACCATGCTCTTTTAACTATTGCGGCTTTATAATAAGCATCAAAGTCAGGGAGTATAAGTCCTCATACTTTGGTGTTTTTGTCTTTTTTTTTTTTTTTTTTGGAGTGTTTTCAGGAATTTGAGGCATCTTCTCTTTCCAAATAAATTTGATAACTAGCTTTTCCAAGCCTGCAAATTAGGTTGCTGGAATTTTGATTGGTATTGTATTGAATCTGTAGATGAGTTTGGGTATAATTGACATCTTAATGACATTTAACCTTCCTAGCCATGAACATGGAATATTTTTCCATCTTTTTAGGTCGTTTTCTATTGCTTTTAGTAGAGTTATGTAGTTTTCTTTGTATACGTCTTTTACATCTTTGGTTAAGTTTATTCCTAGGTACTTGATTTTTTTACTTTCTATTGAAAATGGTATGTTTTCCTTGAGTGTCTCTTCACTTTGTTCATTTCTAGCATATGGAAACATTACTGACTTATGTGCATTAATCTTGTAACCTGCTACATTGCTAAATTTGTTTATTAGCTCTAGTAGCTGTATCACAGATTTCTCAGGGTTTTCCAGATATGAGATCATATCATCTGCAAATAATGACTGCTTACTTCTTCCTTTCCAAATTGGATGCCTTTTATTTCTATGGCTCCCACTGTGTACACCTGAGACTTCTGCTCAAATATCAGCTGTCCAGCTGACCTTGCTTGAACACCCACTTTCTCCTATTTTATCTACTTTCATTTCCTTTTAGCTCTTGTCACCATATCACAAGTTATATGATTGTTATTATTTTGCTTATATACTTTTCTATAATCTGCTCTTAGGAAATTTATTTTCAGCATTCTAAACTTATTGCCTGGACACTGTCTGGCACATAGCCTGAATTTAATATATAATCCTTCAAAGTATGAATGGGTACCTCATAAAAACTAGAATGCATGAATGCTTGGGGAAAAGAATTAGAGTAGGAACATAATTTCTAATACAAATGGTGCAAGGGATACCTTAAGAGGGACCACATCCATGACCAAAGTACAGAGATTAATTTCTCGTCCACAAAATATCATGTATAGCATCTCCACTAGGTCAGTAATGCCTGTTTTCATGGAAATTTGTAGTTATTTTTTCCATTGCTATCCTTGTGGTGATATCAATGACATGAACCAGGTAATTATACATGAACTTCAGATTTGCTTCTTGGATTTTCAGGGGAACCAGAATTACAGCTCATCCTCTTTGCGCTGTTCCTGTCCATGTATCTGGTCACCATCTTGGGAACCTGTTCAGTATCCTGGCCTCCATCACTGTCTCCAACTTGCAAACACTCATTTACTTCTTCTTCTCCAATCTGTCCTATGCTGACATGTTTGTCATCTCTGCCAATATCCTGTAGATTCTGCAAGTGTATCAGACAATGTTTCTATCATTTTAGTATTGATTCATGAACCCAAAAAGAGTATTCTTGAAAACTTACATATGTAGTAGCATATTACTAATACCATCTCAAAACAATGTAGTTTACAGAAATGTTGTATTGGGATAACAGGTTTATTGATGAATGCAATCCCCATCTAGATTCTGACTCTGTGAATTTGCATATTCTAATTGTTTCAAATCAGTGAGATCATACAATATTTGTCCTTCTGTGTCTGGCTTATTTCATTGAACATGATGTCTTTATGGTTCATCCATGTTAAATAATTCTTGTGCCCCCATTCCAGAAAACTCCTAATCTATGTGAATGTAAGTTATTTTTTAAATCTGGTGACCTATGATTCTCTGTATTATAATTCATGTCTATTATACATGCACTGGAAGAAAATCATGCACATGATTTTCTAAACAACAGTTTAGGCACAAGCAAATTTACCTGATTACACTCTTGTTTAACAGATGCATAATATTGCTGGGGGATGAACTTCATTTTTGTTGTCAATTTGTTATTACAACAATCCTGTGAAAATTCTGGAGCCTCTCTCCATTCACACAACTGAGAATTTCTATAATATATGTGCATAAAGTGTAATTGTATGAGTTTCAATAATCATTGCATATTCAATCTATATATATACATGTTTACCCAATTGAAAAATAGAAAAACAAATACACATTTTTATAGTTAAGCTATCAGCTTAGAAATATGCCTGAAGATTCTTGTAGAAGTTATCTCATAATTGTTCCACATAAAATCCCATCTTCTGGAGAGAATAATATTTCCAAATATTAGATTTCCAAACTAGGCTTTAAATCGAATAGATTCTCATAGGAATTCTACAATCCAAAATGTGTATGTCTAAACCATTGTTGTATTCACCAAATTCACAGATGAAATAACCAAATCTCAAGGGAAAGAATCAAAGGTTTTGTTTCCATTTTCTCATCTGGTATTAAAGCATGTGAAAAGGAAAACACTCCTCAGCTCTGGTAAAGGGAACAGGGAATCAATATCTCAGTCCCATATTTTTTACTCCCTACAGATTTAGCACTTAAAAGTATTCATAATTTGGAATTAAGATACAAATCATTATTGGGATAGCAGGTTTATTGATGAATGCAATCCCCAAAAGTCTTAATCTTTTTTTTCAATTACGTGGAAAGAGTTGTAGTGTATCATATCTCAAGAAAGTTAGTCATGGAATGACATTAAAACCTAAATTGTGCATCAAATCAAGATTGAATTTCCTTTTCTCTCCATCACTTTAACTTTTCTGTTTTAAATTTTATGAAACTCACAAATGTTTTGTGTGTACACATGAATTAAAGGGGGAATGTTGTATATTGAGATATTTTAGAATGCTGGTGTTATAGTTAATACAAGGCATCACATTCTGATTTCCTACCAGTGACTAGTGCAGGTGAAAGTCATATGGAAACCAAAGATTATTGCATTTAAACATTGTTTTATTTTTCTAGCTTCTATGATAAATTTCATACACTGGGTTGAATTTATACCAGGAATTTATTGGCTCAGAAGGCTAGTATGCTTGCTTCCTCATAGTCTGGTCTTCTTGCTGGTTGGCAACCTTTAGTTTTCCTTGGCTTTTCTATCAAATGGCAATTAACTTGGAAATGCCTTGTCATTTCTCCTCTTGAGTTCTGTTATCACCCAGTTTCTGGCTGCTCTCCATTGCTTTTATCTCTATCCAACTTTCTCTCTACTTATAAATTATTCCAATAATCCGTATGAATCCCACACAGATTCAGTTTGGCCACATCTTAAATGAAGTAACATCTTGAAGTTATCTTTTTGTAATTGGTTTATACCCACCAGCATATGGAACAATACAAAAAACATAACAAAATCACCCACAATTTCTTATCCTAGCATTATTCATAGAACTTATCAACACACACCAATTATACTGTATCTATTATTCTTTCACATATTAAAAGGTGTAAAATTCACCCCTTGCACACATATTATTAGAAGATGTAAAATACATCCCTCTGAATTAACCTAATAATACCAGCAAACAAAATGTGTATTTCTACTCACAGGAATTCTTAGATTTTGGTAAAGAACATCAAGTGGAACAAGGAGAAATGAAAATGCTGGATGTAAGGGTCACAATATATCTTCATATTTTCTTGTAAGATAAATGGATAACTTTTTCCATCATTTTGTGAGTACACGTAGCGTAGAACTCTTCCCTCAGTGTGCTAGATTTTAAGTACAAAATAAATGGAATTCAACCCCTGTCTTTCTATTGTTCTTGTTCTAAAGTATTAAATTATAAAGGATTTCCAGGCATCCAGATTAAATTATACTGTAAATTCAAACAATTTGCTGAAAGGGTGATCCTTAGAGAGGATGATCACAATGATATCTATATTTAATGGATACTTACCATGTGCACACATTATTTGATTAATCCTAAATTGATGTCAGTAAACTAGGTAGGATTAAAAATGAAGAAATGAAGGACTGGAAAGTGCAATAACACATCCTACCCACAGCTACGGTCCTGCAACCCCAAAAGACTGTATGTTCAGATATGAGACTTGAAAAGAAAATAAAACACGAGAGACATGAAAATTTGAAAAATTCTAGGACCAAAGGGGCATAATTTAATTTTCAGATATTTGGATTTTAGGTCTTTTTTTAATCCAAAAAAAAAAAAAAAAACTAAAGCACAGTCATTGAGATCATTGAGATTCGGGTGTTCTCCTGAGTATCCACCCCAGGGTCCTCTTGATGTCCCTGTTCCTCAGGCTGTAGATGAAGGGGTTCAGCATGGGGGTGACCAGCATATACATGACTGAGGCCAACATACCCTTCCTGGGTGAATGTGAGTAATCTGAACTCAGATACACTCCCATCGCTGTCCCATAAAATAGGCAAACAACTGCCAGGTGAGAGCCACAGGTGGAGAAGGCTTTATACTTCCCACCTGAAGATGGAATTTTCAGAATTGTGGAAACAATTTGTGTATAAGAGAAAATGATCAGAGAGACAGGTATTCCACCAAAGATGGCAACAATAAAATATACTAATATGCTACTGGAGAAGGGGTCATAACAGGCAAGTTTAAGAAGTTGAGAAGGGTCACAGAAGAAATGAGGAACTTCTACATCTGAACAGAATATTAGCTGTGACACCATTAAGCAGTGTAGCTGGGAGTCCAAAAGACTGAAGACAAAAGACAGCAGAACCAGCAGGCCACACAGCCGGGGATTCATGATAGCTGGATAGTGGAGGGGGTAACAGATTGCCACAAACCTGTCAGAAGCCATCACAGTCAGAATCAGACTGTCAAAACAACCAAAAAGAATAAACAAGGACATCTGAATCAGGCAGCCTGTATAGGAAATGACTCCTCGGTGGGTGTGAATATCCATAAGCATCTTTGGGACTGTGGTAGACGTGAAACCGATGTCAGCCAAGGACAGGTTGAAGAGGAAGAAGTACATGGGGGTGTGGAGGTGGGAGTCAGAGCTGATGGTCAGCATGATGAGTAGGTTCCCCAGGACAGTGACCAGATACATGGTCAAAAATAGCCCAAATAGGAGAGGTTGTAGTTCTAGATCAGCTGAGAGCCCTAACAGGTGGAATTCTGAGACACTGGTTAGATTCTGTGATTCCATGAAGCAGAGCCATATATGGAAAAGAAAAGAGGTCCGTTATAAGCAAATAGTATATAGCCACCCATCACTGTGTCTTTATTTCAGATTCAAGAATTCATATGTAAAGTAGTCACCCTTAAGGAACATACATACCAGTACCTTAGTAATTCTTTTCACTTATTATATACTCATTCTATTTAGAATGTTTTTATTGGTTTATTTGCATTTCACCTGTGACTCTATACACCCACTATAGAGATACTTGGAGCAAGGGAACAAAGCTGAAAAACAGCCATGAATGCATTTAAATATATATTTCCTTCACTGAAGAAGCAGAAGAAATAAGAAATGTTCCTCTGCTTTAAGAAAATGTTCTAATTAAAGGACATAAGAGTGCAGTCAAATGTTCTTTGTCAAAATGCCGTGAAGTAAATCCTCCTGATTTTGACAATTTGTTAATACCTTATATACCTATGTAATAAAGAGTCTGATGCCATTTTTTAGTTGTTTGTCTCCTGACACTAGATAAGGCTCACCATCACCATTGCTTCCACCCCACAGATTGCTATGGCTCTGTCTTTGGCATTAACCAGAGATTTCAACCAAGCAAGTCAATTCCTAGCATGAGGAATCTGAACCCTGTCTCACCCAATAACAACAATAGAAACACCAGTCTGGCCACTTGTCTTGCTCCCTGAAGCCATTTTCAGACCAGTTTTGAATGTCTAGCCTGCTCTACTCAAACAGCCACTTTATGCAGGTAACAATATTTCCAGACATTCTTGTGTGTGTGTGTGTGTGTGTGTGTGTGTGTGTGTGTGTGTGTGAGTGTGTATAATCATTATTGACATCTGTACCACATTTTGTGTGCTGGTAACTCCTGTGGCTTCAAAATCATCATAAAAAGCTGTAGTCAGAAAACTTGATTCTATGTTTAAGGCAAGTGTATTTAGCAGATGGTATTTTATGTAATAGTTAAACCTATATTTAGTTTTGTGGAAAGAATTTAAATATAAAAATTGAGAGTACTTAGTGCAGTGGTTCTGTATCCTGGTTGATCTTTATAAATACAAATGGCCTACTAAAATATACAGAAACCCAGGCTACAGTCTAGGACAAAGAAAATCAGAAGCTATACATAGGAAGCCACTGGTGAACCTAAGTATCTACAGAATTAAGAACTACGTTCCTAGAAAAATGTCTGGGACTTATTAAAAGCTCAACTACTTTTACCTATTATTATTATCATTTATACCCAAGAACTACATAAAAATGCCAACATTTAAAATGTTTACTTCATGTTATAGAGATTTAAACTATTGCCAATGACATTGATTTTTTTCCTATCTCTGCATTATCCCTTTTATTTGCATTTCAGTCCCTCTAAGACAACAACTGTCATGAATGTGATTGGTACATTTATGTAATAATGTTTCCATAATGTTTGTACTGATTTAAGAATTCATAAACAGTTTAGTTTTAATTTTACCTGAACAGTCTTTTATGAAACCCATTATCACCAAAACATTCTCATTTTCTACAACATTGCATTTCTTGTCTCTCTCTAAGGTAAATATATCTAGTTAAAATCTAGATTAACTGCATGGTATTGCCTGGTGTATGAATGTCATTTTATTTGCCAATTGCTTATTACCACAATCTTTGAAATTTCTTCTTCCCCTCTCCATTGAAACAACTGAGGATTTCTATAAAATAAATGCATTTAGGATACCTGTATGAGTATTGAATATCTATGCATCTTCAGTTTTACTACTACTTGCCTATATTTGTCTCGAAACAAAAAATATCAATCATAATTAACTACTTTCTCTTATTGTTTAGGTATAGAATCAGAAGTACATCTCATGTCATTCCAGTAAGATTTATTTTATGAATGTTCCATATGAAATTTGCATATGCTGTAGGGAATATTTCTGTTCTCTGACTCCAAAGTGTGCTGTAATATTAATTAGAACTCATGGAAAACTCAATGATCCATTTTTTTATTGTACAAAAAACCCTTTTAAAAGCAGTTCATTTGGCTAATTCACAGATGAACTCACTCCTTGTTAAGAGGAGAAATCAATGGTTCTCTTTCTGTTTTCTCCCTGGAACCAAGGCAGGTTTGAAAGAGAAAACCACTCATTTCTCTCTAGTGGTGGGGATATATCCCTAGTAAAGAAGCCAGAGTCCAATATCTTTCACTCCCTGAAATATTTGGGACTTAATAAATATCCAATGATATGTTTAATATTTGACTACTTGAGCATATTTATTGATGAAGTAGTATCCCAAGAAATATTTAATCACCTTTTTTCCAAGTATTTGTCACAGAGGTTGCAGCCTGTCTTATCTCCAGAAATTGAAGCATGAAAACACTGGAATCTTAAAGTATATCTCATACCACATAATAAAATACTTTCCCCTTGCCTCCTCCGTTTAGTCTTATTGCTTTAATTTTATGAAAACCTGCAAACTTTTAAAGATAATATAATATCAGTGAACCTATTAAGTGAAGAGTAATTGGTTCCATACAAAACTCATGACACAGAACAAAAAAGCACTACTTTTGTCTTATCTCCAGTACTACTACATCTCCCTGGAAAGGGTAAAAGCACAGGTAGGAAGCTACCCACAGTGCAGGATCCATAATTCATACACTTAACTCCTGTGAAATAAAAACGTATAAACAATATTTAATGGACTTTTTTAAACAAATTTGCTGGCTATTATACCATGCACTGTTCAGGATCTGGGGAATCAGATAAATCAAAATAAGTAATTTCTCCCAAACCAGTCAAACTGGAGAGACAACAAAAATGAAATTGCAGGTCGGATTGCCTGGGGAGAATAGTGGTCAGGTGCTGGGTGTCTGCCATCTCAATACTCAGATTAATCCTGGGTTCACTTTTCTCCACTGGAACTTGTTAAAACATTGTTTAAAAATGACATGCTCATTTCTCCATCTGTAAAGCAGCAGTAATATTTGCATATTTATTTGGGAAATCATTATGCAGATGAAACAAGAGAATGTATTTAGAAAACAGAGCTATGAGTATCCCAGTAGGAAACCCTCAATAACATTTTGTGCTATTTTGGTATCTTTCATCTCCTTGTCATCATTACAATCCTTACATTCATGATAAATTTGCAGTGCTTAGGGGACAGTTTAGTATGACCTATTCCTGTTCTGGTGGAGGATATTTCAATGGATACTGGAACTGGTGGTGGAGAAGGGAGTGATAGTAATGAAATTCCTACTAGAATCAATAATTAAACCCCTTAAGCCTTTGAAATGACACTTTGCAGTTCAGCACCCACCTATTTGACTATCTCTTCTGCATTTTTGAATTATATGAAACAATGCTCCCATGCACCACACTATGTCCAGTATCTCCTATGGAACTCACTGGGCTGACCTGTTTTTCAACTGTAGCATGACCACGGACTGTGGATCCACTGCCCCCACTTCTTGGCCAGGTGAGTGATGAGTGTTGAGATCCTGTACTCTGGCCATGAAGGAAGACGTGGTCAGGCATGGGCCCCCTCAAGTAGACAATGACTGTCAGATGAGAGCCTGTTTGACTGGAACTCCCAATCTGAAGGATTCTATGTCATAGCTGGATATTTAATGTTGTATTGCATTGAGAGTTCAGGTCTCCCAGGTTATAATTAGACAAATTTGATCCATGTCATCCCAATCTCTGAGGACTTGTTAACATGAATGTAAAATGTGGTGGAAAAAAGTGAATTTCCTTCATAGAGTTTGGACCCTTCATCAATTATATGGAAGCTCTGCTCCTCCCTCAATTCTAACTTCCAATTTACAGGGACTCTAACATAACATCCAACTCATTTTTTCCAATATAAAGAATCAATGTATCAATTTTTAAGTTAATTTCATTAGAAAATTAAAAAATCTAAATACACTCTATGCTTACCAGACCACTTCTCCACTCTTCAATTGCTGGTAACCTCCAATCTACTGTCTCTATGAATTTGCAATGTATAGATATTTCATATAGTGAAACCATACAGTATTTTTCCTCATGTGCTTTGCTTATTTCACAGAGTATTATTTTTTCATTTGTTTTAATAGAACCATTAGTTTACAGAGAAGCCATGCAGAAAGTACTTTCTTCCCTTATTTCCCACCACACACAGACACACATACAAACACATACACACACACAAAGAGTTTCCCTTTAAATATCATTTTGCATTATTGTGGTACTGTAAATCTATGAAACAATTTTTTAATTACTATGCTATTAACTGTAGTCTATAGTTTGGTTAGGGTTCACTGTTTGGGTTGGAAATTCTAATATTTTTTAAAAAATTATTATGATAGCATATATTCAACCTAAGATATCCCTTTTTCATCACTTTGAAACATACCATTCAGTGGTGTTAATTACATTCAAAGCATTGTGCTATCATTACCACCATTGATTATCAAAATTTTCCATCACTCCAAGCAGAAAGTCTCAACCAAATAAGCATTGACACCCCATTACCCCACCCATCAATGGCCCTGGTAACCTGTATTCTAGTTTCTGAATATGAATTTGTGTATTCTAATAATACCATGTGAATGAGCACATGTAACATTTCTCATTTTCTATATAGCTTATTCCACAAAACTGGGTATCTTCAAGATTCATCCATGTAAAAGCACATATAAGAACTGTATTACTGTTTTGCCTGAATGATAGTCTATTTTATGTAGCAACAACATTTGACTTATCCATTCATCACTTGATAGACACTTGGGTAGCTTCTACCATTTGGCAATTGGGAATAATGCCACTATGAATATTGATGTGGCATGCTTTTTCAAATTAGTGCTTTCAATAATTTGGGGTTTTTACCTAGAATTGGGATTACACACGAGTATGGCAATTGTATATTTAACTGTCTGAAGAATGGTCACAACAGTTGCAGCATTTTACATTCCTTACACCAATGTATGAAGGTTTCTATTTGTCAAATTCATCTCTAACATTTGTTATTCTCCATTTTAAAAAGATATTATCCATTCTAGTGGTGTGAAATTATATTTCATTATAGATTTGCTAGGCATTTCCCTAACAGCTAATGAAGCTGTGTATTTTTTTATGTGCCTAACCAATATTTGTATATCTGCTTTAGAGAAATGTTTATTTAAGTGTTATGTCCATTTTAAAAATTGGATGGTTTACTTTTTTGTTGCTGTGTTGTAGGTGTTGTTTATATATTCTGTATTAAATTTTTATGAAATACATGGTTTCCAAATATTTTCTCCATGTCTGTAGGTTATCTTTCCACTTTCTTGATAAAGTCTTTGATGCATGCAAGTTTTAATATTGATGAAATCCATTTATCAAAAGTTTTCTCTTGTTGTTCATTCTGTTTGTATAGAGTCAGAATCAATGACCTAACACAAGATTCTGAAAATGTTTGCTTCCATGAGTTTTCATGTTTCTGGTTCTTATATTTAGATGTTTGGTCCACTTTGTGGGTATATTTGTGTATAGAGTAAGGTAGGGTTCCACGTTCATTCATGTCCATGTGTACATCCAGTTTTCCCAGCACTATATGTTAAGCAGACTAGTTGTTTCTATTGATTGGGCTTGGAAGCACTGGCAAACAATTTGCCATACAATTAAAGCCTTCTTCATGAACTCTAAATTCAATTTCATTGGTCTATATGTCTGTTCTTGTGACAGCACCAGGCTGTTTTGATTACTGCATGTTTTTAATATAGTTTAAAATCGGTAAGTTTGAGCCACCAACACGGTTCTTTTCCAAGATGATTTTGGCAATTCAGGGACCTTACCTTCCATATGAATTTGATGACTGGCTTTTGATTTCTGCAGAGAAGGCTGTTGAGATTTTGATTGGGAGTGCATTGAATCTGTAAATTGCTTTGAGTAGCACCATCATTGCAACAATATTTAGCCTTCCAGCCCATGAACATAGAATATCATTCCATTTATTTAGGTTTCTTTAGTTTCTTTTAACATTATTTGTAGATATCCATGTTCAAGTCTTTAAATCTTGTTTAATTATATTCCTAGATGTATACAGTCTCTAGGTGTTCAAACAAAAGGAAGGGTTGCACATCTCTCACTTTATATCAATAGCTGGAATGATTAAGCTTAGTGAGGAAGGCTTGTTGTTAGCTGAGATAGGCTGAAAGTTATGTTTCTGTGCCAAGCAGTAACCAAGCTGTGAATGCAAAAGAAAAGTTCTTGCAGGAAATCAAAAGTGCTACTCCAGTGAACACACAAATGATGAGAAAGCCAAACAACCATATTGCTGATATAAAGAAACTTATAAGGGTCTGGAGAGAATGTCAAACCAGTTACAATATTCCTGTACACCAAAGTTGTTTTTTTTAATTCAATTTTATTGACATATATTCACATACCAAGCAGTCATATGAAGCACACATTCAATTATTCACACTACCATTATGCATTTGTGTATTGATCACCAAAATTAATTTTTGAACATTTTCATTGCCACACACACAAAAATAATAAGAATAAAAATTAAAGTGAAAAAGAACAATTAAAGTAAAAAAGAACACTGGGGGCCTTTTTTTTTTTTGCCCCTATTTTTCTACTCATCCATCCTTCCACTTGACAAAGGGAGTGTGGTCCATATGGCTTACCCAATCATATTGTCATTCCTCATAAGCTATGTTTTTATATAACCATCTTCAAGATTCAAGGGTTCTGGGTTGTAGTTTGATAGTTTCAGGTATTTACTGCTAGCTAGTCCAATTCATTAGAACCTAAAATGGGTTGTCTATATTGTATATAAGAGTGCCCACCAGAGTGACCTCTCAGCTCCTTTTGGAATCTCTCTGCCACTGACGCTTATTTCATTTCCTTTCACATCCCCCTTTTTGTCAAGAAGATGCTCTCCATCCCACAATGCCACATCTCAATTCCTCCCCAGGAGCCATATACCACATTGACAGGGAGATTTATTCCCCTGGGTGTCAGATCCCATGTAGGGGGGAGGGCAGTAGTTTCACCTACCAAGTTGGCTTAGCTAGAGAAAGAGGGCCACATTTAAGTAACAAAAAGGCATTCAAGAAGAGACACTTAGGCACAATTATAGGCAGGCCTTGCCTCTCCTTTGCAACGGCAGTCTTCCCAAGGGCAAGTCCCATGGTAGAGGGCTCAGCCCATCAAACCACCAGTCCCCTATGTCTGTGAGCACATCAGCAACCATCAAGGTGGGGAAGACTAACACCCCTGCATTCTCCCCCAGGTCCTCAGGGGCAATCTGCAAATTTTTTCATTGTTTTTTTTAATTAACATTTTTTTCTTAAATTATTAGCTATATGAAAAAATTTTAAAAAGCATACAATAAAAAAATTTCATACAAACCATAACAAGGGAGGGAGAAAAAGACAACTAACCTAGAATAACTACTTTACTTCCAACATGTTCCTACTCTACCACAAGAAAATACCCAAATATAGCAACAGTTCTGTGAAGTTTTTCCTACCATGCCCACCAGAAATTAACAAACCATACTCATTCCTGGGCATTGCCAGAACACTAAATTTACACATAACACCTTAGCTTTTCTTATTGGGTTATTGTTTCCCCTTCATTAATTGCTCTCTATCACTAGTTCCCCTACATTCTACATTATAAAACATTTATTTTACATTTTTCAATGTTCACATTACTGGTAGCATATAATATTTCCCTTTTTGTTCCTGGCTTATTTCGCTTACCATTATGTCTTCAAGCTTCATCTATGTTGTCATATGTTTCACAACATCATTCCTTCCTACTGCCATGTAGTATTCCATCATGTGTATATACCACATTTTATTTATCCACTCATCTGTTGAAGGACATTTGGGTTGTTTCCATCTCTTGGCAATAGTGAATAGTGCTGCTACGAACATTGGCGTGCAGATAGGTGTTCGTGTTGCTGCTTTCAGATCTTCCAGGTATATACCGAGAATTGCAATTGCTGATCTAAGGGTAACTCTATATGTAGTTTTCTAAGGAAGTGCCAGACTGACTTCCAGAGTGGCTGAACCACTACACAACCCCACTAGCAATGAATAAGAGTTCCAATTTCTCCACATCCTCTCCAGCATTTGTAGTTTCCTGTTTGTTTAATGGCAGCCATTCTAATTGGTGTGAGAAGGCATCTTGTTATGATCTTAATTTGCATCTCTCTAATAGCTAGTGAAGCTGAACATTTTTTCATCTCTTTCTTGGCCATTTGTATTTCCTCGTCAGAGAACTGTCTTTTTATAGCTTCTGCCCATTTTATAATTGGGCTGTCTGTACCATTCTCACTGAGTTGTAAGATTTCTTTATATATGGAAGATATCAGTCTTTTGTCAGATACATCTTTTCCAAAAATGTTTTCCATTGAGTTGGCTGCCCGTCACCTTTTTTACAAATTCATTTGAGGTACAGAAACATCTAAGCTTGAGGAGTTCCAATATATCTATTTTTCTTTTGTTGCTTGTGTTTTGGGTGAAAGGTCTAGGAAGTGGCTGTGTAGTACAAGGTCTTAAAGATGTTTCCCTGTGTTATCTTCTGGGAGATTTATGTTACTGTCTTTTACATTGAGGTCTTTGATCCACTTTGAGTTAATTTTTGTGTAGTGTGTGAGGTAGGGGTCCTCTTACATTCTTTTGGATATGGATATCCAACTCTCCCAGCCCCATTTGTTGAAAAGACTGTTATGCTCCAGTTCAGAGGCTTTAAGGGCCTTATCAAAGATCAGTCAGCTATAGATCTGGGGGACTATCTCCAAATTCTCAAGTCAATTCCATTGATCAATATGCCAGTATTTGTGCCAGTACCATGCTGTTTTAACTACCGAGGCTTTATAATAAGCTTCAAAGCCAGGGAGTTTAACTCCTCCCACTTCGTTTTAGTTTTTTAGAGTGTTTTAGCAATTTGAGGCATCTTCTCTTTCCAAATAAATTTGATAAATAGCATTTCCAAGCCTGCAAAGTAGGTTGTTGGAATTTTGATTGGGATTGTATTGAATCTGTACATGACCTTGGGTAGAACTGACATCTTAATGATATTTAGCCTTCCTATCCATGGACATGGAATATTTTTCCATCTTTTTAGGTCCCTTTCAATATCTTTTAGTAGAGTTATGTAGTTTTCTTTGTATAGGTCTTTTACATCTTTGGTTGTTTATTCCTAGATACTCGATTTTTTTAATTGCTATTGAATATGGTATCTTTTTCTTGAGTGTCTGTTCACTTTGTTCTTTTGTAGCATATAGGAATATTACTGACTATGTGCATTAATCTCTTATCCTGCTACATTGCTAAATTTGTTTATTAGCTCTAGTAGCTGTATCATAGATTTCTTAGGGTTTTCCAGATATGAGATCATATCATCTGCAAATAATAACTGTTGCACTTCTTCCTTTCCATTTTGGATGCCTTTTCTTTGTCTTGATGGATTGCCAGGACTAGCACTTCTAGCACAAAGTTTAATAATGATAATGACAGTGGGCATCCTTGTCTCATTCTTGTTCTTAGAGGGAAGGCTTTCAGTCTCTCACCATTGAGTACTATGCTGGCTGTGGGTTTTCATATATGCTGTTTATCATATTGAGGAAATTTCCTTCTATTCCTACCTTTTGAATTGCTTTTATCAAAAAGGGGTGTTGGATTTTGTTGAATGTTTTTTCAACATCTATTGAGATGAATATTTGATTTTTCTCTTTGATTTATTAATGTGTTGTAATACATTGATTGATTTTCTTATTTTGAATCATCTTTTCATGCCTAAAATGAACCCCACTTGGTCATGATGCATGATTTTTTTAATGTGCCTTTGGATTTGATTTGCAAGTATTTTTTTGAGAATTTTTGCATCTATATTCATTAGAGAGATTGGCCTGTAGTTTTCCTTTTTTGTAGTATCTTTGCCTGGTTTTGGTATTAGATTGAGGTTAGCTTCATAAAATTTGTTAGGATTCCATTTTCTTCAATGTTTTGAAAGAGTTTAAGCAAGGCTGATGTCAGTTCTTTTTGAAAAGTTTGGTAGAATTCCCCTGTGAAGCCATCTGGCCCTGGGCATTTATTTGTGGGAAGTTTTTTGATGACTGATTGGATCTCTTTGTTGTGGTTGGTTGGCTGAGGTCTTCTATTTATTCTCCAGTCAGTATAGGTTGTTTATATGTTTCCAGGAAATTTTTCATTTCCTCTAAATTATCCAGTTTGTTAGCATACAGTTGTTCATAGTATCCTCTTATAATTTTTTAATTTCTTCAGGATCCACAGTAATGTCACCTTTTGCAATTATTTGGTTTATATGACTCTTCACTCTTGTTGATTTTCTCAGTGTAGCTGGGGGCTTGTCAATCCTGTTGATCTTCTCAAAGAACTAACTTTTGGTGTTATTTATTCTCTCTATTGTTTTTTTGCTCTCTATGTCATTTATTTCTGCTTTATTCCTTGTTATATCTTTTCTTCTACTTGGTTTAGGATTCATTTGTTGTTCATTCTGTAGCTTTTTCAGTTGCTCCATTAGTTCTTTGATTTTAACTCTTCATTTTTGATGTATGCATTTAGTACTATAAATTTCCCCCTGAGGACCACTTTTGCTGCATTCCATAGGATTTGATATGTTGTGTTCTCATTTTCATTTGTCTCTATATATTTATCAATTTCTCTTGCTGTTTCTTCTTTAACCCACTGATTGTCAAGGAGTGTGTTGTTTAACCTCCAGGTATTTGTGAATCTTCTAAGTTTCTGATGGTTATTGACTTCTAATAGTATTCCATTGTATTCAGAGAATGTGCTTCGAATAATTTCAATTTTTTAAATTTATTGAAGCTTGTTTTATGTCCCAGAATATGATCTATTCTGGACAAAGTTCCATGAGCACTAGAGAAGAATGTGTATCTTGATGATTTGGGATGTAATGTTCTATATGTGTCTGTTAAATCAAACCCATTTATCAGATTGTTTAGGTTTTCAATTTCCTTATTAGTCCTCTCTCTGATTGAACCATCTATAGGAAAGAGTGATGTGTTGAAGTCTCCAACAATTATTCTGGAAACATCAATTGCTTCCTTTAGTTTTTCCAGTGTTTGTCTCATGTATTTTGTGGCACCTTGATTGGGTGCATAAACATTTATGATTTTTTTCCTTCTTGCTGAATTGCCCCTTTTATTAGTATGTAGTGGCCTTCTTTGTCTCTCATAAACTACTTGCATTTAAAGACTATTTTATCTGAGATTAATATTGCTACTCCTGCTTTCTTTGGCTGTAGCTTGCATGAAATATTTTTCCATCCTTTCACTTTCAGTTTCTTTGTGTCCCTGTGTCTAAGATGAGTCTCTTGTATGCAACATATTAATGGTTCATATTTTTTTATCCATTCTGCCAAACTATACCTTTTAATTGGGGAGTTTAATCCATTTACATTCAATGTTATTACTGTGAAGACATTTCTTGAGTCAACCATTCTATCCTTTGGTTTATGGTTGCCAGATATATTTTTTCACACTCTCTCTTAATGTCCTTCAGTGTATCCATACTGAATCTCTTAAGTATTGAACCTTTCTCCATACCTCTCTTTCCTTTCTTTATTTCTCTGATGGTAGGGCTCCATTTAGTATCTCAAGTAGGACAGGTCTCTTGTTAGCCAATTCTCTCAGCATTTGTTTGTCTGTGAAAAATTTAAGCTCTCCCTCAAATTTGAAGGAGAGCTTTGCTGGATAAAGAATGCTTGGTTAGCAATTTTTCTCTCTCAGAACATTAAATATGTCATGCCACTGCATTCTCACCTCCATGGTGGCTGCTGAGTAGTCACTACTTTGTCTTATTCTGCTTCCTTTGTAAGTGGTGAATTGCTTTTCTCTTGCTGCTTTTAGAACTTGCTCGTTCTCTTCAGTATTTGACAATCTGATCAGAATATGTCTTGGAGTGGGTTTATTTGTATTTATTTTATTTGTAGATCACTGGGCATTTATGATTTCTGTATTTATGTTGTTTAGAAGGTTTGGGAATTTTTCCCCAACAATTTCTTTGAATACTCTTCCTAGATCTTTACCCTTCTCTTCCCCTCTGGGACACCAATAAGTCTTATATTTGGACATTTTATATTCTCTATCATATCCCTGAGCTCTATTTCTAATTTTTTTATTTTTTCCCCATTGTTTCTTTTGTTCTTTCATTTTCCATTCTGTCATCCTCAAGGTCACTGATTTGCTGTTCAGCTTCCTCTAGTCTTTTACTGTGAGTATCCAGAATCTTTTTAATTTGCGTAACAGTTTCTTTTATTTCCACAAGATCATCTATTTTTTTATTTACTCTTGCAATTTCATCTTTATGCTCTTCTATGGTCTTCTTCATGTCCTTTATATACTGTGCAATGCTCTCATTGTTTGTCTTTAGTTCTTTGATTAATTGCTCCATTTGTAGTTATTTTAGGTTAGTTGTCTTTTTCTTATCCCATCGTTTTGTTTTGTTTGAAATGTTTTGATTTGGGTGTTTGGGTTTGGGTAATCCATATCATCTGGTTTTTTCATATGCTTTAAAATGTTCTGTTGTTTTTTGGCCTCTTGGCCTTTGCTTAACTTGATAGTGTTCTTTGAGGATATGTAGACTGATTCAAACATTTATCTCTACTTTGTCAGATATACAGCTTGGTATAGTACATTTCTCTAACCAGCTGGTGGCGTCCATGATCTACCGACTCCCCTCAAGCCAGTTCTTCCCCAACTTTTATTTTTCTGTTGGATGGGGGTCTGAGTCTTTGGAGTGTCCAATTGGTGCACCAGGTTTTCATGTGTATCTGGTGGTGCCTGCCCTGACTGTGGGGCTTGTGTCTGAGCCATTAGGGAAGGAGGGTGGCTTTAATAATCAAATCTCCCAGGTGTTCCTGGAGATTTAAAGCTGTTGCAATAGTCTAATCCTTCAGTTCATTCTTGCCACAGTTTGTCTCTGCTGCTGACTCACAAGTCCTTGGTATTGGTGTATGATCCCTGGGACTTGCGTGTGGGTCCCTCTTCCAAGCTGTGCCCTCCTAGGACCACTCTTGTGGGAAAACTGTGCTACATCACAGGTGAGCACCATCCCCTAAGGGAAGTCCTGTGCCTCAGGGCCATGTAGGGGCATTCCCAACCTGCTGAATGGGTGGCTGAATTGGGTGTGTTAATTTCCCCATTTTCACACAGCTCCACCTTCCCAGCTCCAAGACAATTAGCTGCAAGTGTGCAAAAGTCTATCATCCATGCCAGATATTGTGGCATGCTTTGCATTGCTGGAAACATTTCTTATCACACTGGGTGATTTGGGGAAGCTCTGGGCTGTAGCAGTGGTGCCAGGCAGGAGCATTCCCAGCCCACCCAGAAGGTGGCTGTAAGGTGACACCACACTTTACTAGGTGAGTTATGATGTTTACTGAATTTTCTCAGCCACTAGACTTATTGTTTTGTCCCTCAGAGCTATCTTAGCTCAGTGCTTACCTGGGCCCAAACTGCAAGTCACTGAGTTTTCTGTAATGGGCTTCTTAGAGTAATTGTTTTAGTAAAAGAGAAAAAGATAAAAAAAGAAAAAAGAAAAAGAAGAGCCCTCCTTGCAGATCAAATGGGCTATTAAAATACTAAGAGACAAGTAGTTTAGGGCCATTAAGGAACAAGAAAGCAGAGAAACCCACACTTCAGATAAGGGTTCTCACCATCTGGATTTCCATATGTGCCTGATTCTGTTTGAGCCCTGCCCTTCTCCATTTGATGTTCACTGGGGAAAAAAAAGTCTCTGTTTTTATTTTTGGGTTATTATGCTGTTTCTGCTAGCCCTATCTCCTCTCACCCAGCCTGACTTCTCCCAGATTCTCCGGTGTCTGATATCAGTCTATTGATGTTTGGAATTCTTGGTCAGCAGTCTGAGTTTTCAATCAGAGCTGAAACTATAGTTCTCCCTCCTGGTTCCTAGCACTAAGGCCCCTTGTCCCATAGGACTGAGCATGGCAGGGAGGGGCACAGGTCCCCTGGCCATGAGAAATTACAGATTTCACTTATCTCAGATGCTCATGCATTCATGAGTGTTGTATGAAGTATGCCCAAAGTCAAATTTCTCTACAGTGTCTGGTCCACACAGATCATGGGACTCTACCTACTGCCCTGGAGGAGTAACCAAAACCTACACCTCACCACTCCACCATCTTGCCCCACCTGTAAGCCAAAGTTTAATCCAGAGAATGCTCTTAACTTTCCTCAATTCTATGGTGGCTGAAAGAGTGGAAGAAGCTTCAGAAGAAGAGCTTGAAATGAGGAGAGCTTGTTTCATGAGGTATACAGAAAAAGCCATTTGCATAACATAAAACTGGGAGGAGAAGCTACAAGTGGTCATGCAGACTCTACCACAAGTTATCCAAAAGGTCTAGCTAAGAAAATTGATATACATGGTTACACTAAACTACAGAGTTTCAATGTAACAAAACAGCCTTCTATTGGAAGAAGATGTCATCTAGAAATTATAATAACTAGAGAGGAGAAGCCAATGCTTGGCTTCAAATCTTCCAAAGACAGGCTGAATTTCTTGTTAAGAGCTAATGCAGGTGGTGACTTTAAGTGGAAGCCAATGTATATGTACCATTCTGGAAATCCTTGGACCCTTAAGAATTATGATAAATCTGCTCTCCCTAAAAAGGGAACAAAATGTGGATGACTGCACATGTGTTGACAACATGGTTTACTAAATATTTAAAGCCCACTGTTGATACCTACTATTTAGAAAATATTCCTTTAAAAATGTTACTACTCATTGACAAGACACCTGATCACCCAAGAGCTCTGATGGAGATGTACAATAAGAGGAGTGTTGTTTTATAACTGCTGTGATGGTTAGGTTCATGTGTCAAATTGGCCAGGTGATGGCACCCAGGTGTCTGGTAAAGCAAGCACTGGCCTAACCATTGCTGTGAGAAAATTTGTGGGTGCTTGATATACCAGAAGGCTGGTTTGTTAAATCATCAGTCAGTTCACTGCAGCTATGACAGATGACAACAATGAAGGGTGTATCTTCCACAATGAGAGAATGCAGTTAGCTGAATTTAATCCAAGCAGTTGAAGACTTTTAGTGAGACAGACAGAAGAACTTCACTCTTTCTTGGCTGACTGTGAAGCATTTCCTGAGGAGTTTGTTGAAGTTGTCCATTCATTTCCTGAGGAGTTCCTTAAGCATCTTCATTGGAGTTGCCAGACTGAGCCTGCTCTATTGAATTTGGAATAGTACATACCACCAGTTTTGTGAGACACTTTTACAAATCTTGTATTTATAGATATCTCTTATTGATTCTGTTTCCCTAGAGAGGCCTAGCAAATAAAACTTGGCACCAGGAGTGGTTCTTCAGAAACAGATTCTTAAAATGGGCTTTTCCAATTTGTTTTCTACTCTGATTAGATTCAAAGGCACTAATGACTCCATTTCCAATAATCAAGATGGCACTGACAGTCCATGGCATGAGTTGGCAATAGAGAAACATAAAATAGCACTATTTGAGTCTCCTAATTATACTCTTGTATGAAGCAAGGCTCTGGGTGACAGTGTTTTCAACACCTTCACAGAGTTTGGAGAATTAAGAGATATAATGATGTTGCCTCACTGCTCTTAGATATTTTGGATAAGTTATAAGAGAAATGGATGAACTAAGGCTTCAAATTTAAAACTTAAGCACAGAATGACAGATGTAAATGTTTCTATGTGTTCCCTGAAAGAAAATCTTATTTCCAGTGGTTGCAGACTTGAGAACTCTGAAAACCAGATGCAGACTCTAACTGTGTGAGTAGCAGATTTACAACATAAACTAAAATCTCAACCTCTCAGGGTGTCTGCTTTTAAACTAAAGGCATTGATTGGGAAAGAATGGGGTCCTGAAACTTGTGGTGGGGACATATGAATTGATAATAATAGCAGTGAGAACATTGGAACCTGGAATTCTGCTGAGTCATTGTTAGATTTACATTTAGTGGGCTGTCCTGAGGAAAGAGAGCCCTCACCTCCAGTCTGCCCTGAAGAGGCAGCTACCCAACCTCTATCCTGCTTGGAGGAAACAGCTTCCTGATCTCCAGTCTGCCCCAAGGAGCCTGCCATCAAATCTCCACCTAAAGAGATTAACCCTTCAGTGCCTGCTAAACTTGTAATCACCTCCCCTTAGGAAGCAATCCTCACTCCTCTGTCTGGAGAGATTAATCTTGTTTTACTAGACAAAACTGCAACAGAATATGCTGAGGTAAATAGCTTGATGGATACTTCTAATTCTTTTCTTGACCTTCCCCCACAACCAGTCTTTGCTTCAAGACCTATAACTAGGGTAAAGTCCCAGTAGGCCCCAAAGGATGAGTTACAAAGTGTGGCCCATGAGAAATTATGCTATACTCCAAAAGAACTATATGAGTTGTCCAAATTATACAGAAAGAAACCAGGGGAATATGTGTGGGAATACGTATTAAAGATGTGGGATAATGGTGGAAGTAATATAAAGTTGGATCAGGTTGAATTTACTGATATGGGCCCACTAAGCAGAGATTCTGCATTCTATATTGTAGCTCATTGGGATAGAAAGGGAGTTAACAGTTTGGGTGCTTGGTTGAAACATAAATGAAAAGGTAGCCAACATTATCTGAGGTTGAAGTGCCAGAACTGTCCTGGTATAATGTAGAGGAGAGGATCCAAAGACTTAGAAAGACTGGAATGTTAGAGTGGATTTATCATGGAAGACCTGCTCACACACCCATGGACTGTCCAGAGGACACACCTGTTAGCAAGACTGTGAAGAATAAATTTGTGAGACTAGCTCCATCATCCCTGAAGAGCTCTGTAGTCACCCTTCTCTTTAGCTTAGATATTACTGTGGGAACTGCTGTCACTGAGTGGGAAAATCCTTAAACCCAAAGGGGATAATCAAATCCTGAGTCAGCAGAAACCATGTGGCAGCAGGTAATCACCAAAGACAAGGTGGGCATGGCTATCATAATGTAAAACAGGCTCAAAGCAGCAGTCAAAATCATCTGACTCACAGAGACTTATGGTGTTGGTTAGTAGATCATGGAGTACCTAGTAGTAAAACAGATGCACAATCAACTAAATTCTTTTTTGAAGTAGAGAAGCAGAAGAATTCTAGGTCCACTGAACAGAAATGTACCTTGAATTACAATAGCAGAGAATCACAGCCCCTTAATCAATTCCCAGACATGAGACAGTTTACAGATCCAGAGCCCCTTGAATGAGGGGAAGGCTGGGTACACGAGGAGAAGGACACTGTTAAACTGCTCAAAATTTTTACTGCTAATCTTCCTCCTAGTCTTCCCCAGGGGGACCTATGGCCTTTTATCAGGGTAACTCTGCATTGGGGAAAAGGAAATGATCAGATATTTCTGGGATTTTTAGCCACTTGGACCATATGATCAAGCTCATCCAATGGTACTGGAAGTGTCAGTAGCAAAGAGATGCTCTTTGGTGGTTTTGGCAGGCTCCTATAAGAGAATCACAAGGCAGGCCTTTAGGATTTTTGTGTAAAGCTTTACCACACTCTGCAGATTACTCTCCATTTGAAAAACAGCTGTTGGCCTTCTAGGTATTAGTAGAGACAGAACACCTAACAATGGGCCACCAAGTTACCATGAGATCTGAGTTACCTAATATGAGCTGGGTGCTGTCAAACCCACCAAACCATAAAGTTCAGCATGCACAACAGCACTTCATCATCAAGTGGAAATGGTATATATGAGGTAGAACTTGAGTGGGTCCTGAAGGCACAAGTAAGTTACATGAGGAAGTGGCTCAAATGCCCATGGCCCCCAATCCTGCCACCTTAACCCCTTTTTCCCAGCCCACAGCTATGGCATTTCGAGGAGTTCCTTACAATCAGTTGACTGAGGAAGAGAAAACTCAGGCCTGGTTTACAGATGGTTCTGCACAATATGCAGGCACCATCTGAAATTGGATGGTTGGAGCACTGCAGCCCCTTTCTCAGATGTTCCTGAAGGAAAGAGGTGAAAGGAAATCCTCCCTATGGGTGAAACTTTGAGCTGTGCACCTGATTGATCACCTTGCTTGGAAAGAGAACTGGTCCAAGGTGGGTTTGTATACTAAATCATAGGCTGATGAACTGGTTTGGTTGGATGCTCAAGGACTTGGAAGAAACATGATTGTAAAATTGCTTACAAAGAAGTCTGGGAAGAGGTATGTGGATAGACCTTTCCGAGTGGGCAAAACACATGAAGATACTTGTGCCCCGTGTGAATGCTCACCAGAGGGTGACTTCAGCAGAAGATTTTAATAACCAAGTGGATAAAATTACCCATTTTGTTGCTACCAATCAGCTTCTTTCTCCAGCCACGCCAGTCATTGCACAATGGGCTCATGAAAAATGTGGTCATGGTGGTAGGGATGGAGGTTATGCATGGGCTCAGCAACATGGACTTCCACTCACCAAGGCTGACCTGGCCACAGCCACTGCTGAGTGCCTAATCTGCCAGCAACAGAGAATCACACTCAGTCCCCAATACGGCACCATTCCCTGAGGTGATCAGCCTGCTTCCTGGTGGAAGGTTGATTATATTGGAACACTTCCATCATGGAAGGGGCAGCGATTTGTTCTTACTGGAATAGACACATACTCTGGATATGGGTTTGCCTTCCCTGCATGAAATGATTCTGCCAAAACTACCATGCATGGACTTACAGAATGCCTTATCCACCATCATGGTATTCCACACAGTGTTGCTTCTGACCAAGGAACCCACTTCACAGTAAACGAAGTGAGGGAATGGGCACATGCTCGTGGAATTCTCTGGTCTTACAATGTTCCCCAACATCCAGAGGCAGCTGGGTTTACAGAATGGTGGAATGGTCTGTTGAAGACTCAATTACAGTGCCAACTAAGTGGCAACAGCATGCAGGGATGGGGCAGTGTTCACCAGGAGGCTGTGTATGCTCTGAATCAGCATCCACTCTATGGTGCTGTTTCTCCCATAGCCAGGATTCATGGGTCCAGGAATCTAGGGGTGGAAACAAGAGTGACTACACTCACTATCATTCCTAGTGATCCACTAGGAAAATTGTTGCTTCCTGTCCCTGCGAGCTTAAGCTCTGCTGGTCTATAAGTCTTGATTCCAAAAGGAGGAGCGCTTCCACCAGAAAACACAACAATAATCTCACTGAACTGGAAGTTAAGACTGCCACCTGGCCACTTTGGGCTTCTTATGCCTCTGAATCAACAGACAAGGAAGGGGATTACTGTACTGGCTGGGGTGATTGATCCTATTACGGGGAAATAGCACAGCAACTCCACAATGGAAGAAAAGCAGAAAATTCCTAGAATACAGGAGATCTCCTAGGGCATCTCTTAGTACTACCCTGCCCTGTGATTAAATTTAATGCAATACTGCAACAACCCAATCCAGGCAGGACTACCAATGGCCAAGAAACTTCAGGAATGAAGGTTTGGGTCATCCCACTCAGCAAAGAACCACAGCCAGCTGAAGTGCTTGCTGAGGGTAAAGGGAACATGGAATAGGTATTGGAGGAAGGTAGTGATAAATATGAGCTGTGGCCATGGGACTAGTTAAAGAAACAAGGACTAGATGTCATGAATATTTCCTCCTTGTTTGATTATGAGTATGTTTGTATTTGTCTGTAAGCAAAGATATTTGCTTTCTTCTCTGTTATCCCCTTATCATATGACATAAGCTGTACTGTTCATTTTGTAGTATTTAAGTTAAAGGAACTCAATTTTAAGAGTTAATGTCACCCAAGGATTTGCACCCTATTCTGGAGACATTTAGTTGCCAGTTTGCTGCCTACCCTATGGAATTTGGACTCATGCATACCCACAGTTGCATGAGACACTTCTATAATCACATAGCTATGCATTTACCACCACAATCAATATGAGAACATTCTCATTGTCTCAACCAAAAGATAGCAATGCAGTTCCCCTCTTTTATATGCCCCTAGTGTTGACATTAACTTTAGTACAGTACCTTTGTTACAGTTATTGAAAGAATATTATAATGTTATTATTAACTATAGACCTTAGTTTGCATCAATTTTATTTCTTCCCACATGTAACCCCAATTTTAACACCTTATAATAGTGATGGTTATTTGTTCTAGTTCATGTAAAAACTTTATGTTTGTACAATTAACCACCATCATTGTCCACACTAGGTTTTGTTAAATTATACAATTTCAATTTTTATCCTCTAGCTTTACTTCTGCTGAGGTACACAATGATAATCTTGCTCTTTCAACCAAACACTCATCTTTGCTGACTATACTTACAATATTGTGTTACCATCACACAGTATTGTTATCAATTTCTGAACATTTACAATCAATCTTCTTGAACATTCTGTATGCCTTAAGCATCAATTGTTCAATCTCTGCCTTCTTTCTATCTCCTGATAACCTATGCTCTCAAATTTATCATGCAGAATGTGTTTATTATAGTTATTTCATATTTGTATGTCCATACAATATCTGTCCTTTTTCTGGCTTATTTCACTTAAAATAATGTCCTCAAGTTTCATTCACATTGTTGTATAAATCACAACTTCATTCTTCCAAAAAATGCACTACATTCTTCATTTGTACACACCACAGATAATCCATCCACTAATCAACTGAGGGACCCTTGGACCACCTCCATCTGTTGGCAATTATTAATGATGCCACAGTAAACATTGGTGTGCAAATAGGCAAGAAAGGACAAGTACAAAATCAGGAAGCTTCACAGGAATGACTGGAATCTGCCTGGGTCTCAACCCTGGGAATCACCAACACTGATCTACACCCCTAGAGAGACCTGGACCTGCTATGCCTGCCTAAGTAAAAGTGACTGGGGTAGGTCCTTTCTGGGGATACCCTATTTCCAGAATCAGCCCAGCAGGTAAAAGTTATTAGAGATAATGAAAACAGTGTTAAAAACATATCAAGGCAAATAAATTACAAAGAGTGCAGATCAACATTCCTTCAGGAGCCAGAGGGAAGAGCTAGGCTTTTCCTGGGTGCAAAACAACAGCACAAAGAAGGCAATCTCAAAAAATCATTCCATATATGCAGGGCAAGAATCAGATTAATAAGTGCTGAAGAAATTCTGATCAAACACAAGCTATGCTAGAGGTCTAGAATAAGTTGAACCAACTGTCAAAAAAATGTAAAGCACAAAGCCAATCAACAAGAAAACCCTAGGCAAGAGAGAGAAGACAACCTCTAATCAGATGCTTAGTGTGATGGTTAGGTTTGTGTCAACTTGGTCAGGTGATAATGTCCAGGTGTCTGGTCAAACAAGCACTGGCCTAAACATTACTCTAAGGACATTTGTGGATGGTTAATAAATCAGAAGGCTGATTTATTAAATCATCAGCCAATCGACTGCATTTGTGACTTATTGCATCAATGAACTGTGTGTCTTCTGCAATGAGAGAATTCAATCAGCTGAATTTAATCTAATCAGTTGAAGACATTAAAGGGAGAAGAGAGAGAATCTTCACTGACAAATGCTTTTTTCTTAACCTTCATCAGAGTTGCCAGCTTGCTGCCTGCCCTATGGAATTTGGGTTCATGCATCCTTCCATATGGAATCTGAATTTAGGCATCCCCCCTGTTGCATGAAACACTTTTATAAAATCTTGTATTTTCAGATACCTCCTGTTGGTTCTGTTTTGCTAGAGAACCCTATCTAATACATCTTGATATCAGGAGTAGTTCTTAAGAAATAGCATCTTAAAATGGGCTATTATAATTGGTTTTCTATACTGATTAGATTCAAAAGCTCTAATGATTCCATTTCCAATAATCAAGATGGCACTGATAGTCTATGTCATGAGTTGGCAATGGAGATATGCAAATTATCACCATTTGATTTTCCTGCTCATACTCTTGTATGAGGAAAGGCTATGGGTGAAAATGTTTTTGACCTTAAAAAACCTTAAAAGAGATTTGTAAAATTAAGAGGTACAGTGATGTTGGATGGCTGTTCTTTGATATACTGGATAAAGTTATAAGAGAAAAGAATAAGTTAAAGGCTTCAGATAGGAAACTTAAATGCCAAATAGCAGATGTAAATGTTTCTATGTGTGCCCTGAAAGAAGATCTTATTTCCTGTGGCCACAGACTTGAGAACTCTGAAAACTAGACTCAAACTCTCATTTTGCCAGTAGCATATTTGCAATGTAAACTAAAATCTCAACCTCAGAGGGTGGCAGCATTGATTGAAAAAGAATGGGATCCTGAAAATTTGGATGGGGACATCTGGGTTGATAATAATGGCATGGGGACATAGAAACACTGGATTCAGCTGAATCTTTGCTAGATATACATGTAATGGCCTGCCCCAAGGAAAGAGCCCACCGCCATCTTCAGTATATCATGAGGAGAGAGATACCCAACATCCACCTAAAAGATTAGCCATTTAGGATCTGCTAATCTTGTAATCACCTCTTCTGAGGAAGCCTCACTCACTCCTCTGTCTGGAGAGATTAATCCTTTTTCACCAGATGAAATTGCAGTGGAATGTCCTGAGGTAATTGGCTTGAAGAATACTTCTTATTCTTTTCATGACCCATCCCAGCACCACTCTTTACTTCAAGACTTTAACTAGACTAAAGTACCAACAAGTCCCAAAGAGTGAGGTACAAAGTGTGAACCATATAGCAGTGCACTATACTCCAAAAGACCTGCATGATTTTTCCAATTTATTTAGACAGAAATCAGGGAATATATGTGGGAATGAATATTAAGAGTGTGGGACAATTGTGGAAGGAATATAAAGTTAGATCAGGCTGCATTTATTGATTGGGCCCACTAAACAGAGATTCTGCAGCTTTGTAGCTTGAGGGGTTAGAAAGGGTGTTAACAGTTTGTCTGGGTGGTTGGCTGGAACATGCTTAAAAAGGTGAATGACATTACTTCAGGTCAAAATGCCAGACCTGCCCTGGTATTATGTAAAGGAGAGGGTCCAAAGGCTTAGAAAGATTTTAATGTTAAATGAATTTATCATGGAAGATCAGCTCAAAAACCCCTGGAATGTCCAGAGGACATGCCTTTTACAAGGACTGTGAGGAATAAATTTGTGAAATTAGCTACATCATTGCTGAAGAGCTCTATAGCTCCCCATCTCTGTAGATCAGATATTACTGTGGGAACTGCTGCACTGAGCTGGGATCCCAGGTAACTGCACTGGGGAAAAGGAAATGATCAGATATTTCAGGGATTATTAGATATGGGTTCAGAAGTGACAGAAGCCATGTGCCAGCAGTTAATCACCAAAGACAAGGTTGGCATGGCTACCACAAGCAAAAGCAGGCTCAAAGCAGCAGTCAAAATGATCTGATTTTCAGAGACTTACTGTATTGGCTAGCAGAACATGGAGTACAAAGAAGCAAAATAGATGGGAGTCTACTAAATTCTTGTTTGGTCAGTATAAACAGAAGAATTCTAGGTCAAGTGAACAAAAGCCTTACAAGAACAGAGAGTCATAGCCCCTTAATCAATTCTCAGACTTGAAACAATTTACAGACCCAGAGCCCCTTGAATGAGGGGAATGCTGGTTACCCTTGGGGAAGGACACTTTTACGTTGCAAAAATTTATATTGTTAATCTTCCTCCCAGCCTTTCACAAGGGGACCTACCATCTTTTACCAGGGTAACTGTGCACTGGGGAAAATGAAATGATCAGATATTTCAGGGATTTTAAGATATGGGTTCAGAAGTGACATTAATTCCAGGGGACCCAAAATGTCACTCTGGTACACCAGAGTAGGGGCTTATGGAGGTCAGGTGATTGATGCAGTTTTAGCTAGGATCCATCAAACAGTGAATCCAGTTGGTCCCTGGAACACTCTGTGGTTATTTCCCTAGTTCCAGATGCATAACTGGAACAGACTTACTCAAAAACTTGCAGAATTTCCCGCATTGGTTCCCTGACTTGTGGGTTGAGGGCTTTTATGGTAGGAAAGGCCAAATAAGAGTCATTAGAACTGCCCCTCCTTAGCAAAATAGTGAACCAGAAACAGTACCAGAATTCTGGAGGGAATGCAGAGATTAATGCCCCTCTTAAGGTCCTGAAGGATGCAGGGGTGGGTTTCTCACCACATCCTCATTCAACTCTCCCATTTGGTCTGTGCAGAAAAGAGATGGACCTTGTAAGATGACAGTGGATTACCATAAGCTCAACCAGTTGGTGACTCCAGTTGCAGTTTCTGTTCCAGATGTGGTATCATTGCTTGAGCAAGTCAACACTTCCCCTAGTACCTGGTATGCAGCTATTGATCTGACAAATGCTTTTTTCTTAATTGCTGTTAGTAAGGACCACCAGAAACACTTTATATTCAGCAGGCAAGGCCCACAGAATGCCTTCAATGTCCCATCTCAGGGGTATATCAACTCCCCAGCCCTATGTCATAATTGTCCTCAGTGACCTTGATTGATACTTCCTCCCACAAGTCATCACACTGGTCCATTATATTGATGATATCATGTTGATTAAACCTAGTGAGCAAGAAGTAGCAACTACTCTAGATTTAATGGTAAGGCATTTGCATAGCAGACAATGAGAGAGAAATTCAAAAAAATACAGGGGCCTTCCATCTCAGTAAAATTTTTGGGGTGTCCAGTGGTGTGGGGCATGTTAAGATATCCCTCCCAAGGTACAGGATAAGATGTTCCATCTGGCCCCTCCTATGAACAAAATAAGGCACAATGCCTAGTTGGCCTCTTTGGATTTTGAAGACAACATATTCTTCATTTGGATGTGCTAGTCTGGCCCATTTACAGAGTGACCAGAAAAGCTTCTAGTTTTCAGTGGGGACTGGAACAGGAAGTGGCTTTGCAACAGGTCCAGGCTGCTGTGCAAGCTGCTCTGCCACTTGGAACATATGATCTAGCTGATCCAATAATACTGGAAGTATCAGTAGCAAATGGACATGCTGCTTGGAGCCCTTGGAAGGCTCCTATAGGAGAATCACAACACAGGCCCTTACAATTTTGGAGTAAAGTCTTATCATCCTCTGCAGATAACTACTCTCCTTTTGAGAAACTACTTTTTGCCTTCTATTGGGTGTTAGTAGAGACAGAATGCTTAACCATGGGTAATCAACTTATCATAAGACCTGAGTTTCCTATCATGATCTGGGTGTTTTCCAACCCACCAAGCCATAAAGTTTGGCATGCACAGCAGCACTCCATCATAAAATGGAAAAAGTATATATGAGATAGGGCTTGAGCAGGTCCTGAAGGCACAAGTTACATGAGGAAATGGTCCAAATTCCCATGGCCCCCACTACTGATACATTACTTTCTCTTTCCCAGCCCACAGCTATTGTCTCTTTGGATGTTCCTTGCAATCAGTTGACTAAAGAAGAGAAAACTTGGGCCTGGTTTACAGGTGGTTCTGAATGATATGCAGGTATCACCTGAAAGTAGACAGCTGCAGCACTGCAGCCCATTTTGGGGTTGTCTCTGAGGGACAGTGGTGAGAGGAAATCCTCCCAGTGGATGAAACTTCAAGCAGTGCACCTGCTTGTTCATTTTGCTTGGAAGGAGAACTGGCCAGAGATGCACTGTATACTGATTCATGAGCTGCTGCTAATGGTTTGGCTGGACAATCAGGGACTTGGAAGGAACATTTTTGAAAGACTGTTGACAAAGAAGTCTGGGGAAGAGGTATGTTGGCAGAAAACATGAAGATAATTCTGTCCCATGTGAATGCTTACCAGAGGGTGACTTCAGCAGAGGAAGATTTTAATAATCAAGTGGATAAAATGACCCATTCAGTGGATACAAGTCAGCCTCTTTCCCTAGCCTCTCCTGTCATGGCCCAATAGGATCATGAAAGAAGTGGTCATGGTGGAAGGGAAAGAAGCTAAGCATGGGCTCAGCAATATGGGCTTCCACTCACCAAGGCCAACCTGGCCACAGCCACTGCTGAGTGCCCAACCTTCCAGCAACAGAGATCCACACTTAGTCTCTGATACAACACCATTCCCTGAGGTGATCAGCCTGCTGCCTGGTGGCAGGCTGATTACATTGGATCACTTCCATCAGGGAGGGAGCTGAGATTTGTTCTCACTGGAATAGACACGAATTCTCAAACTTACCTGCTATGACCCACAAACCTACTGCATTCCTCGTCGCCCTTGAACATCTTAAACAAGCCCCTTCATCAATACCTCCACAATATCTGTTCCCTCCATCAGGCACATTCTTCTCCTGATAATTCTGTGGCTCCCACCATGTAGACTTGAGACTTCTGCTCAAATATCAGCTGTCTGGCTGAGCTTGCCTGAACACCCACTTTCTCCTATTTTATCTACTTTCATTTCCTTTTAGCTCTTGTCACCATATCACAAGTTATATGATTGTTATTATTTTGCTTATATACTTTTTTATAATCTGCTCTTAGGAAATTGATTTTCAGCATTCTAAACTCATTGCCTAGACACTGTCTGGCACATAGTCTGAATTTAATATATAATCCTCCAAAGTATGAATGGGTACCTCATAAAAACTAGAATACATGACTGCTTGGGGAAAAGAATTAGGATAGGAACATAATTTCTAATACAAATGGTACAAGAGATACCTTAAGGAGGACCACATCCATGATCAAAATAAAGAAATTAATTTCTTGTTCACCAAATGTCATGTATGGCATCTCCACTAGGTCAGTAATGCCTGATGCATGGAAATTAGCAGTTATTTTTCCCTTGCTGTCTTTGTGGTGATATCAATGACATGAATCAGGAAATTATACATGAACTTCAGATTGCCTTCTTGGATTTTCAGGGGAACCAGAATTACAACTCATCCTCTTTGGGCTGTTCCTGTCCATGTATCTGGTCACCATCTTGGGAACCTGTTCAGTATCCTGGCCTCCATCACTGTCTCCAACTTCCAAACACTCATTTACTTCTTCTTCTCCAATCTGTCCTATGCTGACATGTTTGTCATCTCTGCCACCATCCTGTAGATTCTGTAAGTGTATCAGACAATGTTTCTATCATTTTAGTATTGATTCATGAACACAAAAAGAGTATTCTTGAAAACTTACATAAGTAGTAGCACATTACTAATACCATCTCAAAACAATGTCGTTTACAAAAATGATGTGAATTTTAACTCTCTGTAAAGCACATTTACCTGATTAAATTCTTGTTTAACAGATGCATAATAATGCTGGGGGATGAACTTCATTTTTGTTGTCAATTTGTTGTTACAACAATTCTGTGAAAATTCTGGAGCCTCTCTCCATTCACACAACTGAGAATTTCTATAATATATGTGCATAAAGGGTACTTGTATGAGTTTCAACAATCAATGCATATTCAACATATATATATATATATATATATATATATATATATATATATGTATTTACCCAATTGAAAAATAGAAGAACAAATACACATTTTTATAGTTAAGCTATCAGCTTAGAAACATGCCTGAAAATTCTTGTAGAAGTATCTCATAATTGTTCCACATAAAATCCCATCTTCTGGAGAGAATGATATTTCCAAATATTAGATTTCCAAATTAGGCTTTAAAACTAATAGGTACTCACAGGAATTCTACAATCCAAAATGTATATGTCTAAACCATTGTTGTATTCACCAAATTCACGGATGAAATAACCAAATCTCAAGGGAAAGAATCAATGGTTTTGTTTCCATTTTCTCATCTGGTATTAAAGCATGTGAAAAGGAAAACACTCCTCAGCTCTGGTAAAGGGAACAGAGAATCAATATCTCAGTCATATATTTTTTATTCCTAGAGATTTAGCACTTAAAAGTATTCATAATTTGGAATTAAGATACAAATCATTATTGGGATAACAGGTTTATTGATGAATGAAATCCCCCAAAGTCTTAACCTTTTTTTTCAATTATGTGAAAGGAGTTGTAGTGTATCTTATCTCAAGAAAGTTAGTCATGGAATTACATTATATCCTAAATTGTGTCTCAAGGCAAGATTGGATTTCCTTTTCTCTTCATCACTTTAATTTTTCTGTTTTAAATTTTATGAAACTCACTAATGTTTTGGGTGTACAGATGAATTAAAGGGGGAATGTTGTATATTGAGACATTTTACAATGCTGATGTTATAGTTAGTACAAGGCATCACATTCTGATTTGTTACCAGTGACTAGTGCAGATGAAAGTCATATGGAAACCAAAGATTGTTGGGTTTAAACAGTGTTTTATTTTTCCAGCTGCTATAAGTTTCATACACTGGGTTGAATTTATACCAGGAATTTATTGGCTCAGAAGGCTAGTATGCTTGCTTCCTCATGGTTTGGTCTTCTTGCTGGCTGGCAAACTTTGGTTTTCCTTGGCTTTTCTATCAAATGGCAATTAACTTGGAAATGCCTTGTCATTTCTCCTCTGAGTTCTGTTATCACCCAGTTTCTGGCTGCTCCCCATTGCTTTTATCTCTATCCAACTTTCTCTCTGCTTATAAATTATTCCAATAATCCATATTGAAACCCAAACATATTCAGTTTGACCACATCTTAACTGAAGTAACATCTTAAAGTTATCTTTTTATAACTGGTTTATACCCACCAGAATATGGAGCAATACCAAAAACATAACAAAACTACCCACAATTTCTTATCCCAGCATTATTCATAGAACTTATCAAAACACACCTAGTATACTATATCCATTATTCTTTCACATATTATTAGAAAGTGTAAAATACACCCTTTGAACACATATTATTAGAAGGTGTATAATACATCCCTCTGAATTAACCTAATAATACCAGCAAACAAAATGTGTATTTCTACTCACAGGAATTCTTAGATTTTTGTATAGAACATCAAGTGGTACAAGGAGGAATGAAAATGCTGGATGTAAGGATGGCAATGTATCTTCATATTTTCTTGTAAGATAATGGTTAATGTTCCCATCATTTTGTGAGTATATATGGCATAGATCTCTTCCCTCAGGTGCTAGATTTTACATACAAAATAAATGGAATTCAGCCCCTGTCTTTCTATTTTTCTTGTTCTAAAGTATTAAATTATGAAGGATTGCCAGGCATCCAGATTAAATTATGCTGTAAATTCAAACAATTTAATGAAATGGTGAGCCTTAGAGAGGATGAACACACTGATATTTATATTTAATGGATACTTAACATGTACATATATTATCTGATTAATCCTAAATTGATGAATGTCAGTTAAACTAAGTAGGATTAAAAATGAAGAAACAAAGGACTTGAAAGTGAAAAAACATATGTCCTACCCATAGCTGTGGTCCTGCAACCCCAAAAGACCTGACAAAGGAACAATGCTCAGATATGAGACTTGAGAAAATAAAACATGAGAGACATGAAAATTTGAAAAATCTGGGACCAAAGGGGCATAATTTAATTTCCAGATATTTGGTTTTTAAGTCTTTCTTAATCCCAAAACCAAAAACTAAAGCACAGTTATTGAGAATAGGGTGTTCTCCTGAGAATCCACCCCAGGGTCCTCTTGATGTCCCTGTTCCTCAGGCTGTAGATGAAGGGGTTCAGCATGGGGGTGACCAGCATATACATGACTGAGGCCATCATAACCTTCCTGGGTGAATGTGAGTAATCTAAACTCAGATACACTCCCATCCCTGTCCCATGAAATAGGCAAACAACTGCCAGGTGAGAGCCACAGGTGGAAAAGGCTTTATACTTCCCACCTGAAGATGGAATTTTCAGAATTGTGGAAACAATTTGTGTATAAGAGAAAATGATCAGTGAGACAGGTATTCCACCAAAGATGGCAACAATAAAATATACTAATATGTTACTGGAGAAGGGGTCATAACAGGCAAGTTTAAGAAGTTGAGAAGGATCACAGAAGAAATGAGGGACTTCTACACCTGAACAGAATATTAGCTGTGACACCATTAAGCAGTGTAGCTGGGAGTCCAAAAGGCTGAAGACAAAAGACAGCAGAACCAGCAGCCACACAGCCGGGGATTCATGATAGCTGGATAGTGGAGGGGTAACAGATTGCCACAAACCTGTCAGAAGCCATCACAGTCAGAATCAGACTGTCAAAACAACCAAAAAGAATAAACAAGGACATCTGAATCAGGCAGCCTGTATAGGAAATGACTCCTCGGTGAGTGTGAATATCCATAAGCATCTTTGGGACTGTGGTAGATGTGAAACCGATGTCAGCCAAGGACAGGTTGAAGAGGAAGAAGTACATTGGAGTGTGGAGGTGGGAGTCAGAGCTGATGGTCAGCATGATGAGTAGGTTCCCCAGGACAGTGACCAGATACATGGTCAAAAAAAGCCCAAATAGGAGGGGTTGTAGTTTTGGATCAGCTGAGAGCCATAATGGGTGGAATTCGGAGACACTAGTTAGATTCTGTGATTCCATGAAGCAGATTGATATTTGGAAAAGAAAATAGGTTTGTTATAGGCAAATAGAATATAGACACCCATCACTGCATCTGTATTTCAGATACAAGTAATTCATATAAAAGTATTCACCCTCAAGGAACATGCACCCTGGTGCCTTAGCAATTCTTTTCGGTTGTTATCTGCCCATTCTTTTTAGAATGTTTTTCATTAGTTTATTTGCATTTCACCTGTTATTCTGTACACTCACTATAGAGATACTTGGAGCAAGGACACAGAGCTGAAAAAACAGCCATGAATGCAGTTAAATGTGTGTTTCCTCCACTGAAGAAACATAAGGGATAAGAAATATTCTTCTGCTTTAAGAAAATGTTCTAATTAAAGGACATAAGCGTGCAGTCAAATGTCCTTTAACAAAATGCAGTGGAATAAATCCTCCTGATTTAGACAATTTATTAATACCTTATATAACTATGTAAAAGTCTGATGACATTTTTTAGTTGTTTGACTCCTGGCACCAGTTAAGGCTCACAATCCACGTTGCTTCCACCCCATATATGGTTATGGCTCTGTCCTTTGGCATTAACCAGAGATTTCAACCAAGCAAGTCAATTCCTAGCATGAGGACTCTGAACACTGTCTCACCCACTAACCATAGTAGAAACATCAATCTCGCCATGTGTCTTGCTCCCTGAAGCCATTTTCAGACCACTTTTTAACATCTAGCCTGCTCTACCCAAACAGCCACTTTGAGTGAGTAACAGCCTTTCCAGATATTCTTGCTCCGTGTGTGTGTGTGTGTGTGTGTGTGTGTGTGTGTGTGTGTGTGTGTAATTAGTGTTGACATCTGTACCACATTTTGTGGGGTGGTAAGTCCTGTGGCTTCAAAATTATCATAAAAAGCTGGAATCAGAAAACTTGATTCTATGATTAAGACAAGTGTGTTTAGCAGATGATGTTTATATATAAGAGTTAAATCTATATTAGAGAGGCGGGGCAAGATGGCAGACTGGTGAGCTGTATGTTTTAGTTACTCCTCCAGGAAAGTAGGTAGAAAGCCAGGAACTGCGTGGACTGGACACCACAGAGCAATCTGACTTTGGGCATACTTCATACAACACTCATGAAAACGTGGAACTGCTGAGATCAGCGAAATCTGTAAGTTTTTGCGGCCAGGGGACCCGCGCCCCTCCCTGCCAGGCTCAGTCCCGTGGGAGTAGGGGCTGTCAGCTCCAGGAAGGAGAAGGGAGAACTGCAGTGGCAGCCCTTACTGGAAACTCATTCTACTGATCCAAACTCCAACCATAGATAGACTGAGACCAGACACCAGAAAATCTGAGAGCAGCCAGCCCAGCAGAGAGGAGACAGGCATAGAAAAAAAAACAACACGAAAAACTCCAAAATAAAAGCAGAGGATTTTTGGAGTTCTGGTGAACATAGAAAGGGGAAGGGCAGAGCTCAGACCCTGAGGCGCACATGCAAATCCCGAAGAAAAGCTGATCTCTCTGCCCTGTGGACCTTTCCTCAATGGCCCTGGTTGCTTTGTCTCTTAGCATTTCAATAACCCATTAGATCTCTGAGGAGGGCCCTTTTTTTTTTTCTTTTTTTTTTTAATCCTTTTTTCTTTTCCTAAAACAATTACTCTAAGAAGCCCAATACAGAAAGCTTCAAAGACTTGCAATTTGGGCAGGTCAAGTCAAGAGCAGAACTAAGAGAGCTCTGAGACAAAAGGCAATAATCCAGTGGCTGAGAAAATTCACTAAACACCACAACTTCCCAAGAAAACGGGGGTGTCCGCTCACAGCCATCATCCTGGTGGACAGGAAACACTCCTGCCCATCGCCAGCCCCATAGCCCAGAGCTGCCCCAGACAACCCAGTGTGACGGAAGTGCTTCAAATAACAGGCACACACACCACAAAACTGGACGTGGACATTAGCCTTCCCTGCAACCTCAGCTGATTGTCCCAGAGTTGGGAAGGTGGAGCAGTGTGAATTAACAAAGCCCCATTCAGCCATCATTTCAGCAGACTGGGAGACTCCCTACACAGCCCAGCAGCCCAGAACTGCCCTGGGGGGACGGCACTCACCTGTGACATAGCACAGTCATCCCTCAACAGAGGGCCCGGGGTGCACAGCCTGGAAGAGGGGCCCACTTGCAAGTCTCAGGAGCCATACGCCAATACCAAGGACTTGTGGGTCAGTGGCAGAGACAAACTGTGGCAGGACTGAACTGAAGGATTAGACTATTGCAGCAGTTTTAAAACTCTAGGATCACCAGGGAGATTTGATTGTTAGAGCCACCCTCCCTCCCTGACTGCCCAGAAACACGCCCCATATACAGGGCAGGCAACACCAACTACACACGCAAGCTTGATACACCAATTGGACCCCACAAGACTCACTCCCCCACTCATCAAAAAGGCTAAGCAGGGGAGAACTGGCTTGTGGAGAACAGGTGGCTCGTGGACACCACCTGCTGGTTAGTTAGAGAAAGTGTACTCCATGAAGCTGTAGATCTGATAAATTAGAGATAAGGACTTCAATTGCTCTACAAATCCTAAAAGAACCCTATCAAGTTCAGCAAATGCCACGAGGCCAAAAACAACAGAAAATTATAAAGCATATGAAAAAACCAGACGATATGGATAACCCAAGCCCAAGCACCCAAATCAAAAGACCAGAAGAGACACAGCACCTAGAGCAGCTACTCAAAGAACTAAAGATGAACAATGAGACCATAGTATGGGATACAAAGGAAATCAAGAAGACCCTAGAAGAGCATAAAGAAGACATTGCAAGACTAAATAAAAAAATGGATGATCTTATGGAAATTAAAGAAACTGTTGACCAAATTAAAAAGATTCTGGACACTCATAGTACAAGACTAGAGGAAGTAGAACAACGAATCAGTGACCTGGAACACGACAGAATGGAAAATGAAAGCATAAAAGAAAGAATGGGGAAAAAAATTGAAAAAATCGAAATGGACCTCAGGGATATGATAGATAATATGAAACGTCCAAATATAAGACTCATTGGTGTCCCAGAAGGGGAAGAAAAGGGTAAAGGTCTAGGAAGAGTATTCAAAGAAATTGTTGGGGAAAACTTCCCAAATCTTCTAAACAACATAAATGCACAAATCATAAATGCTCAGCGAACTCCAAATAGAATAAATCCAAATAAACCCACTCCGAGACATATACTGATCACACTGTCAAACACAGAAGAGAAGGAGCAAGTTCTGAAAGCAGCAAGAGAAAAGAAATTCACCACATACAAAGGAAACAGCATAATACTAAGTAGTGACTACTCAGCAGCCACCATGGAGGGAAGAAGGCAGTGGCATGATATATTAAAAATTCTGAGTGAAAAAAATTTCCAGCCAAGAACACTTTATCCAGCAAAGCTCTCCTTCAAATTTGAGGGAGAGCTTAAATATTTCACAGACAAACAAATGCTGAGAGAATTTGCTAACAAGAGACCTGCCCTACTGGAGATACTAAAGGAAGCCCTACAGACAGAGAAACAAAGAAAGGACAGAGAGACTTGGAGAAAGGTTCAGTACTAAAGAGATTCGGTATGGGTACAATAAAGGATATTAATAGACAGAGGGGAAAAATATGACAAACATAAACCAAAGGATAAGATGCTGATTCAAGAAATACCTTCATGGTTATAACGTTGAATGTAAATGGATTAAACTCCCCAATTAAAAGTTATAGATTCGCAGAATGGATTAAAAAAAATGAACCATCAATATGTTGCATACAAGAGACTCATCTTAGACACAGGGACACAAAGAAACTGAAAGTGAAAGGATGGAAAAAAATATTTCATGAAAGCTACAGCCAAAAGAAAGCAGGTATAGCAATATTAATCTCACATAAAATAGACTTCAAATGCAGGGATGCTTTGAGAGACAAAGAAGGCCACTACATACTAATAAAAGGAGCAATTCAGCAAGAAGAAATAACAATCGTAAATTTCTATGCACCCAATCAAGGTGCCACAAAATACATGAGAGAAACACTGGCAAAACTAAAGGAAGCAATTGATGTTTCCACAATAATTGTGGGAGACTTCAACACATCACTCTCTCCTATAGATAGATCAACCAGACAGAAGACCAATAAGGAAATTGAAAACCTAAACAATCTGATAAATGAATTAGATTTAACAGACATCTACAGGACATTACATCCCAAATCACCAGGATACACATACTTTTCTAGTGCTCACGGAACTTTCTCCAGAATAGATCATATGCTGGGACATAAAACAAGCCTCAATAAATTTAAAAAGATTGAAATTATTCAAAGCACATTCTCTGACCACAATGGAATACAATTAAAGTCAATAACCATCAGAGACTTAGAAAATTCACAAATACCTGGAGGTTAAACAACACACTCCTAAACAATCAGTGGGTTAAAGAAGAAATAGCAAGAGAAATTGCTAAATATATAGAGACGAATGAAAATGAGAACACAACATACCAAAACCTATGGGATGCAGCAAAAGCAGTGCTAAGGGGGAAATTTATAGCACTAAACGCATATATTAAAAAGGAAGAAAGAGCCAAAATCAAAGAACTAATGGATCAACTGAAGAAGCTAGAAAATGAACAGCAAACCAATCCTAAACCAAGTAGAAGAAAAGAAATAACAAGGATTAAAGCAGAAATAAATGACATAGAGAACAAAAAAACAATAGAGAGGATAAATATCACCAAAAGTTGGTTCTTTGAGAAGATCAACAAGATTGACAAGCCCCTAGCTAGACTGACAAAATCAAAAAGAGAGAAGACCCATATAAACAAAATAATGAATGAAAAAGGTGACATAACTGCAGATCCTGAAGAAATTAAAAAAATTATAAGAGGATATTATGAACAACTGTATGGCAACAAACTGGATAATGTAGAAGAAATGGACAATTTCCTGGAAACATATGAACAACCTAGACTGACCAGAGAAGAAATAGAAGACCTCAACCAACCCATCACAAGCAAAGAGATCCAATCAGTCATCAAAAATCTTCCCACAAATAAATGCCCAGGGCCAGATGGCTTCACAGGGGAATTCTACCAAACTTTCCAGAAAGAACTGACACGAATCTTACTCAAACTCTTTCAAAACATTGAAGAAAATGCAACACTACCTAACTCATTTTATGAAGCTAACATCAATCTAATACCAAAACCAGGCAAAGATGCTACAAAAAAAGGAAAACTACCGGCCAATCTCCATAATGAATATAGATGCAAAAATCCTCAACAAAATACTTGCAAATCGAATCCAAAGACACATTAAAAAAATCATACACCATGACCAAGTGGGGTTCATTCCAGGGATGCAAGGATGGTTCAACATAAAGAAATCAATCAATGTATTACAACACATTAACAAGTCAAAAGGGAAAAATCAATTGATCATCTCAACAGATGCTGAAAAAGCATTTGACAAAATCCAACATCCGTTTGTGATAAAAACACTTCAAAAGGTAGGAATTGAAGGAAACTTCCTCAACATGATAAAGAGCATATATGGAAAACCCACAGCCAGCATAGTACTCAATGGTGAGAGACTGAAAGCCTTCCCTCTAAGATCAGGAACAAGACAAGGATGCCCGCTGTCACCACTGTTATTCAACATTGTGCTGGAAGTGCTAGCCAGGGCAATCCGGCAAGACAAAGAAATAAAAGGCATCCAAATTGGAAAAGAAGAAGTAAAACTGTCATTGTTTGCAGATGATATGATCTTATATCTAGAAAACCCTGAGAAATCGACGATACAGCTACTAGAGCTAATAAACAAACTTAGCAAAGTAGAAGGATACAAGATTAATGCACATAAGTCAGTAATGTTTCTATATGCTAGAAATGAACAAACTGAAGAGACGCTCAAGAAAAAGACACCGTTTTCAATAGCAACTAAAAAAATCAAGTACCTAGGAATAAACTTAACCAAAGATGTAAAAGACCTATACAAAGAAAACTACATAACTCTACTAAAAGAAATAGAAGGGGACCTTAAAAGATGGAAAAATATTCCATGTTCATGGATAGGAAGGCTAAATGTCATTAAGATGTCAATTCTACCCAAACTCATCTACAGATTCAATGCAATCCCAATCAAAATTCCAACAACCTACTTTGCAGACTTGGAAAAGCTAGTTATCAAATTTCTTTGGAAAGGGAAGATGCCTCGAATTGCTAAAGACACTCTAAAAAAGAAAAATGAAGTGGGAGGACTTACACTCCCTGACTTTGAAGCTTATTATAAAGCCACAGTTGCCAAAACAGCATGGTACTGGCACAAAGATAGTCATATAGATCAATGGAATTGAATTGAGAATTCGGAGATAGACCCTCAGATCTATGGCCGACTGATCTTTGATAAGGCCCCCAAAGTCACTGAACTGAGTCATAATGGTCTTTTCAACAAATGGGGCTGGGAGAGTTGGATATCCATATCCAAAAGAATGAAAGAGGAACCCTACCTCACCCCCTACACAAAAATTAACTCAAAATGGACCAAAGATCTCAATATAAAAGAAAGTACCATAAAACTCCTGGAAGATAATGTAGGAAAACATCTTCAAGACCTTGTATTAGGCGGCCACTTCCTAGACTTTACACCCAAAGCACAAGCAACAAAAGAGAAAATAGATAAATGGGAACTCCTCAAGCTTAGAAGTTTCTGCACCTCAAAGGAATTTCTCAAAAAGGTAAAGAGGCAGCCAACTCAATGGGAAAAAATTTTTGGAAACCATGTATCTGACAAAAGACTGATATCTTGCATATATAAAGAAATCCTACAACTCAATGACAATAGTACAGACGGCCCAATTATAAAATGGGCAAAAGATATGAAAAGACAGTTCTCTGAAGAGGAAATACAAATGGCCAAGAAACACATGAAAAAATGTTCAGCTTCGCTAGCTATTAGAGAGATGCAAATTAAGAACACAATGAGATACCATCTAACACCGGTTAGAATGGCTGCCATTAAACAAACAGGAAACTACAAATGCTGGAGGGGATGTGGAGAAATTGGAACTCTTATTCATTGTTGGTGGGACTGTATAATGGTTCAGCCACTCTGGAAGTCAGTCTGGCAGTTCCTTAGAAAACTAGATATAGAGTTACCATTCGATCCAGCGATTGCACTTCTCGGTATATACCCGGAAGATCGGAAAGCAGTGACACGAACAGATATCTGCACGCCAATGTTCATAGCAGCATTATTCACAATTGCCAAGAGATGGAAGCAACCCAACTGTCCTTCAACAGATGAGTGGATAAATAAAATGTGGTATATACACACGATGGAATACTATGCGGCAGTAAGAAGGAACGATCTCGTGAAACATATGACAACATGGATGAACCTTGAAGACATAATGCTGAGCGAAATAAGCCAGGCACAAAAAGAGAAATATTATATGCTACCACTAATGTGAACTTTGAAAAATGTAAAACAAATGGTTTATAATGTAGAATGTAGGGGAACTAGCAATAGAGAGCAATTAAGGAAGGGAGAACATTAATCCAAGAAGAACAGGTAAGCTATTTAACGTTCTGGGGATGCCCAGGAATGACTATGGTCTGTTAATTTCTGATGGATATAGTAGGAACAAGTTCACAGAAATGTTGCTATATTATGTAACTTTCTTGGGGTAAAGTAGGAACATGTTGGAAGTTAAGCAGTTATCTTAGGTTAGTTGTCTTTTTCTTACTCCCTTGTTATGGTCTCTTTGAAATGTTCTTTTATTGTATGTTTGTTTTCTTTTTAACTTTTTTTTCATACAGTTGATTTAAAAAAGAAGGGAAAGTTAAAAAAAAAAAAAGAAAAACAAGGAAAAAAAAAGATGCCGTGCCCCCTTGAGGAGCCTGTGGAGAATGCAGGGGTATTAGCCTACCCCACCTCCATGGTTGCTAACATCACCACAGACATAGGGGACTGGTGGTTTGATGGGTTGAGCCCTCTACCATAAGTTTTACCCTTGGGAAGATGGTTGCTGCAAAGGAGAGGCTAGGCCTCCCTGTATTTGTGCCTAAGAGTCTCCTCCTGAATGCCTCTTTGTTGCTCAGATGTGGCCCTCTCTCTCTGGCTAAGCCAACTTGAAAGGTGAAATCACTGCCCTCCCCCCTACGTGGGATCAGACACCCAGGGGAGTGAATCTCCCCGGCAACGTGGAATATGACTCCCGGGGAGGAATGTAGACCTGGCATCGTGGGACGGAGAACATCTTCTTGACCAAAAGGGGGATGTGAAAGAAATGAAATAAGCTTCAGTGGCAGAGAGATTCCAAAACGAGCCGAGAGGTCACTCTGGTGGGCACTCTTACGCACACTTTAGATAACCCTTTTTAGGTTCTAAAGAATTGGGGTAGCTGGTGGTGGATACCTGAAACTATCAAACTACAACCCAGAACCCATGAATCTTGAAGACAGTTGTATAAAAATGTAGCTTATGAGGGGTGAAAGTGGGATTGGGAAAGCCATAAGGACCACACTCCACTTTGTCTAGTTTATGGATGGATGAGTAGAAAAATAGGGGAAGGAAACAAACAGTCAAAGGTACCCAGTGTTCTTTTTTACTTCAATTGCTCTTTTTCACTCTAATTATTATTCTTGTTATTTTTGTGTGTGTGCTAATGAAGGTGTCAGGGATTGATTTAGGTGATGAATGTACAACTATGTAATGGTACTGTAAACAATCAAAAGTACGATTTGTTTTGTATGACTGCGTGGTATGTGAATATATCTCAATAAAATGAAGATAAAAAAATTAAAGGATGAGCTGAAAAAAAAATCTATATTAGAGTGGTTTTGAAAGAATTTAAATATAAAAATAGAGAGAGAGTATTTAGTGCAGTGGTTCTGTACCCTGGTTGATCTTTATAAATACACATGGTCTGCTAAAATATACAAAAACCCAGGCTACTGTCTAGGACAAAAAAAATCAGAAGCTCTGCATAGGAAGCCATTGGTGATCCTAATTATCTATAGAATTAAGAACTATTTTCCTAGAAAAATGTCAGGAACTTATTAAAAGCTCAACTAGCTTTACCTATTATTATTATCATTTATACCCAAGAACTATATAAAAATGCCAATATTTAAAATATTTACTTTGTATGTTATAGAGATTTAAACTATTGTCAATGGCACTGATTTTTCTTCCTATGTCTGCATTATCCTTTTTACTTGCAATTCAGTCCCTCTAAGACAACAACTGTCATGAATGTGGTTGTTACATTTATGTAATAATGTTTCCATAATGTTTGTGTTGATTTAAGGATTCATAAACAGTTTAATTTTAATTTTTCCTGAACAGTCTTTTACGATACCTGTCACCAACAAAACATTCTTATTTTCTACAACATTCCATTTCTTGTCTCTCTCTAAGGTACATACATCTAGTCAAGTCTAGTTTAACTGTGTGGTATTGCCTGGGATATGAATGCCATTTTATTTACCAATTGCTTATTTCAACAATCTTTTGAAATTTCTTCTTCCCCTCTCCATTGAAACAATTGAGAATTTATATAAAATAAATGCATTTAGGATACCTGTATGAGTAATAATTATCTATGCATCTTCAATTTTACTATTACTTGCCTATATTTGTCTCAAAACAGAAAAAAATCAATCACAATTAACTACTTGCTCTTATTGTTTAGGTATAGAATCAGAAGTACATCTCATGTCATTTTAGTAAGATTTATTTTATGACTGTTCCATATGAAATTTGCATATGCTGTAGACAATATTTCTGTTCCTTGACTCCAAAGTGTCTTGTAAAATTAATTAGAACTCATGGAAAACTCAACAAGCCTTTGTTTTTATTGTACAAAAAACCCTTTTAAAAAGAAATCCATTTGGCTAATTCACAGACAAATTCACTCCTTGTTAATAGGAGAAATCAATGGTTCTCTTTCTGTTTTCTCTTTGGAACTAAGGCAGGTTTGAAAGAGAAAAACACTCATTTCTCTCTGGTGGCATGAATATATACCTAGTATAGAAGCCAGAATCCCATATCTTTCCCCCTGGAATGTTTGGAACTTAATAAATATCCAATAATATGTTTAATATTTGGCTACTTGAGGAGCATATTTATTGATGAAATAGTATCTCAAGCAATATTTAATTACCATTTTTTCCAAGTATTTGTCAGAGAGGTTGAAGCCTAACTTATCTCCAGAAATTGAAGCATGGAAAGACTGGAATCTTCAAGTATATCTCATACTACATAATAAAATAACTTCCCCTTGCCTCCTTCATTTAGTCTTATTGCTTTAATTTTATGAAAACCTGAAAAATCTTAAAGATAATATAGTATCGGTGACCCTATGAAGTGAGAGCAATTGGTTCCATACAAAAGACATGACACAGAACATTACAACACTATTTTTTCTTATCTCCAGTACAACTACATCTCCCTGGAAAGAGGGAAAACACAGGTAGCAAGTTACCCATGTTGTGGGATCCATAATGCATGTACTAAATCCCTGTGAAATAAAGAAATATAAACAATATTTAACAGAGATTTTTTTTAATATTGGCTAACTATTATACCACGAACTGTGTAGGCTCTGGGGAATCAGATAAATGTAAATTAATAATTTCCCCCAAACCAGTCAAACTGGATGACAACAAAAATGAAATTGCAGGTTGGATTGCCAAGAGAGAATACTGCCCAGGTGATTGGTGTCTGGCATCTAAATATTCAGGTTAATCCTGGGTTCACTTTTCTCCCCTGGAACTTGTTAAAACATTGTTTTAAAATGATATGCTCATTTCTTCATCTGTAAAGTAGCAATATTTGCACTTTTATTTGGGGAATCATTATGCAGATGAAACAAGAGAATGCATTTAGAAAACAGAGCTATGAATATCCCTGTAGGAAACCCTCAATAACATTTTGTGATATTTTGGTATCTTTCATCTCCTTGTCATCATTATCATAATCCTCACCTTCAAGAAAAATTTCCAGTACTTATGGGACTGTTTAGTATGACCTATTCCTGTTCTGGTGGAGGATATTTCAATGGATACTGGAACTGGTGGTGGAAAGGGAATGACAGTAATGAAATCCCTACTAGAATCAATAATTAAACCCTATAAACCTTTGAAATGACACTTTACAGTTCAGCACCCAGCCATTTGAATATCACTTCTGCATTTTTTTTCATTTTTATTGAGATTGTTCGGATACCATACAATTATCCAAAGATCCAAAGTGTACAATCAGTTGCCCCTGGGTACCCTCATACAGCTGTGCATCCATCACACTTAATTTTTGTTCAATTTTTAGAAACTTTTCATTACTCCAGACAAGAAATAAAGTGAAAGATGAAAAAAGAAAAAAGGAAAAGGAAACTCTAATCCTCCCCTATCCCTAACCAACCCCACTCAATTGTTGACTCCTAGTATTGATATAGTACATTTCTTACTGTTTATGAAAAAATGTTGAAATACTACTAACTGTAGTATATAGTTTGTAATAGGTATATAGTTCTTCCCTATATGCCCCTCTATTATTAACTTCTAATTGTATTGTCATACATTTGTTCTGGTTCATGAAGTGATTTCTAGTATTTGTACAGTTGATCATGGACATTGCCCACCATAGGATTCAGTTTTATACATTTCCATCTTTTGACCTCCAACTTTCCTTCTGGTGACATATATGACTCTGAGCTTCCCCTTTCCACCTCATTCACACACCATTCGGCACTGTTAGTTATTCTCATGTCTTGCTACCAACAACCCTGTTCATTTCCAAACATTTAAGTTCATCCTAATTGAACATTCTGCTCATACTAAGCAACCACTCCCCATTCTTAAGCCTCGTCCTATATCTTGGTACCTTATATTTCATGTCTATGAGTTTACATATTGTAATTAGTTCCTAGCAGTGAGACCCTGCAATAATTGTCCTAATGTGTCTGGCTTATTTCACTCAGTATATTGCCCTCGAGGTTTTGTTGTCAACCCATTTTTTTTTGATATGGTTTTGTTCACTCACCATACATTCCATCCCAAGTAAATAATCGATGGTTTTCTGCATGGTCATACATTTTTGTGTTCACCACCTTCACCACTATCTATATAAGAGCATCTACATTTCTTCCACAAGGCAGGAGGGAGAGTCAAAGAAGGTAGAGAGGCAAAAGAAAGAGGAAAAAAAAAAGACAGCTAGGAAGCAGCAAAAGGAAAAATAACCTTAAATCAAAGTAGAATAAAGAATCAGACAATACCACCAATGTCAAGTGTCTAACATGCCTCCCCTATCCCCCCCTCTTATCTGCATTCACCTTGGTATATCACCTTTGTTACATTAAAGGAAGCATAATACAATGATTCTATTAGTTACAGTCTCTAGTTTATGCTGATTGCATCCCTCCCCCAATGCCTCCCCATTTTTAACACCTTGCAAGGTTGACATTTGCTTGTTCTCCTTCGTAAAAGAACATATTTGTACATTTTATCACAATTGTTGAATACTCTAGATTTCACCAAGTTACACAGTCCCAGTCATTATCTTTCCTCCTCTCTTGTGGTGTCTCACATGCTCCCCATCTTCCTCTCTCAACCGTATTCATAGTTACCTTTGTTCAGTGTACTTACATTGTTGTGCTACCATCTCCCAAAATTGTGTTCCAAACCACACACTCCTGTCTTCTATCACCCTGTAGTGCTCCCTTTAGTATTTCCTGTAGGGCAGGTATCTTGTTAGCAAAGTCTCTCATTGTCTGTTTGTCAGAAAATATTTTGAGCTCTCCCTCATATTTGAAGGACAGCTTTGCTGGATACAGGATTCTTGGTTGGTGGTTTTTCTCTTTCAGTATCTTAAATATATCACACCACTTCCTTCTTCCCTCCATGGTTTCTGCTGAGAGATCCACACATAGTCTTATTAAGCTTCCTTTGTATGTGATGGATTGCTTTTCTCTTGCTGCTTTCAGGATTCTCTCTTTGTCTTTCATGTTTGATAATCTGATTATTAAGTGTCTTGGCGTAGGCCTATTCATATCTCTTCTGTTTGGAGTACGCTGCGCTTCTTGGATCTGTAATTTTATGTCTTTCATAAGAGATGGGAAATTTTCATTAATTATTTCCTCTACTATTGCTTCTGCTCCCTTTCCCTTCTCTTCTCCTTCTGGGACACCAATGATACGTACATTATTGTACTTTGTTTCATCCTTGAGTTCCCAGAGACCTTGCTCATATTTTTTCATTCTTTTCTCCATCTGCTCCTTTGCGTGTAGGCTTTCAGGTGTTTTGTTCTCCAGTTCCTGAGTGTTTTCTTCTGCCTCTTGAGATCTGCTGTTGTATGTTTCCATTGTGTCTTTCATCTTTTGTGTTGTGCCTTTCATTTCCATAGATTCTACTAGTAGGTTTTTTGAACTTTTGATTTCTGCCGTATACATGTCCAGTGCTTCCTTTACAGCCTCTATCTCTTTTGCAATATCTTCTCTAAACTTTTTGAATTGATTTAGCATTAGTTGTTTAAATTCCTGTATCTCAGTTGAAGTGTACATTTGTTCCTTTGACTGGGCCATAACTTTGTTTTTCTTAGTGTAGGTTGTAATTTTCTGTTGTCTAGGCATGGTTTCCTTGGTTATCCAAATCAGGTTTTCCCAGACCAGAACAGGCTCAGGTCCTGGAGGGAAGAAATATTCAGTATCTGGTTTCCCTGCGGGTGTGTCTTAGAAAATTGCTCCACCCTTTGATGCCTCGGGTCACTGTGCTTTTCTGCCCAGCAGGTGACGCCTGTTAACCTATAATTCTTGACTGGTGTGAGGAGGTATGGCCGTGTTCCCCCAGGCTCTGTGGTCTGGTTCTGAATGGAAAGGGCCCCACCCCTTTCCTCCTAGAGAAGACAGACCCCCCAGGTGGAGGTCATTAGCATTTCAATGGTCTCTCTCTCTGCTTGTGCTGTCTCCACCCTTCCCGGAGTCACAGCCCTGGAAACTGAAAATGACTGGGGCTTTCTCCACTGAACAGAAAAAGAAACAAATAGTCCCCTTCAGACCCAGTCCGAGGCAACCCTCTGGCTCTCCCAGGTCAGTCCTCACCCAAAGCCTCTGTCTGTTTTGGGGGCTGCGTACCTGTAGTGAGCAGTTCACACTCACTACTGAAAACCCCAGCTGGAGCTCAGCTGAGCTATATTTGCTTGCTGGGAGAGAGCTTCTCTCTGTCACCACATGGCTCCGCAGCTCGGGCTATGGGGGAGGGGTCTCCCGACCTGGTTCCGCAGGTTTTACTTAGAGATTTTATGCTGTGTTCTCGGGCATTCCTCCCAATTCAGGTTGGTGTATGATGAATGGATGGTCTCGTTTGTCCCCCCACAGTTATTCTGGATTATTTACTAGTTGTTTCTGGTTTTTTGTAGTTGTTCCAGGGGGACTACTTAGCTTCCACTCCTCTCTATGCCGCCATCTTGCCCCTCCCCACTTCTGCATTTTTCTGAATTATATGAAACAATGCTCCCATGCACTACACTATGTCCAATATCTTCTATGGAACTCACTGGGCTGACCTGTTTTTCAACTGTGGCATGACCACGGACTGTGGATCCACTGCCCCCACTTCTTGGCCAGGTGAGTGATGAGTGTTGAGATCCTGTACTCTGGCCATGAAGGAAGACGTGGTCAGGCATGGCCCCCTCAAGTAGACAATGACTGTCAGATGAGAGCCTGTTTGACCAGGACTCCCAATCTGATGAAATCTATGCCATAGCTGGATATTTAATGTTGTATTGCATTGAGAGTTCAGTTCTCCCAGGTTATAATTAGACATATTTGATCCATGTCATCCCAAACTCTGAGGACTTGTTAACATGAATATAAAAGCTGGTGGAGAAAAGTGAATTTCCTTCATAGAGTTTGGGCCCTTCATCAATTATATGGAAGCTCTGCTCTCTCCCTCAATTCTAACTTCCAACTTACAGGGACTCTAACATAACATCCAGCTCATGTTTTCCAATAGAAAGAATCAATGTATCAATTTTTGAGTTAATTTTATTATAAAACTAAAAAATCCGTATACACTCTATGCTTACCAGGAAACAGTTCCACTTCTCCACTCTTCAATTCCTGGTAACCTCCAATCTACTGTCTGTCTCTATGAATTTGCAATGCATAGATATTTCATATAGTGAAACCATAGAGTATTTTTCCTCATGTGCCTTGCTTATTTCACAGAGCATTTTTTTTCATTTGTTTTAATACAGCCATTACAGTTTACAGAGAAGCCACGCAGAAGTACAGTCTTCCCTTATGTCCCACCACAGACACACATACAAACATATACACACTCACACTCACACACACACACATGCACACACACACACACACACACACACACACAGTTTTCCCCTTAAATGTCATTTTGCATTATTGTGGTACCTTAAATCTATGAAACAATATTTTAATTACTATACTATTACCTGTGGTCTACAATTTACCTTAGGGTCACTGTTTGGATTAGACAGTCTATTCTTTTAAAAAATTATTATGATAGCATATATTCAACCTAAAATATCCCTTTTTCATCACTTTGAAACATGCCATTCAGTGGTGTTAATTGCATTCACAACACTGTGCTATCATTACCACCATTGATTATCAAAATTTTCCATCCCTCCAAACAGAAACTCGCTACCAAATAAGAATTGACTCTACATTCCCCCACTCCACCAATGGCCCTGGTAACCTGTATTCCAGTTTCTGAATATAAATTTGCGTATTCTGATTATTCCATATGAATGAGCACATATAACATTTCCCATTTTCTATATAGCTTATTCCACAAAACTGGATATCTTCGAGATTCATCCATGTAAAAGCACATATAAGAACTGCATTACTGTTTTGGCTGAATGATATTCCATTTTTTGTAGAGGTAACATTTGACTTATCCATTCATCACTTGATAGACACTTGGGTAGCTTCTACCATTTGGCAATTGGGAATAATGCCACTATGAATATTGGTGTGACATACGTGTTCAAATTAGTGCTTTCAATAATTTGGGGTTTTTACCTGGAAGTGGGATAACAGTCATATGGCAATTATGTATTTAACTCTCTGAAGAATGGTCACAAGGGTTGCAGCATTATTCGTTCCTTACACCAATGTACAAAGGTTTTTATTTGTCAAACCCATCTCTAACGTGTTATTTTCCATTTAGAAAAGATATTATCCATTCAAGTGGTGGAAATTTTATTTCATAGTAGTTTTGATAGGCATTTCCCTAATGGATAATGAAGCTGTGTATCTTTTTATGTGCCTAACCAATATTTTTATGTCTGCTTTGAAGAAATGTTTATTAAACTGTTATGTCCATTTTAAAAATTTGATGGTTTACATTTTTGTGCTGTGTTGTAGGAGATGGTTATGTATTCTGTATTAAACTTTTATGAAATACATGGTTCCCAAATATTTTCTCCCTGTCTGTAGGCTGTCCTCCTACTTTCTTGATAATGTCTTTGATGCATGCAAGTTTTAATATTGATGAAATCCATTTGTCAAATGTTTTCTTTTGTTGTTCGTGCTTTTTGTATAAAGTAGGAATCAATGACCTCACAAGATTCTGAAAATGTTTGCTTCCAGGAGTTTTCATAATTCTGGTTCTTGTATTTAGGTCTTTGGTCCACTTTGTGGTAATATTTGTGTATGGAGTAAGGTAGGGGTCCATCTTCATTCATGTCCATGTGTATACCCAGTTTTCCCAACACTATATGTTGAACAGACTAGTTGTTTCCATTGATTGGGCTTGGAAGCACTGTCAAACAATTTGTCATACAATTAAAGGCTTCTTCATGAACTCTAAATTCAATTTAATTGGTCTATATATCAGTTCTTGTGACAGTATCAGGCTGTTTTGATTACTGTAGGTTTGTAATATATTTTAAAATCAGTAAGATTGAGCCACCAACACTGTTCTTTGCCAGGATGATTTTGGCAATTCAGGAACCCTTACCTTCCATATGAATTTGAGGACTGGCTTTTGATTTCTGCAAAGAAGGCTGTTGGGATTTTGATTGGGAGTGCATTGAATCTGTAAATCACTTTGTGTAGCACCGATATTGTAACAATAGTTAGCCTTCCAGCCTATGAACACAGACTATCATTCCATTTATTTAGGTTTCTTTAATTTCTTTTAAATTTATTTTTAGGTTTTCATGTTCAAGTTTTTAAATGCTGTTTAATTATATTCCTAGATATGTACAGTCTCTAGGTGTTCAAGTGAAAGGAAGAGTTGCACATCTCTCACTATATATCAAAAGCTGGAATGATTAAGCTTAGTGAGGAAGGGCTGTTGTTAGCTGAGATAGGCTGACAGTTATGTTTCTGTGCCAAACAGTAACCAAGCTGTGAATGCAAATGAAAAGTTCTTGCAGGCAATCAAAACTGCTATTCCAGTGAACACACAAATGATGAGAAAGCCAAACAACCTTATCACTGATATGAAGAAAGTTTTAGGGGTCTGGAGAAAATGTCAAACCAGTCAAAATATTCCTATAATTCAAAGATGTTTTTTTAATTCCATTTTATTAAGATATGTTCACATACCATGCAGTCATACAAAGTGTACATTCAGTTGTTCACAGTACCATTATATAGTTGTGCATTCATCACCAAAATTAATTTTTGAACATTTTCAATACCACACATGCAAAAATAATAAGAATAAAAATTAAAGTGAAAAAACAATTAAAGTAAAAAATAACACTGGGTGCCTTTTTTTTTTTTTTGCCCCCATCTTTCTACTTGTCCATTCATACACTGGACAAAGGGGAGTAAAGTCCATATGGCTTTCCCAATCACATTTTCACCCATCATAAGCTATGCTTTTATACAATTGTCTTCAAGATTCAAGTGTTCTGAGCTGTAGTTTGATAGTTTCAGGTATTTACTGCTAGCTATTCCAATTCATTAGAACCTAAAAATGGTTGTCTATATTGTGAATAAGAGTGCCCACAAGAGTGACCTCTCAGCTCCTTTTGGAATCTCTCTGCCACTGAAGCTTATCTCATTTCCTTTCACATCCCCCTTTTGGTCAAGAAGATGTTCTCCGTCCCACGATGCCAGGTCTACATTCCTCCCCAGAAGTCATATTCCACGTTGCCAGGGAGATTCACTCCCTTGGGTGTCTGATTCCACGTAGGGGGAAGGGCAGTGATTTCACCTGCCAAGTTGGCTTAGGTAGAGAGAGAGGGCAACATCTGAGCAACAAAGAGGCACTCAGGAGGAGACACTTAGGTACAATTATAGGCAGGCCTAGCCTCTCCTTTGCAGCAACAGTCTTGCCAAGGGCAAATCCCATGTTAGAGGGCTCAATCCATCAAACCACCAGTCCGCTATGTCTGTGAGCACATCAGTAATCACCAAGGTGGGGAAGCCCAACACCCCTGCATTCTCCCCTGCCTCCTCAGGGGTGCTCTGCATATTTTTTTCATTGTTTTTTTTTTAATTGACTCTTTTTCTTAAATTAACTATTAACTATATCAAACAATTTTTTCAAAAAAAACATACAATAAAAAAATTGCAAACAAACCATAACAAGGGAGTAAGAGAAAGACAACTAACTTAAAATAACTACTTTACTTCCAACATGTTCCCACTCTACCCCAAGAAAATAACTAAATATAGCAACATTTCTTTGAACTTGTTCCTACCATACTCAACAGAAATTAACAAACCATCATCATTCCTGGGCATTCCCAGAATGTTAAATTTACCCACAATAGCTTATCTGTTCTTATTGGGTTATCATTCCCCCTTCATTAATTGCTCTCTATCACTAGCCCCCCCCCCCACATTCTTCATTATAAACCACTTATTTTACCTTCTTCAATGTTCATATTAATGGAAGCACATAATATTTCTCTTTTTGTGCCTGGCTTATTTCACTCAGCATTATGTCTTCAAGGTTCACCCACGTTGTCATATGTTTCACAACATCATTCCTTCTTACTGCTGCATAGTATTCCATCATGTGTATATATCACATTTTATTTATCCACTCATCTGTTGAAGGACATGCAGTGGTTTCAATCTCTTGGAAATTGTGAGTAATGCTGCTGTGAACATTGGCATACAGATATCTGTTCTTGTCACTGCTTTCAGAATTTCTGGGTATATACTGAGAAGTGCAATTGCTGGATCGAAGGGTAACTCTATATATAGTTTTCTAAGGAACTGTCAGACTGATTTACAGAGTTGCTGAACCATAATACAGTCCCACCAACAATGAATAAGAGTTCCAATTTCTCCACATCCTCTCCAGCATTTGTAGTTTCCTGTTTATTTAACAGCAGTCATTCTAATTGGTGTGAGATGGTATCTCATTGTGGTTTTAATTTGCATCTTTCTAATAGCGAGTAAAGCTGAACATTTTTTTCACGTGTTTCTTGGCCATTAGTATTTCTTATTCAGAGAACTGTCTTGTCATATCATTTCCACATTGTATAATTGAGGTGTCTATACTATTGTCACTAAGTTGTAGGATTTCTTTATATATGCAAGATATCAGTCTTTTGTAAGATACCAGGTTTTCAAAAAATTTTCCCATTGAGTTGGCTGCCTCTTTACCTTTTTGACAAATTCCTTTGAGGTAGAGAAATATCTAAGCTTGAGGAGTTCCCATTTATCTGTATTATCTTTTGTTGCTTGTACTTTGGGTGTAAGCAGCCAAGAGAAAAGCAATTCACTGCATACAAAGGAAACAGCATAAGACTAAGTAGTGACTACTCAGCAGCAACCATGGAGGTGAGAAGGCAGTGGCATGACATATTTAAAATTCTGAGAGAGAAAAATTTCCAATGAAGAATACTTTATCCAGCAAAGCACTCCTTCAAATTTTAGAGGGAGCTTAAATTTTTCACAGGCAAACAAATGCTGAGAGAATTTGCTAACAAAAGACCTGCCCTACTGGAGATACTAAAGAGAGCCCTACCGACAGACAAACAAAGAAAGGAGAGAGAGACATGGAGAAAGGTTCAGTACTAAAGAGATTCAGTATGGGTATATTAAAGGATATTAATAGAGATGGTGAAAAATATATATGACAAACATAAACCAAAGGATAAGATGGCTGATTCAAGAAATGCCTTCACGGTTATAACATTGAATGTAAATGGATTAAACTCCCCAATTAAAAGTTATAGATTCACAGAATGGAACAAAAAAATGAACCATCAATATGTTGCATACAAGAGACTCATCTTACACACAGGGACACAAAAAAATTGAAAGTGAAAGGATGGAAAAAATATTTCATGCAAGCTACAGACAAAAGAAAGCAGGTATAGCAATATTAATCTCAGATAAAATAGACTGCAAATGCAAGGATGTTATGAGAGATGAAGAAGGTCACTAGACACTAAAAAAGGGGCAATTCAACAAGAAGAAATAACAATCATAAATGTTTCTGCACCCAATCAAGGTGCCACAAAATATATGAGAGCAACACTGGCAAAACTAAAGGAAGCAATTGATGTTTCCACAATAATTGTGGGAAACTTCAGCACATCACTCTTTCCTATAGATAGATCAACCAGACAGAAAACCAATAAGGAAATTGAAAACCTAAACAATCTGATAAATGAATTGGATTTAACAGACATGTTTAGAACATTACATCCAAAATCACCAGGGTTGACATTCTTCTGTAGTGCTCACAGGACTTTCTCCGGAATAGATCATATGCTAGGACATAAAAGAAGCTTCAATAAATTTTTAAAAATTTTGAAATTATTCAAAGCCCATTCTCTGACCACAATGGAATACAATTAGAAGTCAATAACCCTAAGAGACTTAGAAAATTCACAAATACCTGGAGGTTAAACAACACACTCCTAAACAATTATTGGGTTAAAGGAGAAATAGCAAGAGAAATTGCTAAATATTTAGAGGCAAATGAAAATCAGAATACAATATACCAAAACTTATGGGATGCAGCAAAAGTGGTACTGAGGGTGAAATTTATAGCACTAAATGCATTTATTAAAAAAGAAGAAAGAGCCAAAATCAAAGAACAAATGGATCATCTAAAAAAGCTAGAAAATGAACAGCAAACCAATCCTAAACCAAGTAGAAGAAAATAAATAACAAGGATTAAAGCAGAAATAAATGACATAGAGAACAAAAATACAATAGAGAGGACAAATAACCAAAAGTTGGTTCTTTGAGAAGATCAACAAGATCGACAAGCCCCTAGCTAGACTGACAAAATCAAAAAGAGAGAAGACCCATATAAACAAAATAATGAATGAGAAAGGCGACATTACTGCAGATCCAGAAGAAATTGAAAAAATTGTAAGAGTATACTATGAACAACTGTATGCCAACAAACTGGACAATGTAGAGAAAATGGACAATTTCCTGGAGACATATGAACAACCTACACTGACCAGAGAAGAAACAAGACCTCAACCAATCACAAGCAAAGAGATCCAATCAGCCATCAGAAAGCTTCCCACAGAAAGCAAATGAATGTCAACCATGTAGAGAGTTGAAAAGGGGATGATATTCAGGAAAAAACATAATCAAAGCAAACTGGAGTCTATGGTCAACAGTAACATTGTAATATACCTCCATTAAATGTAACAAAGGCAATATGCCAATGCTAAATGTATATGAGGGGGATATAGGGGAGGAATATGGGATTCTTGGTAGTGGTGTTGTTTGCTGTCCTTACTAGTATATTGTATTGTATGACATGTTATTTTTCTTTTTATCATTTTTTTCTTATTGCTAAAAAAAGAAAAAAACAATTTTTCTTCTAGTAATCAATATGTTCAAGTGCTGCTTGTGGTGATAAATGTACAACTTTATGATGATACCATGAACAACTGATTGTACACTGTGGATAAATGTATGGTATGTGAATACAACTCTATAAAATTGTAGGAAAATATATATATAGGAGTAAAAGTGTTGGAGAAAACATGGTGAGAGGGACGATGCCTCACCAATATGGACTAACTACAATGTGTAAACTCAGAGAATTGAATCTTAGAACATAGCCTAACATCGACATAATAATTGTAATAGTTCTTAGATTGTAAGCTCTTACAGCAGTTAACTCTATCCCTGAATTGTTTTGCCTATCTCTAAACTTTGAGATGCTGATCCCTTAGCATATAACCTGATTGGTCTCTGGAACAATGCATATCTCTGAGACACCTGAAACTCAGAGCTGGAGCTCGGCAGATATGAATGTCAGTATTAGGGCATACAGCCACTGTCAAAAAAAAAAAAAAAAAAAAAAAAAAAAACCTGAAAAAGAGCCCAGACTCCAAATAGTGATAGGAATGAAGCAGATCTGGTTAAGACCAGGGCAAGCCAAGCCAAAGGGTAAAGGTTGAAACAGATTATGTTTTAAAACTTCAACTTCCATATGAGACCAAGGGAAGAGATATCTATTTGGTACAGGATCTAAATTTTCTAAATGGTGCAACTCTACAGTCAATTTGTTCAAACACCGCAATTGCATGGAACTTTGAATAGAAAGTAAGATATGGTAGGTTAGTATAGGCTGGAGTGAAATAGTGACACACCCCAGAGTAATTTGGGCAGATAATAAAAAATATATTTACAGCCTCCCCCTCCCCAGCCCCGAGGATCTGGGGGAAGGTGTGGATGTGTTGGACATCCTCACCTGGACTGGTGTTGATGTCACAAACATTGGGACTGGCGGTTTGAAGTGCTGAGCCCTCGATCATGGGACTTCCCCTTATGAAGCTCATTACCACAAAGGAGAGTCTAAACTTGCACGTAGTTGTGCCTAAGAGTCTCCCCCTGAGTACCTCTTTGTTGCTCAGATGTGGCCTCTCTCTCTCTAACTGAACCATCTCGACAGGTGAACTCGCTGCCCTCCCCCCTATGTGGGACCCGACTCCCAGGGTTGTAAATCTCCCTGGAAATGCAGAATATGACTCCCAGGGATGAATGTGGACCCAGCATCGTGGGATTGAGAGTATCTTCTTGACCAAAAGGGGGATGCAAAATGAGATGAAATAGTTTCAGTGGCTGAGAGATTCCAAATGGAGTCGAGAGGTCACTCTGGTGGACATTCTTATGCACTATATAGATAACACCTCTTAGGTTTTAATGTATTGGAATAGCTAGAAGTAAATACCTGAAACTACCAAACTCCAACCCAGCAGTCTGGACTCCTGAAGACAATTATATAATAATGTAGATTCCAAGGGGTGACAGTGTGATTGTGAAGACCTTGTGGATCACACCCCCTTTATCTAGTGTATGGATGAGTAGAAAAATGGGGATAAAAATGAAAGGACAAATGGGGTGGGATGGGGGAATGATTTGGGTGTTCTTTTTTCACTTTTACTTTTTATTCTTGTTCTGGTTCTTTCTGATATAAGGAAAATTTTCAGAGATAGATTGTGGTGATGAACGCATAACTATGTTATCATACTGTGGACAGTGGATTGTATACCATGGATGATTGTATGGTGTGCAAATGTATTTCAATAAAACTGAATTTAATTGAAAAAAAAAAAAAAAGCTTCCCACAAATAAATGCCCAGGGCCAGATGGCTTCACAGGGGAATTCTACCAAACTTTCAAAAAAGAACTGACACCAATCTTACTTAAACTCTCTCGAAGCATTGAAGAAAATGGAATACTACCTAACTCATTTTATGAAGCTAACATCAAGCTAATATCAAAACCAGGCAAAGATGCTACAAAAAAGGAAAACTACCAGCCACTCTCCCTAATGAATATAGATTCAAAAATTCTCAATAAAATACTTGTAAATTGAATCCAAAGACACATTAAAAAAATCTTACACCATGTTCAAGTGGGGTTCATTCCAGGCATGCAAGGGTGGTTCAACATAAGAAAATCAACCCATGTGCTACAAAACATTAACAAATCAAAAGAGAAAAATCAAATGATCATCTCAATAGAAGCTGAAAAAGCATTCCACAAAGTCCAACATCCCTTTTTGATAAAAACACTTCAAAAGGTAGGAATTCAAGGAAACTTCCTCAATATGATAAAGAGCATATATGAAAAACCCACAGCCAGCATAGTACTCAATGGTGAGAGACTGAAAGCCTTCCCTCTATGATCAGGAACAAGACAAGGATGCCATTATCACCACTGTTATTCATTGTGCTGGAAGTGCTAGCCAGGGCAATCCGGCAAGACAAAGAAATAAAAGGCATCCAAATCAGGAAGGAAGAAGTAAAACTGTCATTGTTTGCTGATAATATGATCTTATACCAGGAAAACTCTGAGAAATTGATGATACAGCTGCTAGAGCTAATAAACAAATTTAGCAATGTAGTGGGGTACAAGATTAATGCACATAAGTCAGTAATGTTTCTATATGCTAGAAATGAACAAACTGAAGAGACACTCAAGGAAAAGATACCATTTTCAAAAGCAACTAAAAAATTGAGTACATAGAAATAAACTTAACCAAATATGTAAAAGACCTATACAAAGAAAACTACATAATTCTACTAAAAGCAATACAAAAGGACCTTAAAAGATGGAAAAATATTCCATGTTCATGGATAGGAAGGCTAAATATCATTAAGATGTCAATTCTACTCAAACTGATCTACAGTTTCAATGCAATCCCAATCAAAATTCCAACAACCTACTTTGCAGATTTGGAAAAGCTAGTAATGAAATTTATTTGGAAAGGGAAGGTGACTCAAATTCCTAAAGACACTCTAAAAAAAGAAAAACCAAGTGGGAGGACTTACACTCCCTGACTTTGAAGCTTATTATAAAGCCACAGTTGTCAAAACAGCATGGTACTGGCACAAAGATAGACATATTGATCAATGGAATTGAATTCAGAATTCAGAGATAGACTCCCAGATCTATGGTTGACTGATCTTTGATAAGGCCCCCAAAGTCACTGAACTGGGTCATAACAGTCTTTTCAACAAATGGGGCTGGGAGAGTTGAATATCCATACCCTAAAGAATGAAAAAGGACCCCTATCTCACACCCTACACAAAAATTAACTCAAAGTGAATCAAAGATCTCAATATAAAAGACAGTACCATAAAACTCCTAGAAGGTAATGTAGGGAAATGTCTTCAAGACCTTATATTAGGCAGCCACTTCCTAGACTTTACACCCAAAGCACAAGCAACAAAAGAAAAAATAGATAAATGGGAACTCCTCAAGCTTAGAAGTTTCTGTACCTCAAAGGAATTTGTCAAAAAGGTGAAGAGGCAGCCAACTCAATGGGAAAAAATTTTTGGAAACCATGGATCTGGCAAAAGACTGATATCTTGCATATGTAAAGAAATCCTACAACTCAATGACAATAGTACAGACAACCCAATTATAAAATGGGAAAAAGATATGAAAAGACAGTTCTCAGAAGAGGAAATACAAATGGACAAAACAGTCATGAAAAAACGTTCTGCTTCACTAGCTATTAGAGAGATGCAAATTAAGAACACAATGAGATACCATCTCACACCAATTAGAATGGCTGCCATTAAACAAACAGAAAAGTACATATGCTGGAGGGAATATGGAGACTTTGGAACTCTTATTCATTGCTGATGGGACCGTATAATGGCTCTGCCACTCTGGAAGTCAGTCTGGCATTTTCTTAGAAAACTAGATATAGAGTTACCCTTCGATCCAGTAATTGCACTTCTTGGTATATACCTGGAAGATCTGAAAGCAGTGACATGAACAGATATCTGCACACCAATGTTCATTACAGCATTATTCACAATTGCCAAGAGATGGAAATAATCCAAATGTCCTTCAACAAATGAGTGGATAAATAAAATGTGGTATATACACATGATGGAATACTACACAGCACTAAGAAGGAACGATGTCGTGAAATATATGTGACATGGATGAACCCTGAAGACATAATGCTGAGCGAAATAAGCCTGGCACAAAAAGAAAAATATTATATGCTGCCACTAATGTGAACATTGAAAAATGTAAAATGAATGGTTTATAATGTAGAATGTAGGGGAACTAGTGATAGAGAGCAATTAAGGAAGGGGGAATGATAATCCAATAAGAACAGATAAGCAATCGTGGGTAAACTTAACGTTCTGGGAATGCCCAGGAATGCCTATGGTCTGTTAATTTCTGATGGGTATAGTGGTAACAAGTTCACAGAAATGTTGCTATATTATGTTACTTTCTTGGGGTAGAATAGGAACATGTTGGAAGTAAAGTAGTTATCTTAGGTTAGTTGTCTTTTTCTTACTCCCTTGTTATGGTCTGTTTGAAATGTTCTTTTAGTGCATGTTATTTTAAATTTTTTATTTTTTTTATTTTTTATACAGTTGATTTAAAAAAAACAAAAGAGTTAATTAAAAAAAAAAAGAAACAAGGAAAAAAATATGCAGAGCCCCCTTGAGGAGTTGGTGGAGAATGCAGGGGTATTGGCCTGCCCCACCTCGATGGTTGCTAATGTGCTCACAGACATAGAAGGCTGGTGGTTTGATGGGTTGAGCTCTCTACCACAGGACTTGCCCTTGAGAAGACTGTTGCTGCAAAGGAGAGGCTAGGCCTCCCTATAATTGTGCCTAAGAGCCTCCTCCCGAATGCCTCTTTGTTGCTCAGATGTGGCCCTCTCTCCCTAGCAAAGCCAACTTGGCAGGTGAAATCACTGCCTTCCCCGCTGTGTGGGATCTACCCTATGTGTCTACCCAGGGGAGTGAATCTCCCTGGCAACATGGAATATGACCCCTGGGGAGGTATGTAGACCTGGCATCATGGGATGGAGAACATCTTCTTGACCAAAAGGGGGAAGTGAAAGGAAAAGAAATAAGCTTCAGTGGCAGAGAGATTCCAAAAGGAGCTGAGAGGTCACTCTGGTGGGCACTCTTATTCACAATATAGACAACTCTTTTTAGATTCTAATGAATTGGGGTAGCTGGCAGTAGATACCTGAAACTATCAAACTACAACCCAGAACCCATGAATCTTGAAGACGATTGTATAAAAATGAAGCTTATGAGGGGTGACAATGAGATTGAGGAAGCCATAAGGACCATACTCCCCTATGTCTACTTTATGGATGGATGAGTAGAAAAATGGGGGAAGGAAAAAAACAAACAAAAGCACCCAATGTTCTTTTTTACTTTAATTGCTCTTTTTCACTTTAATTATTATTCTTATTTGTGTGTGTGTGGTAATGAAGGTGTCAGGGATTGATTTTGATGATGAATGTACAACTATGTAATGGTACTGTGAACAATCAAATATACAATTTGTTTTGTATAACTGCATGGTATGTGAATATATGGCAACAAAATGAATTAAAAAACAAAAAACAAAAAAAAAATAAAACAGAAAAAGGAGACAGAGAAGGATGGGGACTTGGGTGGGTTGAGGGCCTCTGCTTTATACATAATGGCCCAGCAAGGTCTTTTTGCAGTGTCATCCCTTGAGCAGAGGCCCGAGTGCTGTGAGGAGCGAGTTATGAGCACATCTGGGAGAGGAGCATTCTGGGCTGAGGGATCAGTCAGTGCAAAGGCCCTGAGGCAGGAGACATTTCTGAGGACCAGCAAGGAGGCCAGTGTGGCAGGAGGCAGAGTGAGTGAGGGGGAGGCTGGGAGGATTTGAGGGCATGGCAATAGGAGAATCCAGACCACTCAGGGTCTGGCAGGCCACTGTAAGCACATGGCTTTCACTCTGAGTAAAGTGAGGAGCCCCAAGGGTTAGTGGGGTGAACTGAGGAGAGAAATGATCCAATTTGCATTTTAAAAGGATCCCAAGGAAGGCTGCATGACAGCTTAGCCAAGATCCTCCAACCCAGTATATATGTTACCTTATATGGCAAAAGGGACTTTGCAATTATGACTAGGTTAAGGATCTTGTGATAGGGAGATTACCCCAGATTATCCAGATGGTCTCGCTGATGTAGTCACAAGAGTCCTTATAAGAGGGATGGGAGATATTGCTACAGAAGAGGAGAAGGAGAGGTGACAACTGGAAGCAAGAGGTAGGAGTGATGCACTTCAAAGGAGGGGTCACAAGCCAAGGAAAGCAGGCAACCTCTGGAAGTTAGAAAAGCCCTGGAGCCTCCAGAAAGAACCAGCCCTCCTGACACTTTGTATTCAGCCCAGTGAAATTTATGTGAGCTTCTGGCCCAGAACTATAAGAGAATAAACCTGCATTGTTTCAAACTAAAAAAAAAAAAAAAAATGAGATGCACACATAACACCAAAATTTGTACATATTCACACGTACTTAATGAAATAGTGATGCTTATTATGCAACAGCCCATGTGCATAGGAAACACTTCCTCTGAAGAGTTAAATAGTTAAACTCATAATGTCATTTCACAGAGGAGTAAATGAAGGTTCAATAACATTAGTGAATAAAAACTTTGTTCAGGTTAAATGGGACACAGAAGTGAGTAAAAATCTGATCTCATCTTCCATTTTGGTACTTTGTACTAAGCAAGTGTTTTCATTTAAAATTATTTCAAGTGACAGAGGAGCACATATACTGGATTACAGTGATACCTAAAGTGACTGAATCTGCCTGCTATACACTAGCGAACTTCACTATCACACCCATGTGGTAAGATGAAACCCTCACTCAGTCCATGCTGTTTCCTAATAAGCATTATTTGTGTCCATCTGCAGTTGGTTCTGCTGCCCATAGTGATGGAATCATTCTGTAGTTCTTGATGCAAAAACTGGTTATCATTTATGTATTAACTTATTTTCCATCTCTTAACTGTGAGCACCTCTGTAGCTAGGGGTTTTAGGTACTGATCTGTGCACTATCTGCACTGTGAATGATTTTGCTTTTCTGAAGTTATTGGTTTCTAACTCCAAACTAGAGAAACAGAGATGAATATCTTTATTAAGTGGTTCATAAGTTCCCCAAGGATGCCAAACAGTTTGCTTTCATCTTACTTTGCAGGAAACCTTCAACATGTTTTACTTTTTGACTCCACAAGAAGGGACATAGGAATCAGCAATTTTCAAACATTTAATATGGATTTTTCTCCAGTAGAAGATATTTTCATATGTTGCAAAATACTTTGTAGAACACTAGTCAAAAGAACATATTTAGGATGCTGGTGAAGGCAAAAGGGTACATGAAGAAAGAGATAAGACATTATGAACCACTTCTTAATTTATTTGATGTTAATGATGAAGGAAAAATAAAGGAGAAACAAATGGATTTATTAAGATTTAAAAGTAGGATGACTTGGTTCCTGCCCCTGCAACTAATTTTGTGTGACTTTGAGCTAGTTGCCTCATCTCTAAGAGTGGGGCAGACTCCATCATCCTTATGCTCAATTGCAGACCTTTGATTCTATGACTTGCTGAAAGCCAACTTGAATGCATTATATCTAGAAGATAAAACACTCGTACTTTAGGGACCCATACTTCCTATAAATCTTATCCTTTTACCAGGAAATCACATCAAGGGATTTCAGAAATGCCTTTAATCTTTCAATATGAATAACCTTTATTCCCTCCAACAAAATCACAAATGGAGATGGAAAAAGCAAATTATTTGTAAAAAGAAGTAATAGTTCAGTCTGAAAGTTGCAAGCTGCTCCATGACATCACTTGCTTCGTATTCTGGTTTTGAAAAACAAAAAGTGTATTACTCAAACATCATTGAGATCTGCTCTTCATGCAGTACAGTTGTTCACAGAAAGTATGCTTTGTTTCAGTAATATTTTGTGCTATGCTTCACTTAAAGCCTTCTATTTTTAAAATTGAATTACTTTACAAACAAACACAATTTTAAAAGTGCAGTTTGCTGAGCTTTGCAAATGTATGCACATGTGTAATTATGAACTACATCAATCACATCAAGATATGAAGCATTTGCATTACACCTAAAAATTCCCTTATGCTTGTCTCTAGCTGTTTATGCCCAACCCCCACACCAGAGGCCATTATCCTTCTTACTTTTATCACAGTAGATTAGTTATGCCAATTACTGTAGTTCATGTACATGGAATCTTATGGTATGTACTCTTTGAGTCTGCTTCTTTTGCTTAACATAATGCTTTGAAATTCACTCATTTTTTAATAAATTTGTAATTTTTTCCTTTCTATTGCTGAATAGTACTACATTGTATTTTATATCATAGGTTGTTTATCAGTTTTCCTCTTGATGGACATTTGACTTTTTTGCAATTTGAGGCTATTATGAATAAAGTTGCTGTGAACATTTTTCTTTAAATCTTTTTGTGGATACATGTTTAAATTTTTCTTAGGTAAATACCTATTAATGGAATGTCTTTGTCATATGGTAGTTAAATGATTAACTTTAAAAGAAACTACCAAACAGTTCAACAGAGAACTTGTCATAGTTTTTACTCTCACCAGGAATGTGCAATAGTTTCAATTACTTTCCATGCTCAACAACACTTGGTATTGCCAGTCCTTTCAATTTTAGCAATTCTGGTAGGTTAAAATTGAACTCATTGTGGTTTTTAATACATTGAGCTCCATTTCATGTGTTTATTGGCCATTTGTAAACCATCTTTCATAAAAATATTCAAGTTTTTGCCCATTTCTTATTTGGGATGTTTGTAAGAATTAGTGCCTTGGGTACTGTGTCAGATATATGTATTGAGAATATTTTCTCCTGGAGTATGGCCACCATCTTATTCTATACTGTGTTCTTTGTTCTTTTTTAGCTCTTATTGCAATGTGAATTTATTCCTAATTTCACAGCACAGCTATTGTCTTTGTACATGTGTTATAATGTGATGCATTCACCAACATATTATCCTTCACTTTCAGTTCCATACACATTAACTTCATGGTTGAAATTTAAAAATGGAAGGACAATATAGATGTTGTGTACAATTTTCACATGCCTCTCAATATCAATGTTACCTTTATTCCACTTCTAACACCCAGGTTTTTGGGTGAATTACTTTTTCCTCATTGTGCAAAAGATATGTGACTGAGTGCTACTGACTCTGCTCTTACCCCCAGGCATGAGCTCTTTAGAGTTAACTCAATTAGAATATTCCTTTACATCTGGTAAATTGAATGGGTATGAAATGAGCATGTGACCCAATTTTATCAATGGGTGAAAATAAATTCTAATATTTGTGCAGAAGATATCATAACTTATGGAGTCTAATACCTTCCTTTTATTTTTATTTTTGATGTAATTTTATTGAGATGTATTCACACACCATACAATCCATCCAAAGTATACAGTCAATTGGCTCACAGTATCATCACCATGATCATTATCAGAACATTTACATTATACCAGAAAAAGAAACAAAAAGACTAAAGAAGACCCCATACATCCCTAACCCCTTAGCCCTCCTTATTGACCAAAACTATTGCACTCTACCCACTTTTAAGAGTTTCAATAGGGGTAGGTTAACTAAGACAGTGTAATATTGTCAGAGATAGATATATAGTTCAGTGGCACAGAACAAAACATCCAGAGGTAGATCTCTGTAAACACTGGCACTGACTTTTTTTTGCTATATAATTATGCAATCATTATCAAAGATCAAGGCCACTGGATTACAGTTCAACAATTTCAGGTATTTCTTTCTGGATATTCTAATACCCTAGAAACTAAAAAGAAATATCCTATATGGAGTCAGTAGTCACAGTCATTTGTTAAATCCTAATTTCTCAGTTACACCTCCTCCCTCTCATTTAATCCTTCCCTCAATCTTCAGGAATGTATGGACAATGACCATTTTAACTTCTTCATGCTGGAAAGTGGTGTTGATATTATGGTGTAGAGGAATGAAACTGGCTGGTGTTCTTGGAAAGACTGTTACTTCTGTATTTCAGGGTTTATCTGGCAAAGGATCAATCTGAAGGTAAATTCACTAAGAAAAGATTTTGGAGACTTAGATAGAGCATAGTGCACTCCCTAGGGTTTTCAGGAATACTGCTGGTTTGGGCTTGGCATAATGTGGTAGTTTGCAATATCTGGCTAAAGCATGAATAAGAGTAAACTTCAGAATGGCCTCTAGACTGTATTTCAAATCTCCTAGCCACTGAAACTTTATTTTGTTCCATTTCTTTTCCTCCTTTTGGTACAGAAGTCATTTTCAATCCCACAATGCCAGAGCCAAGGTCACCCTGGGAGTCATGTCCCACATTGCTGGGGAGACTTACACCCCTGGGAGTAATGTCCACACAGGGAGCATATTGTGCATTTATTTGCAGCGTTGTCTTAAAGAGAGAGGCCACATCTGATCAACAAAAGGGGCTCCCTAGGTGTGACTTAGGCACATTCACAAGGAGACCTAGCTTCACCATTGCAAAAACAAGTTTCATAAGGACAAGCTTCAAGATTTAATGCCTTCTTGTTTTTATCTAAGCAATTTTAAGTTTGGTTTTCTGTTGTTTGCAACCAAAAAATATCCCAGCTTGATAGATATTTTGTAATTGTGGGAGAGTTTATGGAGAAATCCTGGATCCATATTTATATCAAGAATCACCAGTGAGACTAGAATTATGTTAGATATTTGGTCTCTCCTTCTGTTTGTCTCTTACTCTCTCTCCATTCATCCATCCATGAATTCCTCCATCTTTTTCCTATTGACTCTCTCTCCATCCATCTATCCCTCTATCCATTTATTCTCTCCATCCCTTCATTTAACGTTCTTGTTAATGGGCATAATGTGTGCATGTTTTGTATAGTTATGGGGGTGAATATAAGTTATATGTGTCTGTCTGTGTTCCAGATATATAAGGGGCTCTGTGTTCCTGTGATTCATAGTATGGTTTTGCTAATATAATTTGGGCAAAAGCAAAAGGTTCATACTCAAAGTGCAAATGGATTATATGCACATGTTCCTGTAAAAGGGGTTGATGTTCAATGAAGCTGAATCAAATGAACTTGGGACAGTGAGTGGTACATATCTCTTCCCAGCTCTGTGTTTGGTGATGCCAGGTTGCTAGCTTGAAATTGGCTCTGGTGGTAATAGAGACACCACATATATTGTCAAATGCCAAACACAAAGGCTTGTCCTCCTTACCCTGGAGAGTGGGTTATTACTCATTTGACAGCAAACCATGTGTGTGTGTTCAATGTGTACATATATGTGAATCAAGTATATTCAGGCATCACTAAACTAGATGTACTAAAGACTGGATTTTGAGTGAGCATTTAAGTATGGTGAGCCTTTTTGCATCCATTAATCTTGGGTTTTTTTAATTCTAAATTATTGTTGTCCTTTAGTCTAATTGTTCCATTCTTTTTGACCAGTAAATAGCCTTAAATGTTGATAAATTCTTGCTGCTCTTCATGCAAATGAGTTCAGAAGTGTCTGAACCTAAAGGAAGTATTAGAAGTTTTACACTGGGGAGGGGGTCATTGGGGAGTACAGGCCATATGTAATCTGGTTCTTAAGCATTTTGGGCCTTTATACTGTAGCCACACAAATATGTGAACAATGCATAATTTGCCAAAGGGTCAATACAAAAGTCCTAAGGAAACAAGTACATGGGGGAAGGGAACCAGGCCTCAAGCCATTTCAGAGTAGTCAAGTTAATTACACTGGGGTGCCCCCAGGGGAGCAGCTAAAACTAGAAATCTCAGTTCCTTAGATTCAAAGGACCTCTTCCTCTAAAATTATGTACTGGCTTTGTCTCCTACTCTGTCATCCCTCAGGCATCATGATGTGCTGGCCCAGACTCTGCCTCTTAAATTTGCTGTCCTAAACACCAACCTAGCAGTAGAGTCCTAATCAAGTCATGGACAGAGTCCAAACTTCAACAGACCTGAGAAGGACCCTATCAAGTCTTGCTGATAACTGAAATGGCAGTCTGAACAGCAGAAAAAGGCTGGACTCATTTCCCCCTGGTAAAAGAACCAGTGCCTGAACCAGATGATAAGTACATGGCAACTCCTCCTGAGTCCTGGAAAGTAAATCCCACCTCAGATCCCCTAAGGATCACTGTAAAGACAGAAATTGAAAAAGCATATTGGGAAGAAAAAGGGGGTAGATCAAATCCTTTGTTTTTGCATAGTGCCTTACTTTTGGCCTAAATATGAAATTACTTATATTACAATGTTCGATGTTCAAAATGTAAAATGGTTGCAAATGTAATCAAGGGCTTGAAGTCCCAAACCATGCAGTTTGACACTTGTCAGGTAATTAACTGTGGGGACTTAGAAAAACAGCTGAGGGAGGAAAATAAGTATCTGTGCAAACTTTTCAGTTAAAAAGCCAAACTTTTGAGGGGGTGAACTTTTTCAGGGTGTAACTTATAAATCAGCTATCTCTTGCTACTCCTGGAACACTGGTGGACAACAGAGTATAAAGTATGGGTGACACCCATGTTAGAGGGGAAACCATTAAGGGATAAAATAACCTTTTACAGTGGCAATGCTCCACCAAACTGCAAAGATCTCCAGTGTAATCCAGTAATAATAACTGTTAGGGAAGCAGACAAACAGGTTAACCAAGAGCATGGGATGGGGGCCAATATCATGGATACAGATCCCCTGGGATTTTTTCATATCCAAGTCTTCCCCTCCCCACCCAATGCATTCCCAAAAACACTCCCTCCAACTAACTCATCAGTAATAACTGAGGAAACTTGGCTGGAGCCCAACAGTCTGGTTCAAAGTGACCCCAAGTTCATTAGAATACTTGAGGCCGGAGACTTAAAGCAGACAATAGAAATAGACAGGTTATGGAGATACAAATGCCTGAGTAGAATGGGTCAAATATACCATCCCAGAGTCTAAACTAAAGTGACTGTTCTGCTTATGCAACAGGCTGACACACTGCTCAGATTGTGCCCTTCCCCTTGGGTATGGAAAAGCATGAAAAGGAGTTTGTGTATGATACTCCTCTTTCAAAATGCTACTCTTAGTGAAAGTTGTGATATGTTGTGCTCACTTTTCCCTACAATCTGGAAGGAAGTGTTGAGGCCATACCAGCTTCTTGCCTTGGTCCTGGAAACCACTGTCTCTCCAGATTGGAAGAAAGGCTCCAGGATCTTGGAACCATAGCCTTGTGTACATAAGTGTGGAATGTGAGTAAGGATAGTACTGGTAACTTCTCCAGCTTAGCTATACCCCAAGCAGACCTCTGATGGTACTGCAGGAAGGTTGTCCTCTGGCCAACACTACCTGAAAAGTGGGGAGAAACCTGTACTCTGCTTCAATAGGCTATCCTATTCACTTCAGCATTTGAGAGTAAAGAAAAAGTACCAACCCAAGGCAAAAGAGATAAAAGAAACATACAAAATGCACATGGTTCCTTTGATAAACAAATCTATTTAGATGGTATAGGGTTCCCCAGGGAGTTCCAGATGAGTTTAAAGCTAAAAATCAAGTGACTTCAGGATTTGAATCATTCTTATTCTGATGGGTAACAATCAATAAAAATGTAGATTGGACAAATTATATCTATTATAATCAGCAAAGATTTATCAACTATACCAGGGATGCTGTTAAGGGAATAGCAGGACAGTTGATGCCACTAGACAAATGACATGGGAAATAGGATGGCTGGGAAAATAGGATGGCTGGGAAAATAGGATGGCCCTCGACATGATGCTAGCTGAAAATTCCTACCATATTATCTAATTCCTACTATATTATCTACTTTAAACTATGTGTTGTTTTAAAGTGTAATTCTTAATCTCCAAACACGAGGGAATTGAGGTTGGTTAGCAAAGTGTTCTTTATATGTGCACATAGAACATATACTTGAAATTACCTTATACCCAATATGTACATGAATCATTTTCCCAAAGAGACTAAATGTCAGCTTATATCATCATTCTTGACACATTTCAAAAAAATGAAATAATAGTTTGTGAAATTGAACTAGATATTAATCACAAAAAGATAATTAGAAAATCCCAACTATAGAGGTGATTCCAGAATGCAATATCATGAATATGAGTAATTTCAAGATGTTACTTATAGTATGAAAAAAACTTAAATATTGGTTTTCTACCCCTTTTCTACATAATGTCCAAATCCCCATCCCCAATATTCTCTGTGATCCTGTCACATGAACCTTTGTTTTCCAATTCCCCAAGTGTCTGAATATTACATGCAGTGGTGATTTGACTTGTTGCCATTTCTAATAATTCTGCCAAGAATTTATTCTACCTTCACTTATCTCACACAGTACTGATGCTACTGCCTCTATGATGAACTCGATGAGCCCCTCCTCCCAATGTAGATACTAGTCCATCAGTCCTTCTATGCCCCTTTACTGCAGCATTTAAGGATAAACACAAAATGTCTCTATGTTTTGTCTCCCCTATGCAGTTGTGAACTAGAAGAGAGAAGAAACTGAAACCTACTCACTGAGGGATGCTATACCATCATCATGTTCTACACTAAAGAGATACCAACTTCCTAAATAAATTGTGACTTTTCTGTGCATCTGTTCTGTGTCAAGAACATTTTTAAGCATAAGGAAACTGAGGATGGTTAAAAGCTGTTCCTTCAATATAATCTAAAAATCCTTTCAAATAAAATAGAAAGCAGGAACTTATAATAACATGTATTAAATTACAAGATAGAAATGAAACAGATTACAGTACTGTGGTCAAAAAAAGGATTTCCTAGAGACAATTTTGCCTGCAATGTTCTAAAACAATGACTCAAGCTATTTCAAGGCAGAGAGCATCATTTCAATGGGAAATATTATTGATTATAAAAATTAAATTGCTAGATGGAGGAAGGAAGAGTGTTCACTCTTCCATTGTCCTCCAGGTCTGTTCCAATTTCTTGTGTTTGGGGGATATAAAGAGAGGTGGGGCTTTTCCTGTGGGCACACTTACCTGTCTCATTGGAAATCTCATTCTCTGGGCAGGGGTTGTAAAGAAAGCAGCAGGCAGGCTTTCCCTCCAGAGCAGTTTCCCTATATCCAGGAATACACCACTCACTGCATACAGAGTGGGGGGTCTGAATAATATCAGATATGTGTTGTTAATAGCTGTGACTTTAACTCTGTAATAATTAGACTGGGGTATTGGACCATCAACAAATTTAAATTTTAAGTAACGTAATAAAATTAATTGATGGGATGTCATTTATTATATTTTGTGAAATATATAATAATTTATATATATATATATATATATATATATATATATATATATATATATATTAATAAATATGTTCTTTTTCCAACCATTGGACAGTGGGTAACAAAATTCTTCAACTTGAAAGGTGAGTTGTTGAACACCGAGATGTGACAATTTACTGAGCAGTAAGGAGGCAGAAAACTTCGACAACAAAATTTTGGTTATTTATGTGTAATAAAAAGCATGATGATTGGGTTCAAACCATCTCTGAAAATCCTGCAGCCCACTCTATCAAATCCTCAGATATAGACAATAGTTGATCATGTGGTGCATCTGAAGCAAATTATCCTACTTTCACTTTAAGTCCAAAACCTTCTGGAAAATTCCAAAAGTTGAGAATGTCATAACCAGCATCCAATTTCCTTTCTGCAACCAAATTCACTGGCTCACCAGCAGGATTGTTAACTTTGGTGTTCCTCAGAAATGGGTGCAGCGAAAAGAAATGCATCACTCTGTGAGGTGGTGTGCTCCAGTATTGAGGACAGAAAAACCCAAATTTGGGAACATTCCTGATCCTCTGTAATCACTGCCTCATAAGGCAAGTTTATTATTATCATACAATGAAATAAAAGGAATGAAAGTTTATGGAAGAGTGTTTATAAAAGTTTATGGAAGTGTGTTTATAAAATATCAGTCACTTTCAGGAAGAAAAATTCAAAGACAAAAGGATCCAAACAATTTGTAAGGGTGGGAAGTAGAAAAACCTTAATGGAAGAATCAAATCTAACCATTCTCCCATTCTCCTTTACTATCTGAAATCTCACAGATTGTCATCTTGCAAAGCACAATGACAACCACATTCACTGATGATTCCTTGATCAATATATGATACCTCCAGTGCTTTGAGAAATATGACCTGTCAGTGGCAGTGATCATTGCCACAAAGGCTGCACAGACTCCATTCCTGTCCATCTCCCCTCCCAAGTCCCAGAGAAACTGAACACCTCTCTTGTCTTCTGAGATGGCAAGCCCCACCAAGGTCCAGCTGGAATACAACATCAATGAGACAACACCAAGGGTCAGAGATGTGTCCTTGGGGGCCATCTGATAGAGAGATAGAAACTGGACATCATCACTCATGTCAGGAACAAAAAGGCCATAGGTAAGTACATGGGAAAGTAAAAAATGAACCATTATGAGGAAGAGGATTGGTGAGAAGTACAACTTCAGTACTGATAAATATTAAGAAGTGGTGGGAAGTGTTAGAAGGAATATTTGCACATTCTGTTTTCTAATCATCCCCCAAACCCTGAAAGCTTTCTAGAAAATAATTGATGAGTCTCAAAGGTCTAGGAAAATCCTTTGCCTCCTTCCCCCTCACGCTTCTTTCTATTCCAAATAAAGTACATGGACACATCCACCAAGTATCTATATATTGGTTGTACTGTTTGAGAGATGCATAAGCACAAGTCCCTCATTTATCCCTTTTTATGAAAGGCTTCTGAAAATGGCACCAAAGGAGACATGATTTCCTCCCCCCTCCCCTCCAGCCAGTCTAAACTGTAGGACATTGTAGAGTTCCAGCACTGTCCCAACCTGGGCAGAAACTGTCCATGTTCCTGTTAGGACTGCTACAGATTTGCTCTCTGTCCTACAGGTATAATTAGGGATCTTCTTGCCCAGCCCTGATTGCCAATTGATGGTACTCTTCACTGTCCTCTGCTTACTGTGTAGGGCATTATAGGGATCATATCCCAGAGAAATATTGGGTAAAAGATGAGGTTCCTTTTGATCTCTTTCATAGCAAAAACCAAGGCCAGAACTTACTGGTAGTTCTTGGTCAGAAACTTGAACAGTGGGCACAGGGATATTTAGACAAAAGTCCCAAACCATGATTATCTTCAAATCCAATACAATAACCCAGTCAGCTCATTCTATCTGTGCCAACAGTTGGCTCTCCTGAGGCCTTAGAATTGTAGCTAATATAAGTAACATAACTTGGGCTAAGGAAGGCCATGAGAGAATTGTACATACATGGAGAAAAATGACACTATTTACAAAGGAAAGTGTAATGAATGGAAAAGCAGACAACCACCATGGAGTGATTTGTTATTTGTTCTTTGATTCAGGGACCAAAATGCTTTTTTTATATTGGCACATTATTAACTGCTCTGTAGAATGCCAGTAATGTTAACCTGAATATGAAGATTACAGATTTCTCCACATAAACCATGGAGGCAAGAAGGCAGTGGTTTGATACATTTAAGATACTGAAAGAGAAAAACTCTCAACCAAGAATTCTATATCTGGCAAAACTGTCCCACAAAAATGAGGGAGAGTTTAAAATATTTTCAGACATTGAGAGTTTGTGAACAAGAAACATGCTCTACAAGAAATTCTGTATGGATTGCTACAGGCTAATAGAAAAAGACAACAGAAAGATATTTGGAGATAACTGTAGAAATAAAGATTCTCAGGAAGAGTAAAAGGAGTAAGAGAAAAAATATGATATGATGCATAAAATCCAAAACAAAATGTTAGATGAAATATATTAAAGATCTTGTCATAGGAGGTGGTTTCCCAGACCTTACATTCATAGCATGGGCTTTGAAAGAAATACATAAATAGGATCTCCTCAAAACTGGACATTTTTGTGCACTGAAGGACTTCATCAAGAAAGTATATTTGCAGCCTACAAAATTGAAGACAATATTTGGAAACCACATATCAGATACTGGTTTAGTATCCAGAATAAATAAAGAGAAACTTCATCTCAACAACAAAAAGAAAAATTAAAAACAGGCCAAAGACATGGACATTTTTCTGAAGAGGAAATACAAATGGCTCAAAAACATATGAAAAGATGCTAAAGTTCACTGGGAATTAGGGAAATGCAAATCAAAATCACAATGAGATATCATCCCACACCTACTAGAATGGCCATTATAAAAAAAAAAAACAGAAAAATAGTGCTGGAGAGGACATAAAGAAAGAGGCACACTTATTCACTATTGGTAGGAATGTAGAATGGTGCAACCACTCTGGAAGGCAGAGTGGTGGTTCCTTAGGAAGCTAAGTATAGAATTGCCATACAATCCAGCAATTCCATTACTAGGTATATATGTCAGAGGAACTGAAAGCTCAGACATGAACAGACCTTTGTAATCCAATATTTATAGTGGCATTGTTCATGCTTGCCAAGAGATGGAAACAGCCCAAATGTCCATCGATGGATGAGTAGATAAATAAACTATGGTATATACATATGGTGAAAAAGTACACATTTGTAAGACAAAATTAAATCATGTAACATATAAGAATGTGGATGAACCATGAGGATATTATGTTAAGTGAAATTAACCAGAAACAAAAGGACAAATACTTTATGGTCTCGCTAATATGAACTAACATTAATGAGCAAACTTTGAGAATTAAAGCTGAGAACACAGTTTACCAGGAAATAGAAAGGGGGTAAAAAATCTTTCATTTGATGCAGAAGGAGTACAGAATGTTCAGCATTGATTGTATAGATCCAGAAATGAATAGCACAATACTTTTATATTATGGACCTCAAAGTGGTCAATGATGGTGATTAAATGTACAAATATATGGATATTTTTACATGAGGGAGAACAAATAAATGTCAACTTTATAAGGTGTTGAAAATGAGATGGTATTCGGGAAAAATATGATCATTGCAAACTAGAATCTATGGTTAACAGTAACATTGTATTATGCTTCCATTAACTGTAACAAAGGCAATATACCAAAGCTAAATATCTATGAGAGGAGTATATAAGGCAGCAATATGGGGTTCTTGGCGGTAGTGGTGTTGTCTGACCTTTTATTGTATTTTTCATTTCATTTCTTTTCTTTTTCTTTTCTTCTTTTTCCCTTATTCCTCTTTCTTTACACAAGAAATGGAAATGCCCTCATATAGACTGTGGTGGTGAAAGCATAACTTTGTGACTATACCTAGAAGCATTGATTGTTTAATAGAATGGAATGTATGGGTGTGAATAAACTGCTGAAAAAATAAAGTGTGCTTGTTCCACAGGAAGCTAAGTATGAGGTTACCATATGGTCCTGCTACCTTGTTATTGGGTATATACTTGGAAGAACTGAGAGCAGGGACACAGATGGACATTTGCACACTGGTGTATATGGTAGTGTTATTCATGATTCAAAATAGACAGAGGTGGCCTAAGGATACATTGACTTATGAATGGAATGGTGAACTGGGATTTATATAAAAAATGGAATATTGGGTGGCCACAAGAAGGAATGAAGTTGTGAGGTATGCAACTAGGTGAATGGACCTTGAGGACAGCATGTTAAGTGAAATGAACCAGAAGTGAAAAGACAAACATAATGCCTCACTAGTATGGACTAACTATAATGTACAAACTCTGAGAATGGAATCTGAGAATATAGGTTATCAAGAGACAGTTTATTGTAAAGATTCCTACATTGTAAGCTCTTAAAGCAGTCACATCTATTCTGGAGTTGTAAAGTTTATCTCTAAATTCTGAGATTCTGAGCTCTTTGTGTAAGTTCCATGGAACTTTGGGTATCTGTGTGATACATGAGACTCAGAACTACAGTTCTACAGCTATGAAAGTCAGTATTAATCCATTCAGCAAATGTTAAAAAAGCTGAAAAAGACTTCAGATTTCAATTAGATCCCATTGGATCTACATATGTTTTTATGGAAATACAGTTTTTAATCAATATAGCAATCAAAAACAACTATCAAAATAAACTGAACTTTGAACCACTATATTTAAAAAAGTTGTCAAGTTTTAAAAAATAATGGAATATATTTAATCATATTGCAAAAATAGGCTACTTATTTTCATTTGTTCCATTAATAACTGCAAAGAAGAGGCTAAGCATGCTTATAATTGTGCCTAGGATTCTTCTCCTGAATCCCTCTTAGTTGCTCAGATGTGGCCCTCTCTCTCTAGCTAAGCCAACTTGGGTGAAATCACTGCCCTCCTTCCTCCCCCCCTACATGGTATCTGACACCCAGGGTTGTAAATCTCCCTGGCAATGCAGAATATGACTCCCAGGGAGGAGTCTAGACCCAGCATCATGGGATGGAGAACAGCTTCTTGACCAAAAGAGGGATGTGAAATGAAGTGTAATAAAGTTTCAGTGGCTGAGAAATTCCAAATGGAGTCAAGAGGTCACTCTTGTGGGAACTCTTATGCACTATATAGATAACTCTTTTTGGTTTTAATGAATTGGAATAGTTAGTAGTAAATATCTGAAACTATCAAACTACAACCCAGTAGCCTTGAGTCTTGAAGATGATTGTATATCAATTTAGCTTACAAGGGGTGACAGTGTGATTGTGAAAGCCTTGTGAATCACATTCCCCTTTATCCAGTGTATGGATGGATAAGTAGAAAATGGGGGCAAAAACTAAAGGAAAAATAGGGTGGGGGGACAATTTGGGTGTTCTTTTTTTACTCTTTTTTATTCTTATTTTCATTTTTTCTGGCACAAGGAAAATGTTAAAAGATTAATTGGGGTGATGAATGAACAATTATATGATGATAATGTGAACAATTGATTGTATACTTTGGTTGATTGTATGGTGTGTGAATAAATCTTAATTTTAAAAATGAGGGATAGATTAAAATATTTTCAGACAAACAGACACTGGGAGAGGTTGTGAATAAGAGTCCAACACTACAAGAAATACTAAAGGGAATGCTACAGGTTGATAGGAAAAGACAGGAGAATGAGGTTTGGAGAAGAGTGTAGAAATGATTATTAGGAAGGGTAAAGTAGAGAGAGAGAAAAGTAAGATATGACATATAAAATCCAATGGACAAAGTTGTAGAAGAAAATACTGCCCTTACAGTAATAACTCTAAATGTTAAGGGATTAAACACCCCAATAAAAAGACATAGACTGGCAGAATGGATTAAAAAGCAGGACCCACCTCTATGCTGTTTGCAAGAAACTCACCTTAGACACAGGGACAAAAATAGGCTGAAAGTGAGAGTTTGGAAAAAGATATTTCATGCAAAGAACAACCATAAAAAACAGGAGTAGCTATATTAATATCAGACAAATTAGACTCCAAAAGTAAAACAATTAAAAGAAACAAAGAAGGACACTATATATTAATAAAAGCATCAATCCATCAAGTAGTAATAAGAACCATAAATATTTATGCACCAAGCCAGAAGGCCCTAAATACATGAGGCTAACACTGAGGGCACTGAATTGAGAAGTAGATACCTCTACAATAACGGAGATTTCAATGCAGCACTCTCATCAATGGATAGAATATCAAGAAAGTGGACCAATAAAGAAATGGAGAGGTTGCATTGCATGATAAGTGAATAAGACCTGACAGACATTTATAGAGCACAAAACCCCAAAACAGCAGGTACACATTTTTCTCAAGGGCTCATGGAACATTCTCTAGGATAGACCACATGTTGGGTCACAAATCATGTCTCAACAAATTTAAAAATATTGATGTTACACAAAACACTTTCTTGAATCATAACGGAATGAAGTTGGAAATAAATAACAAGCAAAAGGCCATAAAATTCACAAATATATGGAACCTAAACAACACACTCTTAGAAAACCACTGGATAAAGGAAGAAATTACAAGAGAAATTAGTAAATATATTGAGGCAAATGAAAATGAAAACACAACATATCAAAACTTATGGGATGCAGCAAAGGTAGTGCTGAAAGGGAAACTTATAGACCTAAATACCTATATTAAAAGCAAAGAGAGAATAAAAGTCAATGATTTAACTGTTCATCTTGAGGAACTAGAGAAAGAACAGCAAACTAACCCAAAGTAAATAGAAGGAAAGAACTAACAAAGTTTAGAAGAGAAATAAATGAAATTGAGAACAGGAAAACAATAGAGAGAATCAACAAAACCAGAAGTTGGTTCTTTCAGAAAATAAAAAAAAAAAATGCTGGAAATTTAGCTAGGCTAACAAAAAAAGACAGAGAGAGAGACAGCAGATGGAAATAAATACAATCAGAATGGGAAAGGAGATATAACTACTGACCCTGCAGAAATAAAGGAAATAATGAGTAGATACTATGAGCAACTATATGCCAATATACTAGACAACATAGATGAAATGGGCAACTTCCCAGAAAAGCATAAACAAGCAACATTGACTTGAGAAGAAATAGACAACCTCAATCAATCACAAGTAAAGATATTGTGTCAGTCATCAAAAAGCTCTGAATAAACCAAAACTCAGGACCAGGTGGCCTCACATGTGAATTCTATCAAGCATTAAAGAAAGAGTTACTACCAATCCTGCTCAAACTCTTCAAAAAAGTTGAAGAGGAGGGAAAGCTACCTAACTCATTCTATGTTGGTTTCATCACCCTAATCCAAAGTCAGACAAAGATACTACAAAAAAAATTATAGACCAATCACTTTAATGAATATAGATACAAAAATGGTCAACAAAATTCTTGCAAATTGAATCCACCAGCAGATTAAAAGAATTATACACCACGACCAGTTGGGATTTATCCCAGGTATGTAAGGCTAGTTCAACAGAAGAAAATAAACTTATGTAATATGCCACATCAATAAATCAAAGCAGATGAACCACATGATCCTCTCAATTGATGCAGAAAAGGCATTTGACAAAATCCAAAATCTTTTCTTGATGAAAACCCTTCAAAGGATAGGAATAGAAGGGAACTTTCTCAATGTGATAAAGGCAATTTATAAGAAAACCACAGCTAACATCATACTCAATGGGGAAAGACTGAAAGCTTTCCATCTAAGATCAGGAAAAAGACAGGGACACCCACTGTCACCAATGTTAATCAACATTGTGCTGGAAGTTCTAACTAGTGCAATTATGCAAGTAAAGGAAATAAAAGGCATCCAAATTAGAGAGGAAGAAATAAAACTTTCACTGTTACAGATGTCATGATTCTGTATGCAAAAAATCCAGAAAAATCTGCAGCAAAGCTAATAGAACTAATCAATGAATACAGCAAAATGGCAGGATACAAGATCAACATGTAAAAATCCATAGTGTTCCTATACACAAGTAATGTGCAACAAGAGGAAGAAATCAAGAAAAAACGTCATTTACAAAGCAACTGTAAGAATCAAGTATTTAGGAATAAACAACCAAGGCCACAAAAGACATACACAGAGAAAACTACAAGAAACTGCTAAAACAAATCAAACAGAGCCTTAAAAAATGGAAGAACATACAGTGTTCATGGATTCGAAGAGTGAATATAGTTGATATCAATTCTACCTAAACTGATTTATAGATTCAATGCAATACCAATTAAAATCCCAACAACCTACTTTAAGAAATAGAAAATACTAATAACCAAATTTATTTGGAAGGGCAAAGTGCCCCAAATAGCCAAAAATATCTTGAGAAACAGGAACAAAGTGGGAGGTCTCACACTACCTGACTTTGAAACATATTACAAAGCTACAGTGGTCAAAACAGCATGGTACTGGCATAAGGAGAGATATACCAACCAATGGAATTGAATTGAGTGTTCAGAAATAGACCCTCACATCTATGGACAATTGATCTTTGATAAGGCAGTCAAGCCAAAGCAACTGGAACAGAGCAGCCTCTTCAGTAAATGGTGTTAGAGAACTGGATATCCAATTCCAAACTAATGAAAGAGGACTCCTGTCTTACACCTTATACAAAAATTAACTCAAAATGGATCAAAGACCTAATCAGTAGTTCCAAGACCATAAGAGTCTTAGAGGAAAATGTAGGGCAATATTTTAAAGATATTGTGATAGGAGGTGGTTTCCTAGACCTTACACCCAAAGCATGAGGGACCAAAGAAGAAATAGATAAATGGAATCTCCTCAAAATTAAACACTTTTGTACATCAAAGGACTTTATCAGAAAAGTAAAATGGCAGCCTATGCAATGGGAAACAATATTTGGAAACCACATATCAGATAAGGACTTAATATCCTGAATATATAAAGGGATCCTAAACTCAACAACAGGAAGACAAACAACTGAATTTAGTAATGGGCAAAAGACATGGACAGACACTTTTCTGAAAAGGAAATACGAATGGCTCAAAATCACGGAAGAAGGCTCAACTTCACTTGCTACCCTGGAAATGCAAATCAAAACCACAGAGAGATACCATCTCACACCTACCAGAATGGCCATTATCTATAAAACAGAAAAATACAAGTGCTGGAAAGGATGTGGAGAAAGAGGCATGCTTATTCACTGTTTCTGGGAATGTAGAATGATGCAGCCACTCTGGAAGGCAGTGTGGTGTCTCCTCAGGAAGCTAAGTGTAGAGATGCCATATGATCAACTAATCCATTACTAGGTATATTCTCAGAGGAACTGAAAGCTAAGACATGAATGGACATTTGTAAACTGATGTTTATAGTGGCATTATTCATGTCTGCCAAGACATGGAAATAGCCCAAATATTCATCAGTAGACCAGTGGACAAACTGCTGTATACACACAGGATGGAATGTTATGCCACTGTAAGACAGAACAAAGTCACAGAACATATAATGTGGATGAACCTTGAGGACATTATGTTGAGTGATGTTAGCCAGAAACCAAAGGACAAATACTGTATGGTCCCACTAATATGAACTAACATTAATCAGCAAACTTTGAGAGTTTAAAACTGATAACACAGGTTACCAGGATATAGAAAGAGGGTAAAGATTAGGCATATGATGCTGAAGGACTACAGAATGTTCAACAGGAATGATTGTATAAATCCAGAATAGATAGCATAATACTGTGTGATGGTAGGACAATATTGTAATTACACTGAACAAAGATGTCTGTGAGTAAAGCTGAAAGAGGAGGACTAGGGATATGTATGACACCAGAAGTAAAGATAGATGATAAAGACTAGAACTGTGTAACTTAGCAAACACTAGAGTGGTCAATGATTGTGACTAACCGTACAAATATAAAAATGTTTTTACATGTGGGAGAACAAATGAATGTCAACCATGCAAAGTGCTGAAAAAGGGATAGTATTGGGGAAAAAAGTAATCAAAGCAAACTGGAGTCTATGGTCAACAGTAACATCATAATATGCTTCCATTAAATGTAACAAAAACAATATAACAAAGCTAAATGTGTATGAGGGGGCATATAAGGGAGGGATATGGGATTCTTGATAGGGCTGCTGTCTGACATTATTATAATGTATTGTATGATATTTATTTTTTATTATATTCTTTATTATTATTTAAAACAATTTTTCATAGTAATCAATATGTTCAAGTGCTGTCTGTGGTGATAAATGTGCAACTATATTATGATATCTTGAGCAATTGATTGTACACTGTGGATGATTGTATGGTATGTGAACACATCTCTATAAAATTATAGGAGAAAATATGTTGGAATTAAAGTGCTGGAGAAAACACGGAGAGAGGAATGTACCTATTTACTGTTGGTGGGGAGGTAGAATGGTGTAGCCTATCTGGAGCACAGTGTTGTGGTTCCACAAGAAACTAAGTATGTCGGTGCCGTAAGAACCAGCAAGTATATGGGGTATATACTTGGAAGATCTGAGAGCAGGGACATGAATGGAAATTTGCACAGTGGTGTTTATGGAGGCAGTATCCATGAATTGCCATGGATGGAGGTGGCCTACGGGTACATTGACTGATGAACAAAATGGTGAACTCTGGTGTATACATACAATGGAATAATGAGCAACTGCAAGAAGAAGTGAAGCTGGGAGACACACAATGAGATGAAGGGATCCTGTAGGCATCATTTTGAGTGAAGCACACCAGAAATGAAAAGACAAACATTACAATGGCTCACCAATATGGACTAACTACAATGTGTAAACTCAGAATTGAATCTTAAAGCACAGTTTATCAAGGGTATGCTTATTATAATACTGTGTGATGGTAGAACAATATTGTAAGTACACTGAACAAAGATGTCTGTGAGTAAAGCTGAAAGAGGAGGGCTAGGGGCATGTATGACACTAGAGGTAAAGATAGATAATAAAGACTGGGACTGTGTAACTTAGTGAAAACAAGAGTGGTCAATGATTGTGACTAAATTTACAAATGTACAAATATAAAAATGTTTTTACATGTGAGAGAACAAATGAATGTCCCTAGATTGTAAGCTCTTACAGCAGTCACATCTATTCCTGAATTGTAATGGCTATCATCAAATTCTGAGATGCTGATCCCTTTTTGTATAACCTGCTTGGTCTCTGGAACTTTGGGTATCTGTGTGATATCTGAAACTCAGAGCTAGAGCTCAGCAGATATGAATGTTAGTATTAGCACATACAGCAACTGTTAAAGCTAAAGAAGAGTTCAGAAGTCAATTAGAGATATGAATGAAGTGGATATGGTTATGACCAAAGCAAATAAGGCCAAAGAGTAAAGGATGATACTGACTGTGAGTCACTGGCCTTCATGTGAGACCAAGGGTGGAGATGTTTGTTTGGTTCAGGATCTATATTTTCTCAAGTACACTAAATAATTTAACTTATATGTTCAGTTTATTCAAACACCATAATTACATGGAACTTTGAATAGGAAGTGAGATCTTTTAGGTTTGTGCAGGCTAGTAATTTGGACAGAGAATTTGGACAGAGAATAAAAACATATATGCAGGGTCTCACTGCGGAGCTCAGGGAAAATACAGAAATGTCGGACTTCCCCACATGGGTTGTGGTTGATGTTCTCAGAAACATTGAGGGCTGATAGTTTGGTATGCTGAGCCCTCTATCTTGGGTCTTGCCCTTATGAAGCTTGTTACTGCAGAGGAGAGGCTAAGCCTGCTTATGATTGTGCCTAGGAGACTCTCCCAGAGAGCCATTTTGTTGCTCAGATGTTGTCCTCTCTCTCTAGCTAAGCCAACTCACCAGGTGAACTCACTGCCCTACCTACTATGTGGGACCTGACTCCCAGGGATGTAAATCTCCCTGGAAACACAGGATATGATTCCTGGGGAAAATCCTGGGCCCAGCATTGTGGGGGAAGTGAAATGAAAAAAATTAAGTTTCAGTGGTTGAAAGATTTCAAATGAAGTTGAGAGATCACACTGGAGGGCATTCTTATGCACTATATAGATACCTATTTTTGGTTTTTAGTGTATTTGTATAGCTAGAAGTAAATGCCTGAAACTAACAAACTGCAATGGTCGTATAACCAGGTAGATTACATGGGGTGATATTGTGATTATGAAAACCTTGTGGATCACACTCCCTTTGTCCAGTGTATGGATGGATGAGTAGAAAAATGAGGAGAAAAACTAAATGAAAAATCGGGTGGGATGGGGGGATGATTTGGGTGTTTCTTTTTTACCTTTATTTTTTTTCCTATTTTTATTCTTCCTGGTGTAAGGAAAATGTTCAAAAATAAATTGGGGTGATGTATGCACAACTATATGATGGTACTGTGAACAGTTGATTGTACACCATGAATGACTGTATGGTATATGAATATATCTCAATAAACTGAACTTATTTAAAAAATAACAATTTATAGATGGCTATTAATGTTTCCCAATAATTTTTCTCAGGAAAAATATGGGAAAATCCCAGTGGTAACAAATTTAATATCTGAAGTGAATTTTTGAATACTTCACAGAGGCAATCAAATATTTAGCATGAATCAAAGGTGTCCTCAACTGAGATACAGAGAAAAGGAAAATTTGCTCACAAAAAATTATATCAAAAGTTATTTTTAAAGGGAAAACAAATGATAGGGTATTTGCCTTATGTGTTACCAAAATCATATAAAATTACATCAGTTAAACCAGTTTGTTTCTGTAGGGAATTAAGAAAGTAGGTGAAATTAAGAGGCCAGAAGGTAAAGGAATTTACTTCATGTTTATATGTGGTTGCCCACCTCCAGGGTATTATGGGGCAACCATCCCCCCAGATACTCAGAAGCATATACAAAGATGTTGTTTCTTTTAAATTTTTGTAACAAACTTTTTATTTCAGAATCATATTAGATTTCCCAATAACTTGTAAAGATGGTACAGTGTTCCATACACACTTTTTCACCCAGTTTCAGTTGTCATTTTTCATTTTAAAATGAGATATTTTGAATTAGCAGGTATCAAATGAATAGTTCAATAGTCAATGGTTAGGACCTTTGATGTGCTTTTGGGAAAAAAAATTGATTTCTACTTCACAATTCCAAATAGTCAAAGGTAAGTTACAAGTGATGTAAGTATATGTTATTACTGTCCTTTTCATGACCACTACACAATATCATGATAGGACTAAACCTACCTGGACTTCAAAGTTTCTTGAAACTTTCATTGCCAAACTGAGAAAAACTAAGTTTGATTTCTAAGAATGAAAAGAAGAGCGGTTAGAGAGAGATTTACTTTTCAAGGCTTGAAAGTATTTGACATAAAGAGATGAAAAAATTCTCATTTTCCATATCAAATTCCTACTGCATCAAGTATCTCAAAATGAAATAGGAAAATGTCCCCTTCCAAAGTTTGGAGACCCCAGAACACTGAATATCTTTAATAAGGGTGGTTGTCTCCAAAAATTCTAAGCATTTCTCAACAAGGACTTGTATCATCTCTGTAGACTATTCCCTACATAAGTCAAGGTCTCTGTTTTTTATATAAAATGAAGACCCATCACCATAACTCATGGGCAAGAACATTCTTAATATGATGCTGGAGTGGTAAGTACACTTGCCTCATTTTTAGACTATTGATGTATGTTGGCCTACCTGGAGAGCCTTCCACAGTTTACTGGCCCAATTCAGAGCAATTTTGATTCAGTAGGTCTGGGGTGGGGCTTGGGAATGTTTATTTCTAAAAAGTTCCCAAACATTTCCTTCTTGGATAATGAGTGGCCCTGCTTCTTTACAAAGAACAACTTAAACCCATTTCACTCCTCCTACCTCCTAACTAAAAGTCAAGAAAACCATTCATCAAATTTCCTGTTTCTTGACATCAGCCATTATGAAAAAGCTTTACTTTCATATTATATATAAGAATATGCATATCTATTAATTTATTATATAAACATAAAAATATTATTTTTGCAACATTGAGATGATCTAAAAGTTATATTTAATTTTTGCTCAGTAATAGACTGAACTGTTTTCCATATTGATATATAATATTTGATATTTGAAGGTGTTTGAGTTTATCATAATTTCTTTCAACAGAATCCTGTTACTAAACACTTAGGTTGGGGAAATTTATAATATTGTAAATAATATTCTGATGAACATCTTCGTCCCTGCATCTTTGCTCATTTTGGGGGTTATGTTCTTTGGAGAAGCCATAAGAAAAGGAATTGCTAGAGTGTATGCATATTTTGACTTCTGAGAAATATTTCCAAATTATCTTCCAAAATTTCTACTCTATTTTATATCACCATTAGTAATGAAAGACAGTAGCTATTTACACATCCTTTCTCATTCAGAGGTTATTACTATTGTTTTTAATATTTGAAAATGGTTGAAGAATGCATTTATTTGAGTCTGGATATATTTTTACACAGACTAGAGTTGGGTATTTAATCATGTCCCCCCAAAAAAGGCATATTCAGGTCCCAATCCCTGGTCCTATGGGTATGAACTCAACTGGAAATAGGACCTTTGAAGACATTGTTAGTTAAGTTGTGCCCAATCTGTATGAAGGTAGTAATTAGTCCAATATGTTTGAAGGCCTTAGATACAAAGGAAATTGGACTCATGGAGGAACCCATGGGGAGCAGCCAGGAACTGGAAGTCAACAGAACTTGGAGGAAGGAGAAGACATCACTATGTGCATTGCCAGGTGACAGAAATCCAGAATCCACAAAGATTGCTGGCCAACCAGAAGATAATGATCCTGGGAGAAAGCACATTTTCTCACCCCTGAAACCATGAAACTGTGAGCCAATAAAATCCTTGTTAGGCCAACCCATCGTGTGGTATTTGTTTTAACATCTGGGAAACTAATACAGGTTAGTTGTATTCCTCTTTGTCCATTTTTTTTGGAATCTTCAATGTGCTCTTTTTTATTTGTAAGAGTTCATAAAACACATTAAACCTATAAACTTTACTTTTTATGTTTGACAGATGTAATTTCTTTGTTATATTATTTTATCAAGAGGTTTGGGACAAAGGAAGTCTTTGATTTTTATGGAATCAAATTTTGCCCATATTTACCTCTATGGCTTATGGATTTCATGCCATGCTTACAAAACCCATGTTTAGAAACTTGAAGATCCATTTCTTTAATTTGAGTTTTAATCTGGAATAGAGTTGTAATTGTAGTACTTTACAATGGGAAATTACCACAATATGAAAACCAGGAAAATTACATACAATAAAGAGATGGACCAAAAAGGGTCACTGAAATCATAATAGGAAATAGAATCTGTGAGTATATGCCAGGTTACAGGAAATTTGAAGACCTGAATTAAATGAGAAACAAAAAGGTAGTTTATGGAAAAAGCAAATAAATTGGAAAGTCCACAAAACAATGTGAAAAAGATGAAAAAGTAATCACCATAATCTTACTCTTCTTTAGGAATAAGGGAATCAAGACCTTAAGAGTTGAGCAATTTCAATTAATTGGGATTCCAGCATGTGTTTTTGTTCCTCTATCATGCTGCTTTTGCATACTGCTTCATCTTTTGCAAAGCAAATACAAATCTGTAACATCTTTTGAGTAAAACAATAACCTTTCTTGGTAAGTAGTCAAATATCAGCTTTCCAAATTGTATATATGATGAAGCTTAGCCATAAAACCCACATTTTTTTTTTATCATCATTTTATTGAGATATATTCACATACCACGCAGTCATACAAAACAAATTGTACTTTCGATTGTTTACAGTACCATTACATAGTTGTACATTCATCACCTAAATCAATCCCTGACACCTTCATTAGCACACACACAAAAATAACAAGAATAATAATTAGAGTGAAAAAGAGCAATTGAAGTAAAAAAGAACACTGGGTACCTTTGTCTGTTTGTTTCCTTCCCCTACTTTTCTACACATCCATCCATAAACTAGACAAAGTGGTGTTTGGTCCTTATGGCTTTCCCAATCCCATTGTCACCCCTCATAAGCTACATTTTTATACAACTGTCTTCGAGATTCATGGGTTCTGGGTTGTAGTTTGATAGTTTCAGGTATCCACCACCAGCTACCCCAATTCTTTAGAACCTAAAAAGGGTTGTCTAAAGTGTGCATAAGAGTGCCCACCAGAGTGACCTCTCGGCTCCTTTTGGAATCTCTCTGCCACTGATGCTTATTTCATTTCCTTTCACATCCCCCTTTTGGTCAAGAAGATGTTCTCCGTCCCACGGTGCCAGGTCTACATTCCTCCCTGGGAGTCATATTCCACGTTGCCAGGGAGATTCACTTCCCTGGGTGTCTGATCCCACGTAGGGGGGAGGGCAGTGATTTCACCTTTCAAGTTGGCTTAGCCAGAGAGAGAGGGCCACATCTGAGCAACAAAGAGGCATTCAGGAGGAGACTCTTAGGCACAAATACAGGGAGGCCTAGCCTCTCCTTTGCAGCAACCGTCTTCCCAAGGGTAAAACTTATGGTAGAGGGCTCAACCCATCAAACCACCAGTCCCCTATGTCTGTGGTCATGTTAGCAACCATGGAGGTGGGGTAGGCGAATACCCCTGCATTCTCCACAGGCTCCTCAAGGGGGCACTACATCTTTTTTTTTTTTTTTTCCCTTGTTTGTCTTTTTTCTTTTTTTCTTTTTTTTTTTTTTTAACTTTCCCTTCTTTTTTCAAATCACCTGTATGAAAAAAAAAGTTAAAAAGAAAACAAACATACAATAAAAGAGCATTTCAAAGAGACCATAGCAAGGGAGTAAGAAAAAGACAACTAACCTAAGATAACTGCTTAACTTCCAACATGTTCCTACTTTACCCCAAGAAAGTTACATAATATAGCAACATTTCAGTGAACTTGTTCCTACTACAGCCATCAGAAATTAACAGACCATAGTCATTTCTGGGCATCCCCAGAACGTTAAATAGCTTATCTGTTCTTCTTGGATTATTGTTCCCCCTTCCTTAATTGCTCTCTACTGCTAGTTCCCCTACATTCTACATTATAAACCATTTGTTTTACATTTTTCAAAGTTCACATTAGTGGTAGCATATAATATTTCTCTTTTTGTGCCTGGCTTATTTCACTCAGCATTATGTCTTCAAGGTTCATCCATGTTGTCATATGTTTCACCAGATCGTTCCTTCTTACTGCCGCGTAGTATTCCATCGTGTGTATATACCACATTTTATTTATCCACTCATCTGTTGAAGGACATTTGGGTTGTTTCCATCTCTTGGCAATTGTGAATAATGCTGCTATGAACATTGGCGTGCAGATATCTGTTCGTGTCACTGCTTTCCGATCTTCCGGGTATATACCGAGGAGTGCAATCGCTGGATCGAATGGTAGCTCTATATCTAGTTTTCTAAGGAACTGCCAGACTGACTTCCAGAGTGGCTGAACCATTATACAGTCCCACCAACAGTGAATAAGAGTTCCAATTTCTCCACATCCCCTCCAGCATTTGTAGTTTCCTGTTTGTTTAATGGCAGCCATTCTAACCGGTGTTAGATGGTATCTCATTGTGGTCTTAATTTGCATCTCTCTAATAGCTAGTGAAGCTGAACATTTTTTCATGTGTTTCTTGGCCATTTGTATTTCCTCTTCAGAGAACTGTCTTTTCATATCTTTTGCCCATTTTATAATTGGGCTGTCTGTACTATTGTCATTGAGTTGTAGGATTTCTTTGTATATGCAAGATATCAGTCTTTTGTCAGATACATGGTTTCCAAAAATTTTTTCCCATTGAGTTGGCTGCCTCTTTACCTTTTTGAGAAATTCCTTTGAGGTGCAGAAACTTCTAAGCTTGAGGAGTTCCCATTTATCTATTTTCTCTTTTGTTGCTTCTGCTTTGGGTGTAAAGTCTAGGAAGTGGCCGCCTAATACAAGGTCTTGAAGATGTTTTCCTACATTATCTTCTAGGAGTTTTATGGTACTTTCTTTTATATTGAGATCTTTGGTCCATTTTGAGTTAATTTTTGTGTAGGGGGTGAGGTAGGGGTCCTCTTTCATTCTTTTGGATATGGATATCCAACTCTCCCAGCCCCATTTGTTGAAAAGACCATTATGGCTCAGTTCGGTGACTTTGGGGGCCTTATCAAAGATCAGTCGGCCATAGATCTGAGGGTCTATCTCTGAATTCTCAATTCGATTCCATTGATCTATATGTCTATCTTTGTGCCAGTACCATGCTGTTTTGGCAACTGTGGCTTTATAATAAGCTTCAAAGTCAGGGAGTGTAAGTCCTCCCACTTCGTTTTTCTTTTTTAGAGTGTCTTTAGCAATTCGAGGCATCTTCCCTTTCCAAATAAATTTGATAACTAGCTTTTCCAAGTCTGCAAAGTAGGTTGTTGGAATTTTGATTGGGATTGCATTGAATCTGTAGATGAGTTTGGGTAGAATTGACATCTTAATGACATTTAGCCTTCCTATCCATGAACATGGAATATTTTTCCATCTTTTAAGGTCCCCTTCTATTTCTTTTAGTAGAGTTATGTAGTTTTCTTTGTATAGGTCTTTTACATCTTTGGTTAAGTTGATTCCTAGGTACTTGATTTTTTTAGTTGCTATTGAAAATGGTATCTTTTTCTTGAGTGTCTCTTCAGTTTGTTCATTTCTAGCATATAGAAACATTACTGACTTATGTGCATTAATCTTGTATCCCGCTACTTTGCTAAATTTGTTTATTAGCTCTAGTAGGTGTATCGTTGATTTCTCAGGGTTTTCTAGATATAAGATCATATCATCTGCAAACAATGACAGTTTTACTTCTTCTTTTCCAATTTGGATGCCTTTTATTTCTTTGTCTTGCCGGATTGCCCTGGCTAGCACTTCCAGCACAATGTTGAATAACAGTGGTGACAGCGGGCATCCTTGTCTTGTTCCTGATCTTAGAGGGAAGGCTTTCAGTCTCTCACCATTGAGTACTATGCTGGCTGTGGGTTTTTCATATATGCTCTTTATCATGTTGAGGAAGTTTCCTTCAATTCCTACCTTTTGAAGTGTTTTTATCAAAAAGGGATGTTGGATTTTGTCAAATGCTTTTTCAGCATCTATTGAGATGATCAATTGATTTTTCCCTTTCGAGTTTTTAATGTGTTGTAATACATTGATTGTTTTTCTGATGTTGAACCATCCTTGCATGCCTGGAATGAACCCCACTTGGTCATGGTGTATGATTTTTTTAATGTGTCTTTGGATTCGATTTGCAAGTATTTTGTTGAGGATTTTTGCATCTATATTCATTAGGGAGATTGGCCGGTAGTTTTCCTTTTTTGTAGCATCTTTGCCTGGTTTTGGTATTAGATTGATGTTAGCTTCATAAAATGAGTTAGGTAGTGTTCCATTTTTTTCAATGTTTTGAAAGAGTTTGAGTAAGATTGGTGTCAGTTCTTTCTGGAAAGTTTGGTAGAATTCCCCTGTGAAGCCATCTGGCCCTGGGCATTTATTTGTGGGAAGATTTTTGATGACTGATTGGATCTCTTTGCTTGTGATGGGTTGGTTGAGGTCTTCTATTTCTTCTCTGGTCAGTCTAGGTTGTTCATATGTTTCCAGGAAATTGTCCATTTCTTCTACATTATCCAGTTTGTTGCCATACAGTTGTTCATAATATCCTCTTATAATTTTTTTAATTTCTTCAGGATCTGCAGTTATGTCACCTTTTTCATTCATTATTTTGTTTATATGGGTCTTCTCTCTTTTTGATTTTGTCAGTCTAGCTAGGGGCTTGTCAATCTTGTTGATCTTCTCAAAGAACCAACTTTTGGTGATATTTATCCTTTCTATTGTTTTTTTGTTCTCTATGTCATTTATTTCTGCTTTAATCCTTGTTATTTCTTTTCTTCTACTTGGTTTAGGATTGGTTTGCTGTTCATTTTCTAGCTTCTTCAGCTGATCCATTAGTTCTTTGATTTTGGCTCTTTCTTCCTTTTTAATATATGCGTTTAGTGCTATAAATTTCCCCCTTAGCACTGCTTTTGCTGCATCCCATAGGTTTTGGTATGTTGTGTTCTCATTTTCATTCGTCTCTATATATTTAGCAATTTCTCTTGCTATTTCTTCTTTAACCCACTGATTGTTTAGGAGTGTGTTGTTTAACCTCCAGGTATTTGTGAATTTTCTAAGTCTCTGATGGTTATTGACTTCTAATTGTATTCCATTGTGGTCAGAGAATGTGCTTTGAATAATTTCAATCTTTTTAAATTTATTGAGGCTTGTTTTATGTCCCAGCATATGATCTATTCTGGAGAAAGTTCCGTGAGCACTAGAAAAGTATGTGTATCCTGGTGATTTGGGATGTAATGTCCTGTAGATGTCTGTTAAATCTAATTCATTTATCAGATTGTTTAGGTTTTCAATTTCCTTATTGGTCTTCTGTCTGGTTGATCTATCTATAGGAGAGAGTGATGTGTTGAAGTCTCCCACAATTATTGTGGAAACATCAATTGCTTCCTTTAGTTTTGCCAATGTTTCTCTCATGTATTTTGTGGCACCTTGATTGGGTGCATAGACATTTACGATTGTTATTTCTTCTTGCTGAATTGCCCCTTTTATTAGTATGTAGTGGCCTTCTTTGTCTCTCAAGACATCCCTGCATTTGAAGTCTATTTTATCTGAGATTAATATTGCTACACCTGCTTTCTTTTGGCTGTAGCTTGCATGAAATATTTTTTTCCATCCTTTCACTTTCAATTTCTTTGTGTCCCTGTGTCTAAGATGAATCTCTTGTATGCAACATATTGATGGTTCATTTTTTTTGATCCATTCTGTGAATCTATATCTTTTAATTGGGGAGTTTAATCCATTTACATTCAACGTTAAAACCGTGAAGGCATTTCTTGAATCGGCCATCTTATCCTTTGGATTATGTTTGCCATATTTTTCCCTCTCTCTATTAATATCCTTTATTGTACCCATACCGAATCTCTTTAGTACTGAACCTTTCTCCAAGTCTCTCTGTCCTGTCTTTGTTTCTCTGTCTGTAGGGCTCCCTTTAGTATCTCCAGTAGGGCAGGTCTCTTGTTAGCAAATTCTCTCAGCATTTCTTTGTCTGTGAAAAATTTAAGCTCTCCCTCAAATTTGAAGGAGAGCTTTGCTGGATAAAGTATTCTTGGCTGGAAATTCCTCTCTCTCAGAATTTTAAATATATCGTGCCACTGCCTTCTCGCCTCCATGGTGGCTGCTGAGTAGTCACTACTTAGTCTTATGCTGTTTCCTTTGTATGTGGTGAATTGCTTTTCTCTTGCTGCTTTCAGAACTTGCTCCTTCTCTTCTATGTTTGACAGTGTGATCAGTATATGTCTCGGAGTGGGTTTTTTTGGATTTATTCTATTTGGAGTTCACTGAGCATTTATGATTTGTGTATTTATGTTGTTTAGAAGATTTGGGAAGTTTTCCCCAACAATTTCTTTGAATACTCTTCCTAGACCTTTACCCTTTTCTTCCCCTTCTGGGACACCAATGAGTCTTATATTTGGACGTTTCATATTATCTATCATATCCCTGAGGTCCATTTCGAGTTTTTCAATTTTTTTCCCCATTCTTTCTTTTATGCTTTCATTTTCCATTCTGTCATCTTCCAGGTCACTGATTCGTTGTTCAACTTCCTCTAGTCTTGTACTATGAGTGTCCAGAATCTTTTAATTTGGTCAACAGTTTCTTTAATTTCCATAAGATCATCCATTTTTTTATTTAGTCTTGCAATGTCTTCTTTATGCTCTTCTAGGGTCTTCTTGATTTCCTTCATATCCCGTACTAGGGTCTCATTGTTCATCTTTAGTTCTTTGAGTAGCTGCTCTAGGTGTGTCTCTTCTGGTCTTTTGATTTGGGTGCTTGGGCTTGGGTTATCCATATCGTCTGGTTTTTTCATATGCTTTATAATTTTCTGTTGTTTTTGGCCTCGTGGCATTTGCTGACCTTGATAGGGTTCTTTTAGGGTTTGTAGACCAGTTGAAGTCCTTATCTCTAATTTATCAGATCTACAGCTTCATGGAGTACACTTTCTCTAACTAACCAGCAGGTGGCGTCCACGAGCCACCTGTTCTCCACAAGCCAGATCTCCCCTGCTTAGCCTTTTTGGTGAGTGGGGGAGTGAGTCTTGTGGGGCCCAATTGGTGTCCCAAGCTTGCGTGTGTAGTTGTTGTTGCCTGCCCTGTATGTGGGGCGTGTTTCTGGGCAGTCGGGGAGGGGGGGTGTCCCTAACAATCAAATCTCCCTGATGATCCTAGAGTTTTAAAGCTACTGCAATAGTCTAATCCTTCAGTTCAGTCCTGCCACAGTTTGTCTCTGCCACTGACCCACAAGTCTTTGGTATTGGCGTATGGCTCGTGAGACTTGCAAGTGGGCCCCTCTTCCAGGCTGTGCACCCCGGGTCCTCTGTTGAGGGATGACTGTGCTATGTCACAGGTGAGTGCCGTCCCCCCAGGGCAGTTCTGGGCTGCTGGGCTGTGTTGGGAGGCTCCCAGTCTGCTCAAATGATGGCTGAATGGGGCTCTGTTAATTCACACTGCTCCCCCTTCCCAGCTCTGGGACATTCAGCTGAGGTTGCAGGGAAGGCTAATGTCCACGCCCAGTTTTGTGGTGTGTGCCTGTTATTTGAAGCACTTCCGTCACACTGGGTTGTCTGGGGCAGCTCTGGGCTATGGGGCTGGCGATGGGCAGGAGTGTTTCCTGTCCACCAGGATGGTGGCTGTGAGCGGACACCCCCCTTTTCTTGGGAAGTTGTGTTGTTTAGTGAATTTTCTCAGCCACTGGATTATTGCCTTTTGTCTCAGAGCTCTCTTAGTTCTGCTCTTGACTTGACGTGCCCAAATTTCAATTCTTTGAAGCTTTCTGTATTGAGCTTCTTAGAGTAATTGTTTTAGAAAAAGCAAAAAGGATTTAAAAAAAAAAAAAAAAAAAAAAAAAACGGCCCTCCTCAGAGATCTAATGGGTTATTGAAATGCTAATAGACAAAGCAACCAGGGCCATTAAGGAAAGGTGCCCAGGGCAGAGAGATCAGCCTTGCTTCGGGATTTGCATATGCGCCTCAAGGCCTGATCTCCGCCCTTTCCCTTTCTGTGTTCACCAGAACTCCAAAAATCCTCTGCTTTTACTTTGGAGCTTCTCGTGTTGTTTTCCTTCTATGCCCGTCTCCTCTCTGCTGGGCTGGCTGCTCTCAGAGTCTCTGGTGTCTGGCCTCAGTCTATCTATGGTTGGAGTTTGAATCAGTAGAATGAGTTTCCGATAAGAGCAGCCACTGCAATTCTCCCTTCTCCTTCCTGGAGCTGACAGCTCCTCCTCCCCCGGGACTGAGCCTGGCAGGGAGGGGCGCGGGTCCCCTGGCCGCAAAAACTTACAGATTTCGCTGATCTCAGCAGTTCCACGTTTTCATGAGTGTTGTATGAAGTATGCCCAAAGACAGATTGCTCTGTGGTGTCCAGTCCACGCAGTTCCTGGCTTTTTACCTACTTTCCTGGAGGAGTAACTAAAACATACAGCTCACCAGTCTGCCATCTTGCCCCGCCCCCAAAACCCACATTTTAATTCACTTTGGACATATAGGAGGATACTATTTTTCTCAATTCTTTATTTTTAGAGCAGTAGTATGTTTACAGAAAAATTATTCAGAAAGTACAATGTTCCCATATAACAATGCTCCCAATGCACACACAGTTTTCCTTACTATTAACATTTTTAATTAGTGCAATGCATGCATCACAATTGATGAACCATAATATTAGAATTATATTACTGGAAAAGTCCATAGTGTGCATTAAGATTCACTTACATTCTATGGGTTTTCTTGGTATTGCTATTTTAATTTTTTGTTTGTTTTAATATTTTTGAATTTTAAATTTTTCTGTGTGACATACATACAACATGTTTTCCCATTTTAATCAATTTCAATTGTAAAATTCAGTGATGTTAACTATATTCACAATTTTGTGCAACCGTCACCATGAACTGCTACCAAAACTTTTTATTTTTAATTTAATTTATTTAATTAGTTTAAACAAACCTTTGAATTTTTTGAAGTTTTTTGTTTGTAATAGAAGTTTAGCCAGAAGTTAGGCAAAACAAAAAAATAAAGGTATTCAAATTGAAAAGTAAGAAGTAAAACTTTCTCTATTTGCAGATAATATAATCCTATATAGAGAAAATTCTGAAAAATGTACTATAAACCTTCTAGAATGAATGAACAGATTCAGCAATGTGATAGGGTACAATATCACATGCAAAATTCAGTAGTGTTTTTATAAACTAATAATGAAATAACTAAAGTGAAATAAGGAAAAAATATTGTATTTTCAAAAAAAAAAAAACTAAAAGAATCAATTATCTAGAAATAAATTTAACCAAGGATGAAAAGGACTTGTATCCAGAAAACAACAAAACATGACTGAAAGAAATTAAAGATGATCAAAACAAATGGCAGGATATTCCATGTTTTTGGATTGGAAGACAAACTACTGTTAAGATGTCAATTTTTACACAAAATGGTTTACACATTCATCACAATCCCAATTGATCTTCCAGCAGCATTTGCAGGTAGATATCCAGTTCTTGTATCCCCAGTTGTTGAAAAGATTATTTGCTCCTAAATAATTTAGTCTAAAATCAATTGTCTACAGATGTATGGGTTTATTTCTGAACTCTCAATTCTATTCTATTGATCTATATATCTATCATTCTACCATTACCAAAATTATGATTACTGTATCTGTGTAATAAGTGTTTAAATTAGGAATTGGGAGTCATCCAATTTTATTCTCTGTTTTCAATTGTTGTATCATTTTGGGCCTTTTTGCAATTCCATATGTATTTGAAGATCACCATTTCCATTTCTGAAAAATAAAATACAGAATATTGATTGAGATTTCATTGAATGAATAGACTGCTTTGGAGTATAGTAATGTCTTAATTCTATGAAGTCTTCTAAATCTTAAGCATGGGATATCATATAATAATTTCCATAAAAGAGAATAACAATAGGAAACTACTCTTTTTATGCAGTCAGATAAAGACCCTGGGAAATTTAAGCTGGGATAGAAAGGATAATCATAAGTTACCAACATGAAAAGTGTAAAAAATATCTGAAGCTCATGGAAAAATCATGCAAAAGATCCTGGTGAGAAATATCTTGGTGGGGATGGAAAACTGAAATAAAACCCATCTGTTTGAAATGTAGTAGTGAAGTGGGAGAGGCATTAAAGACAAGGCTTGAAAGGTGGGCAGGGTCTTACTGGTTATGTTAGCAATTAAATTTATCCCAAGAGAAATGGGGAAGCACATTAATACTTTATCAGGAGAATCATGTGATCTAATTGACATTTCTGAAAGATTATTCTAGCTGCTGCATGAAGAATTGATTGGGAAGGGTCCAGATTAGATGTAGGGAATCCCAGAAAGAAGCTGTTGCAGATGTTCAGGTGAAGATGATGGTGGCTTGGGCTATGGAAATAAATGTATTAATTCATGAGAAATTGATAATAGGTTGGATGTCTGAGTATTAAGACCCTGGGATGAAGCCCGGGGAGGACTCAAGGATGACTTAAGTCCTGGTTTAAGTAGCAGGGATAATGACACTATTTTAAGATTTGGGATCTATTCAAAGGAAAAGAAGTTCTACACTGGGACCAGATCCTAAGTTTTTAATGCTGGCCTAGGAGGTATATATTTCATCTGAAAGTCATTAAGTCATGGCCTTCATCTGGATGCCTTGTATGGCTTAAAGCAGAATGAGCTCAGGACTTAGTGGTCAAGGTAAAAGGAAAGCAAACTGGGTGATTGGAAGGCTGGTGTAGAGAAAAAAATTGTCTGTAATTCAGCAGCTCCTTCAGGGTTCTAGCTTCAGTAGAAGGCCAAAATACATGATTCTGAAACATGGATGGGAACAGCATTATCCAGAGCAGCAGGGGAGGAGAGGGGAGAAGGATTAAGCAACAGAATAATAGGACAAATGATTTATTCCCACTTCAAGGAGAGAAAGCATGATTGACAGAGAAGTGAAACAAATTCCTAGTCTGTGTCACTTCTAGCATTTAAGGTGAACACCATCACATGACTGTCTTCTTCTACAGTACCTTAGTAATCTTGTGTTTCTGTCAATTCACTAGCTCCTGAACCCAATGCCAACTTTTTTCTATTTTTCATTTTGTTATCCTTTGACACTTTGTAAGTAATGTGATCTCTGTTTGTTGCAAAAAAAAAATAAAAACTTCAGTCTTCAAAGTCAACACAAAGTATCTCTGGGTGGACTGGTTTTATGTACTCTATTTAACACACATTGGACACTTCTAGAGTGAAAAAATTCTAGCGTACATTTTGGAAATATCTCCCCCACTATTTCTTGAAATTTGGATTTTCTGTTATTCACTCTATTGTTTCCTTCTGAAACTTCTTTTAGTAGCTGGAATCACTCAAGATAACCTCTATAACTCATTTCTTTTGTATTTTTCACTGATTTCTCTCTCTGTTCTGTGTTCTTGGTAAATTCCACAGTACTATATCCCAATTGCCAATACCCTGATGATGCTGTTTAATCCAGGTCTAAGAATTAGTTCTGCATATTTAAATTATTTAATTTATTTCAATTAGTCTATACATTGTTTTCATGAATTATAATTTTTCTTTTCTTTATCATATCCATCTGCTCTTGATTTGTATATGCCTTTTGATTTCATAATATTTAGTTCTTTTTTACATACAATATTCTTCCTTGAGGAGCTTAAACATACTTAATTTACATTCTTTTTGAGATTCACCTGCTAGTTCTATGCTTTCCTGAGTGAGTTTTCATCTCCCATTTGTTAACTTTTTGGCTCTCTTTATTGTTAATAAATTTCATCATGTGCACTGGAATTTTAACATGCTATCTTAATTTGAATTAAAGGGCTCTTCTCTCTCTTTCTAGGTGTGAGAAACAAGCACTATTCCTAAAAGGAATAAATGGTCACCCAATTGTGGAAAAGAAAAGAATTTATTCACAATCTTGCAAGAATGGGCACCCAACCAAAATGTGGGGCATTGGTACTCAGAACAATAGACCCAGCAGTATTTATTCCCTACACTTAACAGCAAGTCCCTCCCCTGTTTCTTCAGTGGCTGGATACTCCAGAGGTTACATTCTATTTGACAAGCCTAACTAGCCCACACAAATTTGAAACAAGTAGCCCACTCAAATTGGAAACATTTGAAATAAGTTTCCCAGAGCTAATTTGCAACATTTGAAAGGTTTGGAACAAATATCCACCCCTGACTATAATGGTTATGCCCAGGCCTCTTTAGAGCCAGTCTGGGCTAGTTTGGTAACAAGTTATGAGGCTATTTTGGGAACCTCTAACCTTGAGTCTCTACCTTGCAAGGATAGTAGATAGTGGGTGGATAAACAGGGGGACCAACTGTGGACTGCAGTTTGTCTTTTTAACCTTCTGCCAATTCCTTTACTGCCCCACCCCACCAAGCAAACCTATCCTGTGTGAAAGCTAAACTTAATCTTATTCTCATGTAGGGATAACCCCAGTCTGCTTCAACCAGCCCCCAGGAACCTCTAATCCAGAACTGGGACTTCCATAAACATTCAAGAATAGTTTCTGAAACTCTAAGCTCACACACTTAAATCACTAGCTCATAGCAGATTCAAAAGACCTCAAGATTTAGGTCTTCTCATCAAATTCTGAGATCTACCACCTGTCAGACCAAATGCAATGTTCCACATCCACACAACCTTTTCACAGTCCATGCATGGAGTCCTGATCCCTCATCCCACCCTCATCCACCTACACCTCCACTAGCATATTTAGGACCCAGCAATTATTTCTCATTAGGAAAGTAGAAAAAGCAAAATTTCAGCCACCAAACCAGGAATTAAGAAGAGAAAAATTCAGCTATTTAGGAGGTCTTTTTGGAATCACCGGGAATTAGATAAGGAGACATTGTCCCTTGAAATGCCACTGTGGAAGGTCCACCTAGAACTGATTCTAGTTCCCTTTTGAAATCTTGCTCCAATTTGAAACCCTTGTTTCAAAAACATCCCCCTAATCTTCAATGTAATATTCATCCCCAAGTACTATTGTTTCTATGTCCTCAAATACTGAAATAACTTCAGCAGTACCTATGACTGAAATAAAACCACACTAGAGCACAGTGTGCTCTAGTGTGTAGGATCTTCATGCTACCTGGGAGAGAATGAAGACTGTGTTGTCAACTTATGCTGTCTGGTTGTTTCTTCTGTTACATGAGCTCTTCCACCCTTAGCCTCAGGGAACACTGACTGCCCCTAACCAGAGGACATAAGCTCAATTGTGGGAAGCCATAAATTTCTGTCTTATTCCCAAAATATAAATTCATTGCCTTGACCATTGACTAACTTGTGTGTGTGCATTGCATGACGGACACATCTTTCCATTCACTGCAAGTTAGTTGTCATAGCCCTTTATTTTTTACTCCAGAGCCATAGAAATCTGTTGCTATTTCCCATATCATAGATGTTATGGGTGGTGGAGAGTATATAGGTTGCTTTCCACTACTGTTGTCTGCCTTACAGTGAGAAAAGAAGACCATTGTCCACATAACCCCATGCTCCCATAAAAGCACAAGCACTAGAGGAAATCAGTCTGTAGGTGTAGAAATGGATCAGCACAATTTGCTGATCTATGGTTTTAGCATGCTTTACAAGGACTCAGGAGTAGAGAAGGGTGGCAAATTTTAGGAATTCAAAATGAACCTTTATTTCTGCTTTGACCTTAAACTACTGATTTGTAGTTTTTCAATTTAATGTGATTGTTGCTTACCCAGACAGTGACACAATGGCTTGTGGATGTTTCTGATAACAAGAATAGTATTCAGACCTACATCTGCCATACAGGGCATATTGTGTGTATATCCTAGGACCTAGGTGTGTAAGGCTGCCCCTCTCTATGTTCAGTAGTGGAGGGCATGATGCCAGGATGTTCTTTGGTAAACTCTGACTGGCATGAGCCCTTCTTGACACAGAATGGCTGATGCAATAAATGCCAGTTCATTGAATCTGCCTGGAGAGGAGTGGTCCCTGGAGACTTGCTATCCATAGACTTGGATGAAATCATAGCACCTAGGGTGAGGAGGACGGTCTTCAAACTTATTTTTCAACTTTTGTTTTTCACCTGGGCTTAGGACCTCAGATGCAAAGCCCCAGGGCAGAAAGTTTTCCAAATTCCCCTATTGTCTGAGAGGAGATGGGGAAAAAAAGAGGTCATTAGAGCCATCAGGGCTGCTTCTCTAGTTCACAACAATATCATAGACACATATATCGATGTATATATCTGCTTGAGGCTGCAGGTTCCATTTCAGCTCTGCCTGCCCCATGCCTTGCACACAATTAAGGCTTTGCTGAAATTTGTGGAGCTACCTGTGAGATGCTTCAATTGATTTTTATTTTCCTGCTCTTGCAGCTTCCTCTCTCTGTAGGTAATTTAGATTATCCTAGCTGCTTCTTCAGAATGAAACCCAGTGTATTTAAGGATGGAGATCTGGTTATTGATGGATTTTTCCCCTTTAAACAGTTATAATAGACAACAGGATCACTAATCCAATCAAGGAAGTCTATATCCAACAGTAAATGCCTTTTTCATTTTATTTTCTGCCTTAATATTATGAATGCTGCCTAGGCAATTTGAAGATGGCTTGATCAACATACTCCGTATCACTTGCCCTCCCCTTCCCATGTGCACCACACTCATCCCATAATGCCCATAATTTATTTTTTCTCCTCCCACTGGATTTTTTTCTTTCAAAGGGGAATAAGAGTATTACATTTTTCTTCCTTTCAGTTCCCAAGACTTTCTCTTTTCCAGTGCTGAAATCTAAAAGAAACAACCTTCTCCACAAAACTCCACTGTCCTTGCCTCTCCTCTTGCCTAAGATGCCACAATCAGTGGATCTAGTGATATCCCTTAGAAAGACAATTCACTGGTGCTAGGATTGTGCTAAGAGATTACAGAAAAATATATCTTCCCCCAAATCAAGGGACTGCTAATCCCTCTTTCCTCAAGTATATAATTACTAATATTCCTACAAAGATTCCACTGGTATTGAGAATCCCACTTGCATGGCCAGATTTTCTACTGTAGACATCTGGTTACTCTTTGAAATATCTCTATATCATAGTCAGCCAGGGATTCTCCATGCCTGGTTCAGCTGCAAGCCAGGCCAGGAGTAGGAAATGGATAATCTGTGAGATATTTCCCACTCCAATTTGATTCTGATTCACTTGGACTTTTAAACTACCTCTGTTTTTAGATTTCTCTAATGCCAATTCTGTATCTGGTGGTCTAATTAATAAGTTGATGGAGTAAAATATCAGGGGATTCCAGCTGATAGTTTCTGAGTTTCTGCTTGTGGGAGAAGAGGGGATTCACTGAATGACTGCTAACTGCTTTTTTGAAAGGGCCAAAGGCACATATTTTGCTAGTAGCAGTGCACATTTGTGACTGGGGATGGCAGGGTTAGGAATTTTTGGCTTCTTCCTGTTATAGAAGGAGTCTGTACCTATTTTTTATAACTTTTTATTTCCTGATGTTTGTCTGGTTATCTTTTTCATTCTTTGATACTCCTCCAATGTTTCTCTGCTTATTTTCTTTCCATAGCTTTCCAAAATGCATTTGCAATGTTGTTATCAATTTCTGTAATGCACACACTTTATCCTGACAGCTGCTGCTGAATGTTGTCTCAGCAGTGTCAGGGCTGCAGGAGTGGAGTGTGGTTGATTCAGAGACATTCTTTTCTGAATCTCCTGGAGCAGAAGGCAAGTTTGACTCACAAGTTCCAGTTTGCTTTAAGGACCATGTAAGGTAGAGGGAAAGAGTTGTACTGTCATAGAAGGATAAACTAAATGCTTTTATTCCTGTCCTCTGCTCTCCACTCAAACCACCTCAGGGAAACATGCACCTTAGTAGATCTGCTCTTTTGAGACAGGTAGATACAAACCCTGTCTGACACTTAATAGACATACTTGTAATTTTATAAGGCTTTCTTATCTGGGCTGACTTATCCACTAGGCTCAGAAGGCAGAGTGCCCAGGGCTCACAAGATTTTAGGGGATCAAGAAAACATTTTCATGTCCTTTAAAATCAGAAGAAAAAATGATTTTTTGGTCAAAGAAAATGTTTTTATATATAATGTTAATATATTTGTCCTTTTACCAACTCAGTCATGAAATAAAATGTTTAATGTTTATTTATGGAAAAAAAAGCTGATGCAGGTAAAAGTGTCTTGTGCCCTGAAAGATATAATGAAGCCTTGATCATATGCTTTACTTTTCTGTGCACAAATATGAGTATATTACAAGGGTGAGATCATTTTAACTCCATTCCTCTTTAACCTGGTTTTCCTATAAAACAAGATGTCATAAAAATGTTTCAAATAAATAAATTTCTAACATGGCAATTCTTGTGCCTACCTAATATTATAATATTAGGGCTAACATAATTTTAATCCAACACCAATTTTTGTAATTTTATTGGTTTTAATATTTTATTACTATAATTAAGAGTATAATGAGCAGGTCTTTATTCTCTACACTGAAAAACACAAATGAAATCTTTGGAGAAAATGGTTGCATGCAAGGCTATGTATATTTTACAGACTTTTTAAGCATATTGTGAAAGAACCCTCCAGAAATACACTAATTGATACTTTTACTCTCCATGAAGCAGAGTATCTATTTCATTCATGTTTTTTAAATAATTGGACAATTTGATACATAAAAATGATCGCACATTAGCTATATTTGCATTTATTTTATTAATAGGTGGATTGATATTTTCCTGTGCTAATTAATCTTAGGAATATATTTTTTGATGGTTTGCCTTTTATGCCTTTGCCAGTTTTCTTTTTGATTATAGGCCTTTTCATTTTTAAAAAACTTTTTCCTTATAGAAAATAACAGGTATTTGGTTATTAAAAATTTTATTTTATCAGGCTGCTGATTCTTTTAAATATATTTGCACAAAGCATGTTTAAAAGCAAAAACAACATGAAATTTCATGTAGAGTAAAACCTAATCTTTTCTCATATTCTTATTTTTGCTATGCCTCCCCAACATACAATTGGACAAATAAATGTGTTAAATCTTGCACTTTGTTTTTCTCTCTAAACTGGAAAATTTTGGCCTCAGGTATGAAGTAGTTTACCTTGATTTAATATTACAAAATGATTTACCTTCACCACTAATTAAACAATTCATTATTCCTCTACTGGATTTCAATACTGTCTTTATGATGCTTGAAACATTTACATATACACAGATCATTTCTCTAGTTTCTATTCTTTCCTAGTGATATACCCATCTTCTCTGGTGCCATTACCACTCTATTTGAAATATTGTGGCTAATTAATAGCAGCAATTATTTGTTCTGCTAAGTCAAATTCTCCCTTTATTTTCCTGAACCTTCAATGTGTCAAAATACCTCTAAAGCTGTTTTACCACTATCTTAAAAAAAAACTCCCTGAAACTTCTTTTAACCTTTTATTGTTAAAATACATACAACTCAAAATTTTCCATTTTAAGCACTTTCAAGTGTACAGCTGAGCGGTATTAATGACATTCATAATATTTTGCCACCCAACATTTCATCACCTCAAACAGAAACTCTGCACACACTAAGTGTGCCGGTTTGAAAGTATTGTGTCCCCCAAATGCCATTTTCTTTGTAGTCTTGTGGGGGCAGATGTTTTGGTGCTGGTTAGATTTGCTTGAAATGTGCCCCAACCAGCTGTGGGTGATGATATTGATGAGATGTTTCCATGGAGGCATGGCCCCGCCCATTCAGGGTGGGCCTTGATCGGTGGAGCTATATAAATGAGCTGACTCGGGGGCAGGGGGAGGGGGAGGAAAGGGAGTGCAGCTGGGAGTGATGTTTTGAAGAGGAGCAAGCTTGCTAGAGAGGAGCATCCTGGGAGAAAGCCGTTTTAAGGCCGGAGCTTTGGAGCAGACGCCGGCTGCCTTCCCAGCTAGCAGAGGTTTTCCGGACACCACTGGCCGTCCTCTGGTGAAGGGGCCCAGTTGCTGATGTGTTGCCGTGGACGCTTTGTGACCTTAAGACTGTAACTGTGTAGTGAAATAAACCCCCATTTCATAAAAGCCTATCCATCTCTGGTGTTTTGCATTCTGCAGCATTAGCAAACTAGAACACTAAGCAATAATTCCCTCTTCCCTGTACCCTGGTAACCTATAATCTACTATCTGTGTTAACTGTCATAGAACTTTTTGTAGACTATTTACATCTTTGCAATATTGGTTTTAATGTTTTTAAGTTCATCAATAGAGCTTTATAGTCTTGGCCACAAGAGGCAGAGCAATTTTTATGTCTATTGTTATGCATAATTCCCATAAAGATTTCATAAGTTATTGGTGTCATATTGAAAAACCATTGACAATTGTATGTTTGGTTGACTACCTCCTTATTAATTTCAATTCCTTTTCACATTTTCTCTTGGGCTTCTCATGTGGACAGTCTTATTCCCAGCAAAATACCAGACCTGTTCCTTCCTTTCCACTTTTTTTGGCTTTTATTTATTGCATAATCTGAGAGGCTGGCAATTCCAGTAAGCACTAATTAATTCTGGCACCAACAGTACTTATTTTTAATCTTGATTTTAATGGAAATACCTCATGTTCAGGGATTCTTTAAGTTATTTTCATCCCACAGTACCTGACAGAGATGACACTGTGCATCAACAAATTTGGATAACAGTGTTGGTACATTGAGATCTGGAAGAGGGAGAGGATCCAACTGGGCAAATTAACCCCTGGGTAGGGAAGCTTCTACCATGTCTGACCCTCACCTATATCCCATTGTGATTCAGTCTTTGCATTAAGCAAAGTCTGCGTTCTCACTTTGAGAGGGTTTTTGTTTTTGTGTTTAATCATAATGAGGGAAGTCCCCTCTCCTAAACTAGTATACTCAGTTAGAAATAGATGTTGAATTTTATGAAATGCTTTACCTAATTAAATAAGCATATTTTTTTATCCTTGCAGAAATGTTAGGGCCAATAGTAGACAATGATCTAATTTGCTAGTAGTCTCTTTATGATGGCTTTTCATTCACATTTTCTACATCCTCTTGGTCAAGCTTATGGTGTTTCATCTTTTTCTATAATTTGGAGGAGTTTCCCAGTGGAGTCAAAACTAATCCTTCAGTTTTAGAAACAACTCATCCATGAATCTATCCAGGCTGTATATTTGGAATTCTATTTCTTATAAAATTCTCTGTAGGGGGGCAGGGCAAGATGGTGGATTGATGAGGTGTATGTTTTAGTTACTCCTCCAGGGAAGTAGGTAGAAAGCCAGGAACTGTGTGGACTGCACACTGCAGAGCAATCTGACTTTGGGCACACTTCATACAACACTCATGAAAACATGCAACTGCTGAGATCAGTGAAATCTGTAAGTTTTTGTGGCCAGGGGACCCGCGCCACTCCCTGCCAGGCTCAGTCCCGTGGGAGGAGGGGCCGTCAGCGCTAGGAAGGAGAAGGGAGAACTTCAGTGGCAGCTCTTATCGGAAACTCATTCTACTGATCCAAACTCCAACCATAGATAGACTGAGACCAGACACCAGAGAATCTGAGAGCAGCCAGCCCAGCAGAGAGGAGACAGGCATAGCAAAAAACAGCAAGACAAACTCAAAAATAAAAGCAGATTCTTTTTGGAGTTCTGGTGAACATAGAAAGGGAAAGGACAGAGCTCAGGCCTGCAGGCTCATTTGCAAAACCTGAAGAAAAACTGATCTCTCTGCCCCCTGGATCTTTCTTTAATAGCCCTAATTGCTTTGTCTCTTAGCATTTCAATAATGCATTAGATCTGCCCTGAGGGCCCTTTTTTTTCTTTTTTCTTTTTATCTTTTTTTCATTTTCTAAAACAATTACTCTAAGAAGCCCAATACAGAAAGCCTTAAAGACTTACAATTTGGGCAGGCCAAGGGAAGAGCAGAACTGAGGGCTCTGAGACAAAAGGCAATAATCCAGTGGCTGAGAAAATTCACTAAACACTACAACTTCCCAAGAAATGGGGGGTGTCCTCTCACAGCCATCATCCTGGTGGACACGAAACTCTCCTGCCCATCACTGGCCCGATAGCCTAGAGCTGCCCCAGACAACCAAGGGTGACGGAAGTGCTTACAATAACATGCATACACCACAAAATTGAGTGTGGACATTACCCTTCCTTGCACCCTCAGCAGGTTGTCCCAGACTTGGGAAGATGGAGCAGTGGGAATTAACAAGCCCCATTCAGACATCATTTCAGCAGACTGGGAGCCTCCCTACACAGACCTGCAGCCCAGAACCACCATGGGAGGGGGCAGCACTCACTGTGACATAGCACAGTCATCCCTCAACAGAGGACTAGGGGGTGCAAGGCCTGGAAGAGGGACACACTCACAAGTCTCAGGGGCCACACGCCAATACCAAGGACTTGTGGGTCAGTGGCAGAGACAAACTGTGGCAGGACTGAAATGAAGGATTAGACTATTGCAGCAGCTTTAAAACTCCAGGATCACCAGGGAGATTTGGTTAGAGCCGCGCCCCTCCCTGTCCACCCAGACGTATGCCCCTTATACAGGGCAGGCAACACCAACTACACACGCAAGCTTGGTACACCAACTGGACCCCACAAGACTTACTCCCCCACTCACCACAGAGGCAAAGCAGGGAGAACTGGCTTGAGGAGAACAGGTAGCTCATGGACACCACCTGCTGATTAGTCACAGAAAGTGTACTCTACAAAGCTGTAGACCTGACAAATTAGAGATAGGAATTTCAAATCGTCCACAAATCCTAAAAGAACCCTATCAAGTTAAGCAAATGCCAAGAGGCCAAAAACAACAGAAAAATTTAAAGCATATGAAAAAACCAGACAATATGGATAACCCAAGCCCAAGCACCCAAATCAAAACATCACAAGAAATACAGTACTTAGAGCAACTAATTAAAGAACTAAAGATGAACGATGAGACCATGGCATGGGATATAAAGGACATCAAGAAGAGCATGGAACAGGATATAAACAACATCAAGAAGACCCTAGAAGAGCATAAAGAAGACATTGCAAAACTAAATAAAAAAATAGATGATCTTATGGAAATTAAAGAAACTGTTCACCAAATTAAAAACATTCTGGATACTCATAGTACAAGACTAGAGGAAGTTGAACAATGAATCAGTGACCTGGAAGATGACAGAATGGAAAATGAAAGCACAAAAGAAAGAATGGGGAAAAAATTGAAAAAAATCAAAATGGACCTCAGGGATATGATAGTGTGCCGGTTTGAGTGTATTGTGTCCCCCAAATGCCATTATCTTTGTGGTCTTGTGTGGGGCAGAGGTTTTGGTGCTGGTTGGATTTGCTTGGAGTGTGCCCCACCCAGCTGTGGGAGATGATTCTGATGAGATGTTCCCATGGAGGCATGGCCCCGCCCATTTGGGGTGGGCCTTGATCGGTGGAGCTATATAAATGAGCTGACTCGGGGGGGAGGAAACGAGTGCAGCTGGGAGTGATGTTTTGAAGAGAAGCAAGCTTGCTAGAAAGGAACATCCTGGGAGAAAGCCATTTTGAGGCTGGAGCTTTGGAGCAGACACCAGCTGCCTTCCTAGCTAACAGGTTTTCCGGACACCACTGGCTGTCCTCTGGTGAAAGTACCCGATTGCTGAGGTGTTACCTTGGATGCTTTGTGGCCTTAAGACTGTAACTGTGTAGTGAAATAAACCCCCGTTTTATGAAAGCCTATCCATCTCTGGTGTTTTGCATTCTGCAGCATTAGCAAACTAGGACAGATAGATAATATAAAACATCCAAATGTAAGACTCATTGGTGTTCCAGAAGGAGAAGAAAGGATAAAGGTCTAGGAAGAGTATTCAAAGAAATTCTTGGGGAAAACTTCCCAAATCATCTAAACAACATAAATACACAAATCATAAATGCCCAGTGAACTCCAAATAGAATAAATCCAAATAAACCCACTCCGAGACATATTCTGATCACACTGTCAAATATGTAAGAGAAGGAGCAAGTTCTGAAAGCAGCAAGACAAAAGCAATTCACCACATACAAAGGAAACAGCATAAGACTAAGTAGTGACTACTCAGCAGCCACCATGGAGGTGAGAAGGCAGTGGCACACAATATATTTAAAATTCTGAGTGAGAAAAATTTCCAACCAAGAATACTTTGTCCAGCAAAGCTCTCCTTCAAATTTGAGGGAGAGCTTAAATTTTTCACAGACAAACAAATGCTGAGAGAATTTGCTAACAAGAGACCTGCCCTACTGGAGATGCTAAAGGGAGTGCTACAGACAGTGAAACAAAGAAAGAAGAGAGAGACTTGGAGAAAGGTTCAGTACTAAAGAGATTTGGTATGGGTACATTAAAAGATATTAATAGAGAGAGGGAAAAATATATATGACAAATGTAAACCAAAGGATAAGATGGATGATTCAAGAAATGCCTTCATGGTTATAATGTTGAATGTAAGTGGATTAAACTCCCCAATTAAAATGTACAGATTTGCAGAGTGGATCAAATAAAGAACCATCAATATGCTGCATACAAGAGACTCATCTTAGACACAGGCACACAAAGAAATTGAAAGTGAAAGGATGGAAAAAATATTTCATGCCAGCTACAGCCAAAAGAAAGCAGGGGTAGCAATATTAATCTCAGATAAAATAGACTTTAAATGCACGGGTGTTTTGAGAGACAAAGAAGGTCACTACATACTAATAAAAGGGGCAATTCAGCAAGAAGAAATAGCAATCATAAATGTTTATGTAACCAATCAAGGTGCCACAAAATACATGAGAGAAACACTGGCAAAATTAAGGAAGCAATTGATGTTTCCACAATAATTGTGGGAGACTTCAACACATCACTCTCTCCTATAGATCAAAAAGACAGAAGACAAATAAGGAAATTGAAAACCTAAACCATCTGATAAATGAATTGGATTTAACAGACATATATAGAACAATACAACCCAAGTCACCAGGATACACGTACTTCCCTAGAGCTCACGGGACTTTCTCCAGAATAGATCACATGCTGGGACATAAAACAAGGCTCAATAAATTCAAAAAGATTGAAATTATTCAAAGCACATTCTCTGACCACAATGGAATACAATTAGAAGTCAATAACCCTAAGAGACTTAGAAAATTCACAAATACCTGGAGGTTAAACAACACACTCCTAAACAATCAGTGGGTTAAAGAAGAAATAGCAAGAGAAATTGCTAAATATATAGAGATGAATGAAAATGAGAACACAGCACACCAAAACCTATGGGATGCAGCAAAAGCAGTACTGAGGGGGAAATTTATAGCACTAAATGCATATATTAAAAAGGAAGAAAGAGCCCAAATCAAAGAACTAATGGATCAACTGAAGAAACTAGAAAATGAACAGCAAACCAATCCTAAACCAAGTAGAAGAAAAGAAATAAAAAGGATTAAAGCAGAAATAAATCACATAGAGAACAAAAAAAAACAATCGAGAGGATAAATAACAACAAAAGTTGGTTCTTTGAGAAGATCAACAAGATTGACAAGGCCCTAGCTAGACTGACAAAATCAAAAAGAGAGAAGACCCATATAAACAAAATAATGAATGAGAAATCTGACATTACTGCAGATCCCGAGGAAATTTAAAAAAATTATAAGAGGGTACTATGAAAAACTGTATGGCAGCAAACTGGATAATGTAGAGGAAATGGACAATTTCCTGGAAACACATGAATAACCTAGACTGACCAGAGAAGAAACAAAAGACCTCAACCAACCCATCACAATCAAAGAGATCCAATCAGTCATCAAAAAGCTTCCCACAAATAAATGCCCATGGCCAGATGGCTTCACAGGGGAATTCTACCAAACCTTCAAAAAAGAATAGACACCAATCTTACTTAAACTCTTTCAAAACATTGAAGAAAATGGAACACTACCTAACTCATTGTATGAAGCTAACATCAACCTAATACCAAAACTAGGCAAAGATGCTACAAGAAAGGAAAACTACTGGCCAATCTCCCTAATGAATATAGATGCAAAAATCCTCAACAAAATACTTGCAAATTGAATCCAAAGACACATTAAAAAAATCATACACCATGACCAAGAGGGGTTCATTCCAGGCATGCAAGGATGGTTCAACATAAGAAAATAAATCAATGTATTACAACACATTAACAAATCAAAACGGAAAAATCAAACGATCATCTCAATAGATGCTGAACAAGCATTTGACAAAATCCAACATCCTTTTTGATAAAAACACTTCAAAAGGTAGGAATTGAAGGAAACTTCCTCAATATGATAAAGAGCATATATGAAAAACCCACAGCCAGCATAGTACTCAATGGTGAGAAACTGAAAGCCTTCCCTCTAACATTAGGACTGAGACAAGTATGCCCACTGTCACCACTGTTATTCAACATTGTGCTGGAAGTGCTAGCCAGGACAATCCGGCAAGACAAAGAAATAAAAGGCATCCAAATTGGAAAAGAAGAAGTAAAACTGTCATTGTTTGCAGATGATATGATCTTATATCTGGAAAACCCTGAGAAATCGATGATACAGCTACTAGAGCTAATAAATTTAGCAAAGTAGCAGGATACAAGATTAATGCACATAAGTCAGTAATGTTTCTATATGCTAGAAATGAACAAACTGAAGAGACACTCAAGAAAAAGATACCATTTTCAATAGCAACTAAAAAAATCAAGTACCTAGGAATAAACTTAAGCAAAGATGTAAAAGACCTATACAAAGAAAACTACATAACTCTACTAAAAGAAATAGAAGGAGACCTTAAAAGATGGAAAAATATTCCATGTTCATGGATAGGAAGGCTAAATGTCATTAAGATGTCAATTCTACCCAAACTCATAAAATCGTATCGTCTGCAAACAATGACAGTTTTACTTCTTCTTTTCCAATTTGGATGCCTTTTATTTCTTGGTCTTGCTGGATTGTCCTGGCTAGCACTTCCAGCACAATGTTGAATAACAGTGCTGATAGCAGGCATCCTAGTCTTGTTCCTGAACTTAGAGGGAAGGCTTTCAGTCTCTCAACATTGAGTACTATGCTGGCTGTGGGTTTTTCATATATGTTCTTTATCATATTGAGGAAGTTTCCTTCAATTCCTAACTTTTGAAATGTTTTTATCAAAAATGGATGTTGGATTTTGTCAAATGCTTTTTCAGCATCTATTGAGATGATTATTTGATTTTTCCCATTCAAATTGTTAATGCGTTGTAATACATTGATTGATTTTCTTATGTTGAACCATCCTTGCATGCCTGGAATGAACCCCACTTGGTCATGGTGCATGATTTTTTAATGTGTCTTTGGAGTTGATTTGCAAGTATTTTGTTGAGGATTTTTGCATCTATTTTCATTAGGGAGATTGGCTGGTAGTTTTCCTTTTTTGTAGCATCTTTGCCTGGTTTTGGTATTAGATTGATGTTATCTTCATAAAATGAGTTAGATAGTGTTCCATTTTCTTCAACGTTTTGAAAGAGTTTAAGTAAGATTGGTGTCAGTTCTTTCTGTAAAGTTTTGTAGAATTCCCCTGTGAAGCCATCTGGCCCTGGGCATTTATTTGTGGGAAGCTTTTTGATGACTGATTGGATCTCTTTGCTTGTGATGGGTTGGTTGAGGTCTTCTATTTCTTCTCTGGTCAGTCTAGGTTGTTCATATGTTTCCAGGAAATTGTCCATTTCCTCTACATTATCCAGTTTGTTGCCATACACCTGTTCATAGTATCCTCTTATAATTTGTTTTTAATTTCTTTGGGATCTGCAGCTATGTCACCTTTTCATTCATTATTTTGTTATATGGGTCTTCTCCCTTTTTGATTTTGTTGGTCTAGCAAGGGGCTTGTCAATCTTGTTGATCTTCCTAAAGAACCAACTTTTGTTGTTATTTATCCTCTCGATTGTTTTGTTTTTTTTTTGTTGTTGTTCTCTATGCCATTTATTTCTGCTTTAATCCTTGTTATTTCTTTACATCTACTTGCTTTGGGATTGGTTTGCTGTTCATTTTCTAGCTTCTTCAGTTGATCCATTAGTTCTTTGATTTGGGCTCTTTCTTCCTTTTTAATATATGCATTTAGTGCTATAAATTTCCCCCTCAGTACTGCTTTTGCTGCATCCCATAGGTTTTGGTGTGCTGTGTTCTCATTTTCATTCATCTCTATATATTTAGCAATTTCTCTTGCTATTTCTTCTTTAACCCACTGATTGTTTAGGAGTGTGTTGTTTAACCTCCAGGTATTTGTGAATTTTCTAAGTCTCTTAGGGTTATTGACTTCTAATTGTATTCCATTGTGGTCAGAGAATGTGCTTTGAATAATTTCAATCTTTTTGAATTTATTGAGCCTTGTTTTATGTCCCAGCATGTGATCTATTCTGCAGAAAGTTCCGTGAGCACTAGAGAAGTATGTGTATCCTGGTGATTCGGGATGTCATGTTCTATATATGTCTGTTAAATCTAATTCATTTATCAGATGGTTTAGGTTTTCAGTTTCCTTATTGGTCTTCTGTCTGGTTGATCTAGCTATAAGAGAGAGTGATGTGTTGAAGTCTCCCACAATTATTTTGGGAACATCAATTGCTTCCTTAATTTTGCCAGTGTTTCTCTCATGTATTTTGTGGCACCTTGATTGGGTGCATAAACATTTATGATTGTTGTTTCTTCTTGTTGAATTGCGCCTTTTATTACTATGTAGTGGCCTTCTTTGCCTCTCAAAACATCCCTGCATTTAAAGTCTATTTTATCTGAGATTAATATTGCTACCTGTTCTAGTTTGCTAATGCTGTGAGGAATGCAAAACACCAGAGATGGATTGGCTTTTATAAAAAGGGGGTTTATTTGGCTATACAGTTACAGTCTTAAGGCCATAAAGTGTCCAAGGTAACACATCAGTAATCAAGTACCTTCACTGGAGGATGGCAAATGGTGTCCGGAAAACCTCTGTTAGCTGGGAAGGCACGTTGTTGGTGTCTGCTCCAAACTTCTGGTTTCAAAATGGCTTTCTCCCAGGACATTCCTCTCTAGCAAGCTTGCTCTTCTTCAAAACATCACTCACAGCTGCACTCCGTTCAGTCTCTTTGAGTCAGCATGTTTTATATGGCTCCACTGATCAAGGCCCACCCTGAATGGGTGGGGTCACGCCTCCATGGGAGTATCCCACCAAAGTCACCACCCACAGCTGGGTGGGGCACATTCCAAGCAAATCTAACCAGCACCAAAACGTCTGTCCCACAAGACCACAAAGATAATGGCATTTGGGGGACACAATACATTCAAACCGGCACATTCCACCCCCTGGACCCCAAAATGACATTATCTTTCCAAATACAAAATACATTCATTTCATCACAATATCACAAAAACTTAAACCATTTCAGTAACAAAAGTTAAGTACAAAATCCCATCAAAATCAAATATAGGTGTGGTCAGTCCTAAGGCATAATTCTCCTTTAGCTGTGGATCTGTGGACTTAGAACAAGTTATATGCTTCCAATATACAAAGGAGGGACATTCATAGGATAAACATTCCCATTGCCATAAGGAGAAACAGTAAGGGAAACAGGGTTAACAGGACCAAAACAGTTCCTAAAACCTGCAGGACAAACTCCATTAGATTTCAAAGTCTGAGAGTCATTAACAGAACAATGTTGCATCCTTGGGGCTTGAGACAGCGGGAGCCTAACCCTTCCTAAGGGCCTTTTCGGCAGCCCTTTCCTCTCCAAATGCTTAGGTGAGTGCTCCAACATTTCCACACATTGGGGAGACCACCTTCTCGGCCCCACCCTCCTCAAACCTCGGGGCAGCTCCCGGATTCCCTTCCATCTCCGGGGCACACGCTCAACCCCTTCAGAACAGTGTGGTGGCAGCCAGGCTCTCCCCAATTCCCTGGGAATGTGCTCCACCCTCTTTGGGACCTCGGGTGGCAAAACTCTTCCAGAGCATCGAGGTGGAATGCCCACCCTCGACCTCCGGGGCAAACTCACCCTTTCCATGCGTGTGGGCTGCTCCACTCTCCCAGCCCAAGGCCTCTTGACTCCAAACCTCAACCTCCATGGCCCTGTCTTTGAAGAAATTTTTCCTGCAATTTGTTCCTTGTCTGTCTCCTCCAGTCCAGACTGGCAATGGCTCTGTCTATAAAGGTCTCGCAAAAGTTCTGTTGGCTTTGCATGAAGCATGCAGGGGTCAAAGCCATCAGACAATAGGACTTTCCACAAATCCTTTCTGGATAATTCCATCTCCAATCTTGGCTTGTACTGAAATGGTGGCTGGGTTCCATGTTTGGTTACATCCTCACGTTGGGCTGTAGTTTCTGGAATTCCACCCCCTGGAAGCTTGTAATTTTCCAAGCCATCAGCTTCTGGTTTCTTTGAACCCAAGAGTTCAGTTCTAAGTTTATCTCTCTCTGCTTGCATTTTACTATAAACTGCAAGGAGAAGCCAGGATACATCCTCCACATGTAGTCTGGAGATCTCCTCAGCTAAGTATTCCAGGTTGTTGCTTCCAGATTCTTCCTTCCATCTGACACCAGGACTCAATTTTGCCAAATTCTCTGCCACTTTAAAACAAGGATCACCTTTCTTCCAGTTTGCAACAACACATTCATCATTTCTGCTTAAGTCCTCATCAGAAGTATCTTTAGAGTCCATATTTCCATAAACAGTCTCTTTAAAGCAGTTTTGGCCTTTTCTATCAAGCTCCTCACAATTCTTCCAGAAACTTCCCCTTATCCACTTAAAAAGCCGTTCCAACATGTTTGGTATTTGCAAAGTCAGCAGCAAAAGCACCCCACTTCTCTGGTACCAAAATCTGTTCTAGTTTGCTAATGCTGTGAGGAATGCAAAACACCAGAGATGGATTGGCTTTTATAAAAAGGGGGTTTATTTGGCTATACAGTTACAGTCTTAAGGCCATAAAGTGTCCAAGGTAACACATCAGTAATCAAGTACCTTCACTGGAGGATGGCAAATGGTGTCCGGAAAACCTCTGTTAGCTGGGAAGGCACGTTGTTGGTGTCTGCTCCAAACTTCTGGTTTCAAAATGGCTTTCTCCCAGGACATTCCTCTCTAGCAAGCTTGCTCTTCTTCAAAACATCACTCACAGCTGCACTCCGTTCAGTCTCTTTGAGTCAGCATGTTTTATATGGCTCCACTGATCAAGGCCCACCCTGAATGGGTGGGGTCACGCCTCCATGGGAGTATCCCACCAAAGTCACCACCCACAGCTGGGTGGGGCACATTCCAAGCAAATCTAACCAGCACCAAAACGTCTGTCCCACAAGACCACAAAGATAATGGCATTTGGGGGACACAATACATTCAAACCGGCACACTACCCCTGCTTTCTTTTGGCTATAGCTTGAATGAAATATTTTTTCCATCCTTTCACTTTCAATTGATTTGTGTCCCTGTGTCTAAGATGAGTCTCTTGTATGCAACATATTGATGGTTCATTGTTTTTAACCCATTCTGTGAATCTATATCTTTTAATTGGGGAGTTTAATCCATTTACATTCAATGTTATAACCATGAAGGCATTTCTTGAATCAGCCATCTTATCCTTTGGTTTATGTTTGTCATATATATTTTCCCCTCTCTCTATTAATATCCTTTAATGTACCCATACCAAATCTCTTTAGTACTGAACCTTTCTCCAAGTCTCTCTCTTCTTTCTTTGTTTCACTGTCTGTAGCACTCCCTTTAGTATCCCCAGTAGGGCAGGTCTCTTGTTAGCAAATTCTCTCAGCATTTGTTTGTCTGTGAAAAATTTAAGCTCTCCCTCAAATTTGAAGGAGAGCTTTGCTGGATAAAGTATTCTTGGTTGGAAATTTTTCTCACTCAGAATTTTAAATGTATCATGCCACTGCCTTCTCACCTCCATGGTGGCTGCTGAGTAGTCACTATTTAGTCTTATGCTGTTTCCTTTGTATGTGGTGAATTACTTTTCTCTTGCTGCTTTCAGAACTTGCTCCTTCTCTTACGTATTTGACAGTGTGATCAGAATATGTCTCGGAGTGGGTTTCTTTGGATTTATTCTATTTGGAGTTCACTGGGCATTTATGATTAGTGTATTTATGTTGTTTAGAAGATTTGGGAAGTTTTCTCCAACAATTTCTTTGAATACTCTTCCTAGACCTTTACCCTTTTCTTCCCCTTCTGGAACACCAATGAGTCTTATATTCAGACATTTTATATTCTCTATCATATCCCTGAGGTCCATTTCAATTTTTTTGATTTTTCTCCCCATTCTTTCTTGTGTGCTTTCATTTTCCTTTCTGTCATCTTCCAGGTCACTGATACATTGTTCAACTTCCTCTAGTCTTGTCCTATGAGTATCCAGAAGCTTTTTAATTTGGTCAACAGTTTCTTTAATTTCCATAAGATCATCTATTTTTTTATTTAGTCTTGCAATGTCTTCTTTATGCTCTTCTAAGGACTTCTTGGTATGCTTTGTATCCTGTACTATGTTCTCATTGTTCATCTTTAGTTCTTTGATTAGTTGCTCTAGGTGCTGTGTCTCTTCTGATATTTTGATTTGGGTGCTTGGGCTTTGGTTATCCATATCGTCTGGTTTTTTCATATGCTTTGTAATTTTCTGTTATTTTTGGCCTCTTGGCATTTGCTTAACTTGATAGGGTTCTTTTAGGATTTGTAGACCAATTGAAATCCTTATCTCTAATTTATCAGATCTACAGCTTCATGGAGTACACTTTCTCTAACTAACCAGCAGGTGACATCCATGAGCCACCTGTTCTCCACAAGCCAGTTCTCCCCTGCTTTGCCTTTGTGGTGAGTGGGGGAGTGAGTCTTGTGGGGTCCAATTGGTGTACCAAGCTTGCGTGTGTATTTGGTGTTGCCTGCCCTGTATAAGGGGCATGTGTCTGAGTGGTCAGGGAGGGGAGGCAGCTCTAACCATCAAATCTCCCTGGTGTTCCTGAAGTTTTAAAGCTGCTGTAATAGTCTAATCCTTCATTTCAGTCCTGCCACAGTTTGTCTCTGCCACTGACCCACAAGTCCTTGGTATTGCTGTATGGCTCCTGAGACCTGTGAGTGTGTCCCTCTTAAAGGCTGTGCACCCCCTGGTCCTCTGTTGAGGGATGACTGTGCTATGTCACAGGTGAGTGCCATCCCCCCAAGGCAGTTCTGGGCTGCTGGGCTGGGTAGGGAGTCTCCCAGTCTGCTGAAATTATGGCTGAATGGGGCTTTGTTAATTCACACTGCTCCACCTTCCCAACTCTGGGACAACCATCTGAGGGTGCAAGGAAGGCTAATGTCCCAGTTTTGTGGTGTGTGTGCGTTATTTGAAGCACTTCCATCACACTGGGTTGTCTGGGGCAGCTCTGGGCTATGGGGCTGGCAACAGGCAGGAGTGTTTCCTGTCCACCAGGATGATGGCTGTGAGAGGACACCCCCCTTTTCTTGGGAAGTTGTGGTGTTTAGTGCATTTTCTCAGCCACTGGATTATTGTCTTTTGTCTCAGAGCTCTCTTAGTTCTGCTCTTTTCTTGACCTGCCCAAATTGCAAGTCTTTGAGGCTTTCGGTATTGGGCTTCTTAGAGTAATTGTTTTAGAAGCAGAAAGAAAAGATTAAAAAAAGCCCTCCTCGCAGATCTAATGCATTATTGAAATGCTAAGAGACTAAGAAATTAGGGCTATTAAGGAAAGATCCAGTGGGCAAAGAGATCAGTTTTTCTTCGGGATTTGCATATGAGCCTCAATGCCTGAGCTCTGCCCTTCCCCTTTCTATGTTCACCAGAACTCCAAAAATCCTCCACTTTTATTTTGGAGTTTTTCTTGCTGTTTTTTGCTATGCCTGTCTCCTCTCCGCTGGGCTGGCTGCTCTCAGATTCTCTGGTGTCTTGTCTCAGTCTATCTATGGTTGGAGTTTGGATCAGTAGAATGAGTTTCCGGTAAGAGCTGCCACTGCAGTTCTCCATTCTCCTTCCCAGTGCTGATGGCCCCTCCTCCCACGGGACTGAGCCTGGCAGGGAGGGGCATGTCCCCTGGCCACAAAGACTTACGGACTTCACTGATCTCAGCAGTTCAGTGTGTTCATGAGTGTTGTATGAAGTATGCCCAAAGTCAAATTGCTCTGTGGTGTCCAGTCCACATAGTTCCTGGCTTTCTACCTACTTTCCTGGAGGAGTAACTAAAACATACAGCTCACCAATCCACCATCTTACCCCACCTCCTTTTAGGCATAATTATAAGTAGGGTTAGCTTCTCCTTTCCAGGAATAAGTGTCATAAGGGCAAGCCCAAGATTGAAGGTTTGTCCTATAAAATTGGTAGTCCCCAATGCTTGTGAGAATGTCAGGAATTACCCAGGTGGGAAAGTTTAGTATTTCCACAAATTTTCCCAGCTCCTCAAGGGGGCTTTGAAAATACTTTTTTATTCTCTGTGCAAATACCTCTGGGATATATTGGGGCATCACACTAACCTACACAAACCAATAAGATCTCACTCCCTATTCAAGTTTCCATGTTAATTATGGTGTTCAAATAAACTGACCATACAATTTAAATTGGATTCTGTACTACAGAAAATATAAACTTTGCACCAAATAAACATCTCTTCCTTTGGTCTCACACAGAAGTTGAAGTTTTAAAACACATTCAAAAACAAAACAAAAAAGTAAAGAATAAAAAAACACAGTCAATATATCCTTTTACCATTTAGTCTGATTTGCCTAAGTCCTAACCAAATCAGCTTCATTCATATCTTTAATGGAAGTCTGATCTCTGTTTCAGCTTTTTAACAGTTGCTGTGTGGGGTAATGCTGACTTTCATAAATGCAGAACTCTACCTCTGAGTCTCAGGTGTCACACAGGTACCTGAAGTTCCAGGGAATGACCAGGTTATACACAAAGAACTCAGCATGGGAGGTGATTTCTTTTCATAAAGAAAGTGGAACTGTGCACAGATCTACAGGAAAGATAAAAAGAATAAGGGTCATTTGGAGGAAAGACTGCTGAAGATGTTGACTAATTTTCAATGTAATTGTTATAATTTCAGATTCAGAAATGGATAATAGACTTAGACTTTACTATGCTCTTCCCCTTAGATTTGTAAAGTGTTTCCAGTACTTTGAAATATAGGATAACCTCCTTCATAATGTTTTTGCTTCTCCAAATGTCCCTGCCTTGCATTAGTCCTCATTCACTGGGGCTTTGTGATTCCCCAAGTTTGAATTTTGATAATGGCTGATCCACAAGTTTGATGGGGTAGAGGCTTAGGCTATTTGATTGTCATTCTTCTGGTGGAAACTTCTCACCCCACAGATGTTAGGCCTCTGCATGCCATATCAAATTCTGCCTTTGCTGTTGAACTGAACTGTTAAGGAGATATGCCCTTCTGTTGGAATAACTCTATCTTCAACTTTGTGTTAATATTGCTACCTTTCTACAAAGAAGTTAATAACATGTTAATATAAAACAGCATTTTGGCTCCTGAATCAATGAACAAATTACAAATCCCACTATAATGGTGGTCCACTTTTCCATTCTTGACACTTTCCTTTATACATAGCTTCATCTTCACCCATGTATGTAGAATTCATACAGGGCCTTACAGATACTAAGTTATATTACTTGCATTAGCTAAAATTCTAAGGCCTCAGGGAAGCCAACTCTTAATATAGATGGAAAGAGTTGACTCTGCTTTCATCCTTAATTTGATCATTGCATTTGATTGGAAAATAATTATGGTTTAAGTCTTTTGCCTAAATATCCCTGTGCCCTCTATGCAGGTTTCTGACCAAGAACTACCAGTATGTTCTGGCCTTGGTTTTTGCCATTGACGAGATCAACAGGAACCCCCATCTTTTACCCAACATTTCTCTGGGATATGAGCTCTACAATGTCCTACATAGTGAACAGAAGACATTGGAGAGTACCATCAATTGGCAATCAGGGCTGGGCAAGAACATCCCTAATTACACTTGTAGACCAAAGAGAAAATCTGTAGCAGTCCTTACAGGAACATCATATGAAATGTCTGTCCAGATTGGGACATTGCTGTAACTATACAAAGTACCACAGGTGAGCCTCATTGGAGGAGAGGGGATATGAAATCATGTCTCTTTGGTGCCATTTTCAGGTGTCTTTTAAAAAGATGAAGTGAGGTAATTGTGTTTATGCATCTCTCAAAGGGTACAGCCTTTGTACAGAAAGTTAGTAGGATGTACAAATGTTCACTTTTGGAATAGAAAGAAGTGTCAGGGTTAAGGAGACAAAGGAGTTTCCTGGATCTCTGAGACTGATCAATTCTTTTCCAGAAAGATCTCAGGGATCAGGGGATGTTTATAAAACAGAAAGAGTAAATCATCCTTTCAACCACTTCCCACCATTGCTTAATATTCATCAGGACTGAAGTTGTGCTTCTCACCAATCCTCTTCCTCATATTGGTTCATTTTTTACCTCTTCTTTAGCTTTCCTATGACCTTTTTGATCCTAACCTGAGTGATGATATCCAGATTCCATTTCTCTATCAGATGGCCCCCAGGGACACATCTCTGGTCCTTGGCATGGTCTCACTGATGTTGCATTTCAGCTGGACCTGGGTGGGGTTGGTCATCTCAGAAGACAAGAGAGGTGTTCAGTTTCTCTGGGACTTGAGAGGGGAGATGGACAGGAATGGAGTCTGTGCAGCCTTTGTGGAAATGATTATCATCACTAAGATGTCATATTCCTCACAGTACTGGCAGTATTATATACAGATGAAGGAATCATCAGTGAATGTGGTTGTCATTTATGGTGACACTGACTCACTACTAGGTTTTAACTTTCATAGATATCACTATTTAATAGTATGGAAAGTCTGGGTCACCACCTCACAATGGGACTTTATCAACAGTGAAAGAAACTTTTTATTTGACTCTTTCCATGGGACCCTTATTTTTTCACACCACCATGGTGAGATACCTGGTTTCAAACTTTTATCCAGACAGCTAACCCTTCCAAATACCCAGAAGACTTTTACCTCACTAAATTCTGGTTTATCTGTTTTAATTGCTTGATTTCTAAATCTGACTGTAAAACCCTGGAGAAATGTCCACCCAATGCCTCCTTGGCATGGTTGCCTTTTTGGGACTTTGACCAGGTCATGACTGAAGAAAGTTATAATGTGTATAATGCAGTGGATGCTGTGGCATGGACCCTTCATGAAATGCTTCTTCAGCAAGCAGAAATGCTCTCAGTGAGAAATGGAGATGGGCTGGGTTTTGACCCCTGGAGGTAATATCGCTTTGATAGCACATGTATTTCAGAAAGTGTTACAAATGTGGATTTCTTGGGGTTTCACATATGCTCAAGCCAAGTAGTTCAGGGTTCTCTCTCCAAAAGCACAGGAGTTTATGTACTTGATTCACTGTCTAGGAAGTAAATCTAGTCCTAGGTATAAAGTTCATCAAAAGATGCTGCCAGTGGCAGTGAGGAAATGCATTATGAATCAAGGTCAATGATTTGTGTTACTAATAACCTCAACATCCTGCCCACTTAATGTTTTAAATAGGGAATATCTAGTCTTCTTCTATGGCTCTTAAATGATATCAGGGAGAGAACTAGTTCTTTAAGTGACTATATAAACTGGGTACTGTAGTGGAAACTTTACACAAAGGATCTCATTTAATTCTGCAACCAATTCAGGTATACATAAACTTGCTTTGCAAAATTATGCTCTGGGAGAATTCTGATAGTAAAGGAGTATGTTTAGATTTTATTCTTCCATTATGATTTGTCTGCATCCTACAATCTCATTGTTTTGATTACCTTGTCTTTGGAGTTTTCTCCTGAAACTGAGTGATATTTTATAAATGCTATGATGTTTAAGCCCTCCATACTTTCCTTCATTTGACTTCATTGGATGCTAATAACAAAGTTGCATTATGAGGAATGGATTACAGAGAATCAGTGATGTTCTGCAATATGGGTGTTCTGCCCTCAATACTGGGGCACACTTCCTCACAGAGTGATACATTTCTTTTAGCTGCACCCATTTCTGGGGAACATCAAATTTAACAATCCTGCTGGTGACCCACTGAATTTGGATGAGGAAAGGAAATTGGATGCCATTTATGACATTCTCAATTTTTGGAATGTTCCAGAAAGTTTTGCACTTAGAGTGAAAGTAGGACAATTTGTCTTGGATACATCACATGATCAACAATTGTCTATATCTGAGGATTTGATAGAGTGGGCCATAGGATTTTCAGAGGTAGGTAGGACCCAATCACCATGCTTTATGTTACACATAAATAACCAAAATCTTATCATGGGGGGTTTCTACCTCCTTACTGCTCAGTAATTGGCCATATCTGAGCATTTAACAACTCACTTTTCAAGTTGAAGAATTTTCTTACCCACTGTTCAATGGAGGGAAAATGAACACATTTATTCAAATATATTTCTAAATTTTGATATATTTCACACCATACAATAAACATGACATAGTATGTGCAAGGATCTGGAAGACAATTGCAGAGTCAAAAATCTTGATTTAGTAATTTAATTTTTTAATCAATAATATTTCCCATTGAAATGACACTCTCTGTCTTGAAATAGTTTGAATCATTACTTTAGAACATTGCAGGTAATATCATCTCTTGGAAACCCTTTTTTGATCCCATCACAGTAACCTAAGTTTCACCTCTATCTTGGAATTTAATACACTTTTATTACCTGCTTTCCATCTTGTTTGAAAACATTTTTAGATTATATTGAAGGCATGGATTTTAAGCATCCTCAGCTTCCCAGTGCCTAACCCCATTCTTGATACAGAACACATGCTCAGAAACGCAATTGTTTAAGAAATGGGTAACTCTATGGTGTACAACATGATGAAAATAGAGCATACCCCCAATAACTAGGTTCCAGTTACTTCTCTTTTCTAGTTCACAGTTAAGTATAGGTGGCAAAACATAGAGACATTTCATGTTTATCCTTAAAGGCTGCATTAAAGGTGCACACATGGCCATATGGACCAGTAACTACATTGGGAGAAGGATGTTCATTAAATTCTTCATAGAGGCAGTAGCATAGTATTTTGTAACATAAATGAAGGCTGGAATAAATTTTTGGTAGAATGATTAGAAATGGCAAAAAAAAAAAGGCAAATAACTACTGCATGAAATATTCAGATTCAGAGAACTGTAGAACAAAGATCCAATGTAACAGGATCAACAAAGAATATTGGGAATGGGGACTGGAACATGATATAAAAAGGGGGCAGAAAATCAATAATTAAGATTTTTTTCATGCTATTATATATATTTACTCACATTCATAATATTTTATTTAGTGGGGATTTTCTAATTTTCTTTTTGTGATTAATATATAGTTTATTTGCACAAAATACCATTGTTTCAGATTTTTGAAATATGTCAAGATTGATGATATAGTCTAGCATTCAGTCAATTAGGGAAAATTATTCATGTACACATTGGGTATAAGGTAAGTTACAGTTTATGTTCCATGTGTACATATAAAGAACACTGTATTCACCAACTTCAATTTCCACATTTTTGGAGATTAAGAAATACACCTCTCAATAGTCCATAGTTTAATGTAGATAATATAATAGGAATTATAAAATGTTTGAAATCAAAAATATCACATAACAAGTTTTATGGGATGGGTGTAAAAGCTGTCCTTAGAGAAAAATGTATAATCCTAGGTTATATATATTTGAGTATTATTTAGTAGGTATATTTAAATGTAAAAAATCTTAAGTTCCTGCAGCCTAGAGCCTTTTCATACAGAATCCCAGGAGCTAGTGGCTCACTCTTTCCAAACAGAGAGACTGCAGCAAGTCTGATACCCACCATGGTTCCCAGCTCCCTTACTCCATGCCCCTAAGGCCTGCAACTCACCTTTCAAGCTGCAGCAGTCTGGGAGGGAAAGGAAGGGCTTCCCATCAGGGAAAAAGGAGAACATGGAACAGTCCTGATTCAACTGGCAAGCCCCTGGGTCTCACATTGAGCTTTCCCACACAGAAGACCAGAGCACTTGTGGTCCCATTATTTCCACAAATAAAGAAGCTGTGGCAAGTGATAGAGCTCTACCATGGCTCCTGGCACCCATTCTCCATACCCAAGGCCAGCAGCTTCAGGTCCATCTAGACACAATCAAGTTATGTGCTGCAATCTGGGAGATATGGGGGCTGTGAGGAGTATAGTGCCAATATGCACCATCTACTAGGAAGGCTTGGAATGTACAGTCTTGGAAGCTGCTTTCCTGACCCTCCCTCTAAGACACTTTGGAATGTGTCTGCACCCTTTGAGTAGAACCATGGCCCTGGTTTGGCTGGGACACACTAACAAACCAAGTGCCAAAGACCTTCAACAAAAACCCAATCAACAACAAAATCTTAGAAAGGAAGAGAATCCAACTTTCAGGTTAATCTTATGAAGATAATCATATGCCCAGCAACCAACAACATAGAATCAATAAACCAAAATTTGGTTATTTGAGATCAATAAAACTGACAAACCCTTAGCTAGACTTCCAAAGGTAAAAAGAGTGAAGATGCAAATAAATAAAATCAGAAATGAGAGTGGGTCAATACCATGTACCACAAAGAAATAAAAAGTTCATAACAAGGTGCTATGAACAACTGTATACCAACAAACAAGACAACTTAGGTGAAGTAGACAATTTCCTAGAAACAAACAATCTACACTGACTTGAGAAGAAACAGAAGACCTCAACAAACCAATCACAAGTAAAGAGATTTAATCAGTCAACAAAAACTCCCATCAAAGAAAAAAGATCAGCACCACATGATGTCAAAGGGTAATTTTACCAAGCATTCTAAGACAATTAAGAAGGAAAACTACCTAACTCATTCTATGAAGTCATCATCATCCTAATACCAAAGTATGATAAAGATTCTACAAGAAACCTATAGACCAATCTAATGAATATAGATGCAAAAATCCTCAACAAAATACTTGCAAATTGAATACAACAGCACATTGAAAGAATAATACAACATGACCAAGTGGCTTGTATCCCAGGTATGCAAGAATGGTTCAGGGGAAAATCATTTATGGTAATACACCACATTAATGAATCAAGAAAGGAAAACTACATGGACATCTCAACTGATACAGAAAAGGCATTTGACAAATGCCTTTTGAAATCCTTTCTTGATTAAAACAATTCAAATGGTAGGAATTGAAGGAAACTTCCTCTACATGATAATGGGCATATATGAAAAACACACATCTAACATCATACTCAATGGTGTGAGCCTGAAAGCTTTCCCTCTAAGGTCAGGAACACGACAAGGATGCCCACTGTCACCAGTTTTACTGCATTGGGCTAGAAGTTCTAGCTAAAGCAATTAGACACAAAAAAAGAAATAAAAGTCATCCAAATTGGAAAGAATGAAGTAAAACTTTCATTATTTGTAGATGACAGGATGCTGTATTTAGAAAGTCCTGAAAAATCCACAGCAAAGCTATTAGACCTAATAAAGGAATTCAGCAAAGTGTGGGGATACAATTCATCCAAAGTATACAATGAAAAATCAGTAGGGTTTCTACACACCAGTAATGAGCTACCTGATAAGTATTCAAGAAAAAAATTCCATTCACAATAGCAACTAAAAGAATCAAATATCTAGGAATAAACTTAACCAAGGAGGTAAGGGATCTGTACACAGAAAGCTACAGAACATTGCCAAAAGAAATCAAAGAAGATCTAAATAAATAGAAAGACATTCTGTGTTCATGCACTGTGTAGGGCTAAATGTCATTAAGAAGTCAATTCTTCTCAAATTGATCAACAAATTCAATGCAATAACAATCAAAATTCAAATAATCTTCTTTAAAGAAATGAAAAAGCTTGTTATCAAATTTATTTGGAAAAGTAAGGGGCCTCCATTTGCCAAAAACACCTTAAAAAAGAATGAAGTGGGAGGACTAAAGCTTCCTGACTTTAAAGGAGATTATAAACCCACAGTGGTCAAAACAGCATGGTACAGGCATAAAGATAGACATACTGATCAAAGGAATTGAATTGAGAGTTCAGAAATAGACCCTCAGGTATTTGGTCGATTGATTTCTGACAAGACTCCCAAATTCACTCTACTGGGATAGTACAGTCTCTCCAACAAATTGTGTAGGGAGAATTGGATATCCATATCCCCCCCAAAACAAACTGAAAGAGGACCCCTATCATACACCCTATGTAAAAGTTAACTCAAAACACACCAAAGACCTAAATATAAGAGTCAGTATTTTAAAACTCTAAGAGGAAAATATAGGGAAACTTCTTCAAGACCTAGTGATAGAAGCTAGCTTCTTAGACCTTAAATCCAAAGCACATGCAATGAAAGAAAAAGTAGATATATGGACCTTCCTCAAAATTTGATGCTTCACTGCATCAAAGGCCTTTCTCAGAGAGTGAAAAGGCCACTGACACAATGGGAGAAAATATTTGGAAACCACATATCTGATAAATGTTTGATATCCAAAATATATGAAGAAATCCTACATCTCAACAATGAAAAGACATATGACCCAATTTAAAAATGGGCAAAAATATAAGCTTCAGTGGCAGAGAGATTCTAAAAGGAGCCAAGAAGTCACTCTGGTGGGCACTCTTACGCACAATTTAGACAACCCTTTTTAGGTTCTAATGAATGGGGTGGCTGGTGGTAGATACCTGAAACTATCAAACTACAACCCAGAACTCATGAATCTTGAAGACAATTGTATAAAAATGTGGCTTAGGAGGGGGGACAGTGGGATTGAGGGGGCCATGGAGATCACACTCCCCTTTGTCTAGTTTGTGGATGGAGGAGTGGAAAGGTGGGGGAAGGAAACAAACAAACAGACAAGGGTGCTCAGTGTTCTTTTTTACTTTAGTTGCTCTTTTTCACTTTGATTATTATTCTGGTTATTTTTGTGTGTGTGGTAATGAGGATGTCAGGGATTGATTTTGATGATGAATGTACAACTATGTAACGGTACTGTGAACAATCAAATGTACGATTTGTTTTGTATGACTGCGTGGTATGTGAATGTATCTCAATAAAATGAATATTTTTTTAAATGGGCAAAAATATATGAATAGACATTTTTCCAAATAGAAAATACAGATGGCTAAAAAGCACCTGAAAAGATGCTTATCTTCACTAGCTTTTAGGGAAATGCAAATCAAAACCACAATGAGACATTGTTTCAAACCCCCTAGAATGGCCACTATTAAACAAACAGGAAACTACAAGTGTTAGAGATCATGTGCAGAAATAGGACCCCATACTTGGGGTCAATAGCAGGGAGGGGTAAGGGGTATGGGGTGTTTTGGGTTTCTACTACATTTTTATTTTTATTTTTGCAGTAATGAAAACATTCACAGTTGATGGTGATGAATGCACAAATATGTGACGGCACGGTTAGACGTTGTATACTTTGGATGGATTGTATGGTGTGTGAATTTATCTCAATAAAACTGCAGTTAAAAAAAGTAGCATAAATAATTTGGTGCCAGTACATTTGAAAACTTAAATGAAATTCACAAATTCCCAGAAATAAAAGTTACCAAACTGTCCCAAAGAAAAAAACTAGAAATCTGGAAGTATTGAATACCTAGGTTAAAACATTCTCATGATTTTTATTGTAACCAATGGCTTCACAGGAGCATTCTATCAACTTTCAAGGGAAAAATAATCCAATTTACTCAAACTCTTCCAGATAATAGGAAAAAAAATGGGAAATTTTCTCAATTCATTTTTTAGGAAGAGCTTTACATTGGTACAAAAATCAAGGAAGGTCATTACAAGGAAGGAGATGTACAGGCCACTTTCTATTTTGAGCATAAACTCACATATGCTCAGTAAAAATGCCACATTCCAAATCCAGCTATATTTTATAAAGGGGTTACATCATGATAATTTTTGTTTTATGCTATGTAATTCAGTATGTGATCCCCTGGAATAGGAGTAATAATCATCAAGAAAAATGTGGGAAAACATTTAATAAAATTCAATACCCATTCAAAAAAACAAACAATACTCATAAATCAACCCTTATCAAATTAGGAATAGATGGGAACCATCTTAATCCCATAAGGATAATTACAGAAAACCAGAGCAAGAAACTTTACTGTCCAATATTTAAAGCATTTCTGGGCTGAATAATCAAGAATGAGATAAAATGTTCAATGTTACCACTTCTAGTAGACATTACACAGGAAGTCCTGTCCAGTGCAATGTTGGTAGGAAAAGAAGAGAAAGATAATTATCAGAAAGAATGAAATAGAACTGACTTTATTGGCAGTGATATTATTGTGTAAGTATAAGATGTGGAAGAGTTTATAAGCTGAGTTTAGTGGTCTGAATATAAGATTAATATACAAACATTCAAATGTATATAGTCAATCATAATGCATACCAAATGATATTTAAAAGATGAAATTTATAAAATCTTGACAGTGTGAAATGCCTATGAGTAAAACTAAAGAAAGTTTGGAAAGACTTCTGCTCATAAAGTTATATTAGAGCATTGAGACAAATTTTAAGAAGCCTGAAATAAACCATGTCCCTGCATGAAAAGGCATGGTATTTTAAAGATGTCAGTACTCTCCAAATTGATCTACTGATTCAATGTAATTGCTATCAAAATTTTAAATTTTTATTGACAATAAAAATTTATAAATTTCATATGAAAATGAAAAAAGCAAAGGTATAATAAACTTGAAGAAAAAGGATGGAGCAGGATACTTATTCTACCTGTTCCAAGTTTTTAGTCACAGTAATGTGGTTTCTGAATAAGGATAAAAAGGAAAATAAAAGAACCAAATGGCAAATCCAGACACAAACTGTTCACATACGGATTCATCAGTATCAGGTATATTGTAGGTCTAAAAGTAAAATGTAAAAAATCTTAAATGAACACAATGGAGAAAATACATTTTCAACACAGGAGGCAAAAAGTTCTTAAACAAGACAAATACAGATTCAACCATAAATAAAAATTATAATAAATGTAATATATTAAAGTTACTATTTTCTGTTCATTAGTAAAATGTAAAGCCACCAAGAAGAATAAAAATTTTAACATATGCGGTCGCAGTTGACTCGTCTGGGGGAGGGTGGCGGCCGGTTGCTAAATCCTAGGCTCTCAGGATTGCTCCGAGGGTACCGGCGGCGGGGGCTCTTTCCCGGAGGCGAGGGCGAGGCGGGGGACTTGGCCAGGTCCCCGGCGGGAGGCGTGCAAAGTATGGAGGGCGGCGAGAAAGGAACAGACGGAACACGGTTCTTTTAGGGTGAAGAAACCAAGAGAGAGAGAGCTTTATTAGGGGAGAGTACAAGCTTATATCGGGCGGTTTAGAGGGTGGGGTAGCTGTAGGGGTTAAAGGCTTGGATTGGTTCTGAGAGGGCGCGGAGGTTGATTGAAAAGGGGCGAGAGTTGCTCCCGTAACGGTGTCTGGCAACAATGTATGCGCACCGGTGGTGATGGGAGTTGCGCTGGCAACGGGGAGTGTCCGGGCAAGATAAGGGGGTGGGGAAAAGGCGGTTCCCTCCGGCAAGCCTCCCCTAACATTGGTATTTTGGGTGAGGAAATGGGGCCTGCCTCCGGCCTCACTTTCCCAGGCCCGGGGGGCTGTAGAGGGCGCTGTCGCCCGTGCCCACTACCCTCCCCAGGGGTGGATCCGGTCCCCCAGCCCAGGCCCGCCAAGTTGAAGCACGTAATCAGTGTCCCGCAAACATAGATTTTCCCAATAAGAAATCACAACTAGAATATATAGAGAGCTCTTAAAAAACAACAAGACAGGCAGGAAATCCTTTAGGGAAAAAAAGGGAGATGACTTGTGCACGGTCTCTTCAAGCAAAAACAGCTCCAAATGCACAATTCAAATACGAGGAAGTGCTCACATTAATTTGTCACAAGGGCAATTACAAATAAAAATATTAGTTAAATAGCTCAAAATATCCCCCATGATAGCTAAAATTCAACAGAATTATTTTGTCAAGTGTTGGAGAGAATATGGAACAACTGGAACTCTCATATTGCTTGAGGGAGTGTAAATTGGTATAACTATTTGGAAACTCTTATGGTATTACTTGCAAAGTTGAATATTTGCATAGTATATGACCCAGCAATATTTGTACTTATTGTATAAACATGCTCATTGCAACATTATTTGTAATGAACAAAACCCATAAACAATCCATCACCAGTAAAATGGATAAATAAAAGACGATGTGTTAATATAATTGAATTCTATCCAGCAATATAAGTGAATGGATTATATCACTTCATACCCACAAAATAACTTTATTTTTTAAATGTAAAATAACAAGCATTGGAAAGGATGTAAAGAAATTGAAACTCTAGTGCATTTTTGGTGGGGTTGTAAAAAACTGCAGCCACTGTGGAAAGCAGTATGGCAGTTCCTTAAAAAGTTAAATATAAAATTGCCATTTGACCTGGAAATTCCACTTTTAGGCATGTACCCAATCAAAGTGAAAACAGGTTTTCAAACATAATTGTGCATGATGTTTATAGGAGTATTATTCCCAAAAGGCAACAGGTAGAAATAACCCCAATTATCCATCAACAAATGAATGGATAAACAAAATGTGGTACATACACACAATGGAATATCTTTTGGCAATGAGTAAAAATGAATTTCTGAGATGTGCTGCTTCTTTAAAGAACCTTGTAAACATTATGCTTATTAAATAAGCAAGATGCAAAATAAGAGATATTGTATAATATCACTTATAAGAGCTATCTAAAAATTACAAATCCCCAGACACAGAAAGTAGAGGTTTCTAGGGGATAGAGGCAGAGAGAAGGGGAAATGTCTGTTTGGTGAATATGGTGGGTTTGTAAAAAGAAAATAAGAAAAATATATATTCAAAAGGTGAATGAACTGTAGCTACATCCAGTGGCATGGATGAGTCTCACAAACATAATATTGGGTAAAATACCAAAGCAGAATTAATTTATAGGGTTAGAAATCAGGAAGGTAGTTTCTTTGGGGATGTGCCAGGGCTGATGATTTTAAGGGGTTAGGAAAGGGGCTTCTGAGGAGCTGTTTATGTTCTATTCCTTGACTTGTGTGGTGTTACATGTGTTCATTTCCTCAAATTCATTAATCAGTACACTTATGATTTGTTCCCTTTTATGAGTATATGTTATACACAAATAAATATTTCCAAAGAAAAGAAAGCTCAATACTGAATGATAAATGCAATTGTTATCCAATGAAGGTCAAAAAGTCTAAAAAAAAAAAAAGGCTAGAGGTCTAAGAGAAAGTTTGGGGGATGAAAACCAAGCAGATTGAAACACAGATTTAATTAAAACTGGACAGAATTTGGCTAAAATTGTCCAATGTGACTTGTTTGGGGGTTTTGCAAGAGATAATTATTGGGCTGATAACACTTTGCATTTCTCCCCAGGTACAGATCAGTGTGTGAAATGTCCAGATCATCAGTATGCAAACAGTGAGAGGACTCACTGCCTCCAAAAGGCTGTGAACTTCCTGGCTTATGGAGATCCTTTGGGGATGGCTCTGGTCTGCACAGCTCTTTGCCTCTCTTTCTTCACTGCTGTTATTCTCTGGGTCTTTGTGAAGCACCGAGACACTCTCATAGTCAAGGCCAACAACAGAGCTCTCAGCTACATCCTGCTCATCTCCCTCCTGTGCTTCCTCTGCTCCTTACTCTTTGTAGGTCGTCCTAACACAGCCACCTGCATCCTTTGACAAATCACATTTGGAATTGTGTTTACTGTGGCTGTTTCCACTGTCTTGGCCAAAACAATCACTGTGGTTCTGGCATTCAAGGTCACTGTGCCAATGAGAAAGATGAGGCAGTGGTTGATGTCAGGGGCACCCAAATCTGTTATTCCCATCTGCCCCCTAATCCAGATGACTCTCTGTGGAAAATGGCTGGGAACCTCTCCCCCATTCATTGACAAAGATGCACACTCTGAGCATGGCTATATCATCATTGAGTGCAACAAGGGCTCCACTATTGCTTTCTATTGTGAACTAGGGTATCTGGGCTGCTTGGCCCTCAGGAGCGTCAGTGTAGCTTTCATGGCCAGGAACCTGCCTGACACCTTTAATGAAGCCAAGTTCTTGACCTTCAGCATGTTGGTGTTCTGCAGTGTTTGGGTCACTTTCCTCCCTGTCTACCACAGCACCAAGGGGAAGTTCATGGTGGCTGTGGAGATCTCCATCTTGGCCTCCAGTGCAGGATTACTAGGCTGCATTTTTGCCCTAAAGTATTATATTATTTTGTTAAGGCCAGATATGAACATCCAGCATGGATTATGGTATTAAGCATATTCTAGGCGCAATAAGTCTTAAGTTTTAACTCATCTGTTTCCTACAATATAGAAAGTTCAGTAAGGCTTCCTAAGTTTTAACTCATATGTTTCCTACAATATATAGAGGGCAAGAATAATATCTCCACCATACTTGCAGTCAGATATTAGATAACAACATATAATATAATTCATCTTCTTCAGTGAACAGGCAACTCTCATTTTTTTCTCTAAGTGTGTCAGGAGCACTAAAATCCTCATCCATCCAACTGTTCAAATTTAAATTCATTTTTGATTCTTTAGTTTTTTAGTTTCTCACATTAAAACACTAATGAATGCTGATATTCTAGCTTACTTGTGTGTGTAATAACCACTGTTATTTAGTCTTCCACTTTGTTTCTGCTCTTCTTTTATTCTTATTTTCTGAAAAACAAAATAGTTTCCTCTCTTTCATCTGGCTGTGGTTATCTTAATGATCCAAGAGTATATATGGAATATTCCTTATTTTCCCACAGACTTCCATTGCCAAATAATAAATATAATAAATTCCTACCTATAAATGTCTCTGTTTCTGGACCCTTTATATAATTCATTGATTTTCTTCATCTGGAATTAACACAATGTTGTTTTAATATGCTTAAATTGATGGTATGTTTTGTTTGATTGCTTGTAACACATTTCCTTCCTCCTTATTGCATCCATTTCAGTCCTTGAGGGAGAGAATAATCTCAGGATGTCTGTGCCATTCAAAAGCAGCCTGATTAGTAATGCTATTTAATAAGGACCACATGAAAGAGAAGTATCTTGTCTTCTCCTCTCTAGGTCCTCTATAGTCCATCTCTGACTATATTATGAAAGCAGGAAGGTTTATGTGTGGACCATTAGATTAGCTTCTCACAGAATCACCCTCTGAAATGTGGTTTATTTAATGTCATCTCCTGATTTCACAAAATAGTCATGAATAAACATTCCTTTTTATTAGTTATAAAACTGCTATGAAGAGCATTTTTCCTTTTGCCACTCAGAGTCTTATGTAAAAGGAAGCTTCCTCCACAAGAAATTTATTGTAGAGTTGATTTCTAAGAATGCCTGCCATTTTTTCTGAGTAAATAATATGTTCTTTTTTTACATAATAAGAATCACGTAACTTACTAATGCCAAGAAACTCAGAATCAAATTTGAGGCTCAGCCACAGCAAAAAGTGTACCCTTTTTGATCAACATATTTGAACCATACACTATTCCTTGGTACTGATTTTCTCTTTCTCTTTTATTAACCATGAATGCATCTTTTCTTGTAAATAAATAAATAAAGATATACTTTATTGTCAATGAAGTCAAATCCTTTTTTGGAGATGCAGCATTCTGCCCAATGGACTTACCTGGATGATGATGATGATTAAGATCCATTAGTTGTAGGAGGCACCCAGGGCTCTGGGTGTACTTGGGCCACCTGCACATTGCACTGTTGGGATCCCCTGCAACATGATTCAAATCTAGCACCAATGCTTATCTACTTGTCAGTGAAAACCCAGAGGAAGACAGTTGTCAGCTGAGCTGTTGACAATGCAGCCATTGGAGTTAGTGAACTTGAAAGATGTATAGACTTCACCCAGAAAGAGTGGGCTCTGCTGGATGCATCCCAGAAAATGCTCTTCAGAGATGTGATGGTGGAGAATATCAGCCATCTGCTTTCAGTGGGAAATCAGATCTGCAAATCTAATGTAGCCTCCAAGTTGGATCAAGTAGAGAAACTGAGGAAAGAAGGAATTGGATTTTTCCAAAGCCAGAATTCAGGCAGTGAAGGTGGTCATAAAAAAAAAACAGGAAATGCTCTCCATGGAACATATCTGCAGGAAAGACACATTTATAATCATATCATTTATAAGCATCATGTTGGTGAGCCCTAGTCTTCCAAATAGATGCCTGGAAGTGGAATAAATTAGTAATTCAGTGCAATCACTTAACTGTAGGTTGGTTTAAGTGCTAATCCAGAAAAAGTCTGTGATAGTTTGAATTTATGGAAGATTAATTTCAATGAAAAAGGATAACCTGGGTTTTAATGAAAATATAATTATATAAGTATGGCTCATATACCAAATCTTTGAAATATTATAATGTCTTCAAAACTGAAGAAGAGTGAAGTTTAGATGTTACAAAAGAGAAGATCTCTGCATGCAGGAGAATAACATGGTATGTAACTAATATAGGAAAGATTTTAATTGGAGACTGGCACTGAATGATTAGTCTAGAATTCAAATGTATATGAATTGATATTTATGAACAAACCTTTTATAGTCTCTCATTTACTTCCCAGAAGCCAAAGTCTAATACTCAAGAGAATGGAATTATTTGTAGTTAATTGCCAGATTTTACTCAACCTGTGTTAAATCACAAGGGAAAGAAAACCTACTTCAGAAATCTATTTGGAAAACCCCTTAATGACCAGTCATCTTTTAATCAACAAAACATTTTCACACTAGAAGTAAATCATATGAATGTCTTCTAATTGGTAAATTCTTTGTTAAAACTCTGTCCTTACACATTACAATGGAACTTACATTGGAGAAAAACCATATGAATATCATTTATGTTTCCCACACTCAATTCTGGCATCAGAGAACTTGAGAGACCTCACACTGGAGAGAAACCTTATGAATGTCACCTATATGGGAAAGCTTTCACTCAATATGATGTTGTTAGAGAACATGAGAGAATTCACACTGGAGAGAAACCTTATGAATGTCATCTATGTGGGAAAGACTTCAATCATTTCTCTAACTTGAGTCAACATGAGAGAACTCACACTGGAAAGAAACTATATAAATGCCATCTGTGTGGGAAAGCCTTCACTCATTGTTCTTCCCTTAGAGCTCATGAGAGAACTCACACTGGAGAGAAACCTTATGAATGCCATCTATGTGGGAATGCCTTCGGTCATTTCTCTAACTTGAAACAGCATGAGAATACTCACACTGGAAAGAAACCATATGAATGCCATCTATGTGGGAAAGTCTTCACTCACTGTTCTTCCCTTAGAAGACATGAGAGCACTCACTGGAGAGAAACTTATGAATGTCAACTATGTGAGAAGGTCTTCACCCATTATCCTAGCCTTAGAGTACATAATAACACTCACATGTGAGATAAACCCTGTGAATGTCTTCTGTGTGGGAAAACTGTCACAATATGTTCATCTGAGACAATATGAGAGAACTGGCACTGGAGAGAAACCTTATGAATCTCATCAATGTTGGAAAGTCTTCACCCATTCTTCTGGATTTAGAAAACATGACAAAATGTCCAGGGGGAAGATACCACAAGAATATCATCTACATGGAAAACTTAGTTTATTTTGTAAACTTAGACAACATGAGAGAACTCGAATTGAGTGAAAACTTGTGAATGGTTTATGTGAAAGGCTTCAGCCAATGTTCACTTATTAGATTAAATGAGAGAATGCATACCATAAATGATTTGAATATTGAAGGGATTTCAACCCTTGAGTTATCCTTTAAACATACCAGACAACTTACACACTGAAGAAACACCATTTGTCATCAATCTGGTAGAGATTTAAATCATTCTTTGTACATCAATGTAAGCCAATTCATACCAGAGAGAATGAATATCAATGTCACCTTTGTGGCAAAGATTTTAGTAAGAAGGTCTGATGATATACAATGTGAGAGAATTCATGTTATACATTTAATGAAAGTTAGAGGGTTTTCATTCACTGCTCCTATTGACAGACAAATCTTTACCAGATGAAGGAGCTTCTTGAGGAATTTCCAGATACTTCATGCTGGAGATGTTATCCATGAAAAATCACACAAAAAATCTTTATACACCTACACTTGTAGGGCAATTGAGAATTCACACTTTATAAAATTTATCAGTATCATGAATGCAGGCATGAAATCAGGGATCACTGATTCCTTTAGCATTAATTTTCATATGCAGAGGAAAGAAAAATCCTAAAATCCATTTAGAAACATCTGCCACTTGATTTCATACCAGAAAATTCAAAGTGGAGAATGAAATACTTTATGTTGTCCATTAGCACAAAATTCAGCAGAAACTGAAGGTTTTGAACAAGCCTTACTGTTGATGTTCTGTAGGATAACAGTACAAAGTGTGAAGTGAAATGGGTATACTGAGTTTTGAATTTGTATACAGTATTGTGAAGTGAGGTTAATTCATTAGATCAGTTCTTGCATATATATAAGCAACAAATATTGTTGCTGAAAATCTAATGTTTGCCATATTATAATTTTCTTTTTATGCAGTTCTAATCACAAAGATTTGAATCAATCAGAAAGTAACTTGGAATGTTAACTCAAAAATCTAGAACACAACATTATTATTCTTTACTATTGCCTTAGTTGTGGGCAGCCAACTCAGCACCCGGCAGTCGGCCTAGTGGCACGGTCCCTGGGCCTTCAGTACATGTTGTGGTGACCGTTCCGCAAGGTGGAGCGTCGAGTGGCACCTACAACTCCTGCCTAAAAGGAATTTGTTTCTTATGCTGTTTCTTATATGTTTCTTATATTCATACTGCTTCTTTTTCTCATTTGGTGACTTTTGGGCTCTGTGGTGGTGGAATGCTCCCACACCTAGCTACATTAATGAGCCAGCAGCTTACCCTGCATTAGCTTCAGCATAGTGAAAATGCCTGCTCCTTTCTTAGAAGACAATAGGTCACCCTTTCTGCTCAAAATCCCCCTTCCCAAGCTTTGAAAGAGTTAGCTAGAAGAAATAAAAAGGTAATGATTAACAGACTCTAAAACATGAACACAAAAAAATAGTTATAGATTGCTTGGTACTCAATAATAGGAACTGCTATGCCTGTCCTCAAACACTGTGTCTTGCTATGCTTCAAGGAATCTGTCCCTGCAAACCCATTGATCACTGTGTAAGAATAAATAATGTCTGAAATTTAGCCAAACTATTCTGGTATTGTATGCCTAAATGCTAGCATGTATGTTATAGAAAATTATAAAAATAAAGCTCTGATGCTCTGTTTGGTCGGAGATTTCATCTTCGTACCCGGACACAACAAGGTGTCTGTCTCGTTTTTTCACCAACTCCAGCCCCCCTATCAGGACCCTGACCATTGCTGAGGGTTAGGCCAGCCCTCGGCACTTAGTATTATAATATATATGTTCATGGCAAGGATGAGTGCAAACATTGATAAATGAAAACACTTTAGAACTACAGTGTGCTGGTTTGAGTCTCTTATGCACCCCATAAAAAGCCATGTTTGTAATGCAATCTTGGGGCAAACTTGTGGGTGGGAACTTTTGATTAGGATTTTTTCATTGAGTTATGACCCTGCCCATTCAACATGGGTCTTGATTGGTTTACTGGATTTCTTAAGAGACCTAAGAGACAGACACATATGTCAGACACTTGGAGATGCAGACAGAAAGCCTTTTGGAGATGCTAAGCTAAGAGATGAAGCCTAGAGTTTGCCCTGAAGAAGCTAAGAAGACCCCCAGACACTTAGAAATGCCCTGAGAGAATAAGCATGGATGCACAGGAGCTGAGAGAGAGAATCTAACAGAGACAAGCCCAGAGACATTTTGGAGAAATCCACTTGGAAAGCAGAACCCCAGAGCAAATGTTCAGCAACCAAGTGCCTCTCCAGCTGACAAAGGTGTTCCATTTCCCAGAACTTTCTTCAGTGATGGTATCCTCTTGTTGATGCCTTAGTTTTAACACTTTTATGACCTTAGAACACTAAACTTGTAACCTAATAAATCTCCCTTATAAAAGCTAATCCATTACTGTTATTTTGCATTTAACATCAGATTTAGCAAACCAGAACATAGGGATTTTTGTTATGTAAATTCTCCTCTTTTAAAATACTTAATGTTTTCATAGTTTAGTAAGAAATTAAAAAACAAAATATTTAAATTACACAAAACATGTCATGGGGACTTGTGGTTTCATTGGCCAGAAAATTCCCAAGTTCAGAATCTGTCAGTGTCATTCCATATATTAGTATTTTATTGCAGAAAGTCTTTTGCCAACAACACAGATCACACCAAACAAGGAACAGAATGTATTTTGTAGTCATAGGGAGTGTTCAATTTACAGAATGCCAATGATCAGAGTGTCTAATTTTCAGGATGGAGACATCTGCATCCCCTCCAAATTAGAATCAGGGTGCCTTTCTGGTAATACCACTGCAGCCTACCCATGGTGAATGCATTCCAGTGAGAAAATAGAACAGGTCTATTGAGATTGGTATTTTGAACTTGTGGCCTAAATAGGGAAATCCCTGGTCCTCCATTCCTCAAAGTCTAATATTTCCCATCATGTGTTCCAGTGCCTTGTTTTCCTTACACTGCAATATTTAGTGCCAAACTACCTTTAGGTAGAGTCACCACACAGTTCCTGATGGAATTTTTGTAGCTGTTATTTGAGTTGTCCACTCTAGTATCCTCTCACCCCAACTCTGTTGGGTGGGAGTGTGCCTTTTATTGGGTCACTTGTGCTGTAAATGAGGTACAAAGAACTGATTGGTGTCTACATGAATATCTGAACACTTTACACAGGTGTTTCTCCACAGCTACAACAGTGGTTTCATCTGCCATATCATGTATGAGAATTACTGCCTCTTACCCATAGTATGTGCCAACAAACACTTTTGTCTATGACAAAACTCATCTCATCATCTCACTACTCTCCCCCCATGTGGGGCATGACTCCCAGGGGTGTAATTCTCCCTGGCAACATGACTTCCTGGAATGAGACTGGCCCTGGCATTGTGGGATTGAGAATGCCTTCTTGACCAAAAGGGGGAAAAGAAACAAAACAAAGTTTCAGTGGCTAAGAGATTTCAAATAGAGTTGAGATGTCACTCTGGAAATTATTTTTATGCATTATACAGATATTCCTTTTATCTTCTAGTGTATTAGAATAGCTAGAAGGAAATATCTGAATCTGTTGTACTCTAATTCATTACACTTGATTCTTGATTGTATAACTATATAACTATACACACACATATTTACATATATACATATATAAACATATGTACATATATAGATATATAATGGTAAGGGATATGATTATGGGATGTTGTTTTGAGTGTTCTTTTTTATTTTTTTCTTCATTTGGAATAATGAAAATATTCCAAAATTGATTGTGGTAATGAATGCACAACTATAAGATGATATTGTGAGACACTGATTTTATACTTTGAATGGATTATATTATATATGAATATATCTCAATAAAATTGCATTTCAAAAAAAAGATTCATTAGTTTACTCAAAAGGTTTATATTCAAATAAACTTTTTCAACATCTGTATCTCTGGATTTCTCAAAAATGTCCTAAATCTGGGTTATAGCCCTGGACCTTCCATGATCTTTGAAAGGTAACTTAATCTGTTTTTTTCATTTTTTATTGTGAAATATAACATACATACATAAAAGTGATAACTGTCAAAGTGCAATTTAACAAGTAGATAGCAAATTTCAAAGAATATTATGGATTACAGTTCCATAGTTTTAGTTATGCCCTTATTGTGAAATACAACATATATATAAAAAGATGATAACTTTCAATGTACAATTTAGTGAGTAGCTACAGAGCAATTTTCAATGAATGTATGGGTCAAAATTCCACCATTTCAGTTATTTCCTTGTTTTAAAATATAACATATATACAGAAAAGTGATAACTTTATAAGTAAAACAATAGGTGGTTACATAGAAAATTTCAATGAATGTTATGGGTTACAGTACCATAGTTTCAGTTATTCCTTATTGTGAAATATAACATATATACAGAAAAGTGATAACTTTCCAAGTACAGTTTAACAAGTAGCTATAGAGCAAATCTCAAAGAATGTTATGGGTTACAATTTCGCTATTTCAGGTCTTTCCTTCTAGCTATTTGAATACCCTAGCAACTAAGAAAAAAAAATTACAGAAAGATTCAGTATTTGTAATCCTTTGTTAAATTCTATCTTATCTGTTGCTACCCCTACCTCTGGTTTAATCACTTTCCCAATCTTCAAGGATGCCTAGGCAGTGACGACCATAATTTGTTCATGTTGAAAAGGGGTGTTGACAGTACGAAAAATGGGGACACATCTTGTTGATGTTCTTGGAGAGGCTGTTGCCTCTGGGTTTGGGAACTTATCTGGTATAGGAACACTATGGAGGATTTAAGATGCTGAAAAATAAACTTAGTGAGTAAAAGAATTATAGAGTCTCAGATAGGGACCAATGTATTCTTTAGGATTTGGGGAAATACTGTGGATTTGAGCTTGTCATACTGTGGCCATTTGGAATATCCAGTTGAAGCCTGCATATGAGTAACGTCCGGGACAGCCTGTCAACTCTATTTGAAATCTCTTAGCTACTGAACCCTTACTTGGTTGCCTTTCTTTCCCTCCTCTTGACAAAAAAAGGCATTCTCAATCCCTCCATGCTAGGCTCAGCCTTATTCCTGGGAACTGTGTCCCATGTCATCAAGGAGACTCAATAGCCTGGGAGTCCTGTCCCACATTGGTGGAGGGGGCAATGAATTTATTTGTGGAGTTGGGTTTAGAGAGAGAAAGGCCACATCTGAGCAAAAAAGAACAGGTTCTTTGAACCTGTTTTTGACTTTAGACAAAATTATAGGTGGAGTTAGCCTCCCCTTTACAGCTGTAAATTTCACAAGAGAAAGCCTCAAGATTGAGGGGCTTGACTTATAAAGAAAGGGTCCTAATTTCACATTTTGTATGATCTGTCCAAGATAAACAATCAATATCTCACATTATTTTCACTTAGATGTACAATCATCACTACTCTCCATTTTAAACAATTCTCATGAACCAAAACACGCCAAAGATCTTATCAGTCCTTATTTATTTATCCCTAGTATTTGTGTGGTACTAGAAAAGTATTCCTATAAATTATAGACCCTAGGATGAAAAAAATACTTTTTCCATATACCATTCTGTTGTTAACTCCTTGTACCAATGTCATACCTTAGAAGTAGAACATGAATGCACTTATTTATATTTGGAGTGCTAATCTGTGGGATACATGCCTTTAAACAACCCCCTTCAATCATGATCTCCTTCAATGTGGCTCTGGTACTTATAATCCAATTACCAATCATCACAGCTATCCAATCCCATTCATTTAAATTCACCTCCTTAACATATCTGAATGAATATATTAGGTGGTCATTCCCCCTTCACTAGCTTCTGTCTGTCTCTAGATCTCCTATATTCTATATTATAAGACACTGATTTTACATTGTTCAAGAAGCGATAATATTCAATATCTCTCCTTTTGTGTCTGACTTATTTCACTCAGCATTATGTCTTCAAGGTTCATCCATGTTGTCATATGTTTCACAACCTTGTTCCTTCTTACTGCCATCGTGTGTATGTATCACATTTTGCTTATTCACTAACCTGTTGAAGGATACTTGGATTGTTTCCATCTCTTGGCAATTGTGAACAATGCCTCTATGAACACTCTGTGCAAATGTCTGTTCATGTCACTATTTTCATATTTTCTGGGTATACACTGAGAAGTGAAATTGCTGGATTGTACAGTAACTCAATATTTAGTTTTCTGAGGAACTGCCAAACTTCCTTCCACAGTGACTATAGCATTATACATTCCCACAAGCAATGAATAAGACTTCCAGTTCCTCCACATCCTCTCCAGCATTTTTTTCTCCTGTTTGTTTAGTGGCAGCCATTGTTTTTGGTGTGAGATAATATCTCATTGTGGTTTTCATTTGCATTTCCCTAATAGCTAGTGAAGATGAATATTTTTTCACGTGGTTTCTTTAGCCATTTGGATTTCCTCTTCAGGAAAATGTTTTTTGATATCTTTTGCCCATTTTCTAATTGGGCTGTAAATACATTCGTCATTGAGTTGCAAGGTATCAGTCTCTTATCAGATATGTGGTTTCCAAATATTTTCTTCCAGGGAGTTGGCTACTTCTTCACCTTTTTGAGAAAGTTTTTTTGAGGCATAGAAGCTTTTGATTTTGAGGAGTTTCCATGTATCTATTTTTTTCTTTCATTGCTGTGCTTTGTCTGTGAGGGCTAAGAACCTACCTCCTATTACTAATTTTGGAAATGTTGCCCTATATTATCTTCTAAGTGTTTTTTGGTGCTGTCCTTTTTTTGAGGGCTTCGATCCACATGAGTTAATTTTTCGATAGGGTGTGTGGAAGGGGTCCTCTTTCATTCTGATGGATATGGATATCCTGCACCAAACCCCATTTGTTGAAGAGACTGTTCTGTCCCAGTTCAATGGATTGGACATGGTTCTTATCAAAAATCTGTTGACCATAGATATGGGGGTCTATTTGTGAAATCTCAATTCAATTCCAGTGATCAATATGTCTATCTTTGCACCAATACCATGCTGTTTTGACAACTGTGGCTTTAAAGCCAGGAAATGTAAGTCAACCCACTTCATTCTTCTTTTTTTAGAAAGTTTTTGGCAATTTGTGTCCTCTTTCCCTTCCAAATAAATTTGATAACTAGCCTTTCCAACTCTTCAAATTAGGTAGTTGGGAATTTGCCTGGAATTGCATTGAATCTATAGATCAGTTTGGGTAGAACTGATATATTAATGATGTTAAGCTATTGATGTTAAACCTTTCTATCCCTATTTAAGTCCCCTTTGATTTCTCTCAGCAATGTTTTATAATATTCTAAGTAGAGTTCCTTTACATCCTTCATTAAGTTTATTCCTAGGTACTTGATTTTTTTAGTCACTATTGTGAATGGAAAAATTTTCTTGATTGCCTTTTCAGTAGGTCATTGCTAGTGTATAGGAATATTACTGTCTTATGGGTCACTTAATCTTTTTTAATTCATTTTTATTGAGATATATTGACATACCATGTAGTCATACAAAACAAAGCATACATTCAACTATTTACAGTACCATTATAGAGTTGTATATTCATCAACAAAATTAATTTTTGACATTTTCATTATCACACACACAAAAATAAGAATAAAAATTAAAGTGAAAAAGAACAATTAAAGTAAAAAAGGACACTTGGGTGTTTTTTGTTTTTTGTTTTCCTTCCCCCATTTTTCTACTCATCCATACATAAACTGAACAAAGGGGAGTCTGGTCCTTATGGCTTTACCAATCACATTGTCACCCCTCATAAGCAATATTTCTGTATAATCATCTACAAGATTCATGGGTTCTGGGTCATAGTTTGATAGTGCCAGGTATTTACTGCTAACTATACCAATTCATTAGAACCTAAAAAGGTTTGTCTATATTTTGCATAACAGAGCCAACCAGGGTGACCCCTTGGCTCCTTTTGTAATCTCTCTGCCACTGAAGCTTATTCCATTTCCTTTCACATCCCCCTTTTGGTCAAGAAGATGTTCTCCATCCCATGATGCTGGGTCTAGATTCCTCCCCAGGAGTCATATTCCAAGATGTCAGGTAGATTTACTCCCCTGGGTGTCAAATCCCACATAGGGAGGAGGGCAGTGATTTCACCTGCCAAGTTGTCTTAGCTAGAGAGAGAGAGTGACATCTCAGCAACAAAAAGGCACTTGAGAGGAAGCTCTTAGGCACAATTATAGGCAGACCTAGCCTCTCCTTTGCAGCAACAGTCTTGCCAAGGGCAAGTCCCATGGTAGAGGGCTCAGCCCATAAAACCATTAGTCCCCTATGTCTCTGAGCACATCCACAGCCATCAAGGTGGGAAAGCCCAACACCCCTGCACTCTCCTGCAGCCCCTCAAGGGGGCACTACAGACTTCCCTCACTGTTCTTTCCCTTTTTTCCAATTAACTCCCCTTTTATTAATTAACTATATCAAAAAAAAATTTAAGTTATACAATAAAAAACATTTCAAACAAACCATAACAAGGGAGTAAGAAAAAGGCAACTAACCTAAAATAACTACTTTGCTTCCAACATGTTCCTACTGTACCCCAAGAAAATAACCTAATTTAGCAACATTTCTGTGAACTTGTTCCTACCATACCCATTGGAAATTAACAAACCATATTCATTCCTGGGCATTCCCAGAACATTAAATTTACCCACAATAGCTTATCTGTTCTTATTTGGTTATCATTCCCCCTTCATTAATTGCTCTCTATTGCTAGTTCCCCTACATTCTACATTGTAAACCATTTATTTTATGAGTGGGTTGTTTAACATCCAGGTATTTGTGAATTTTCTAAGTCTCTGATGGTTATTCACTTCTAATTGCATTCCATTGTGGTCAGAGAATGTGCTTTGAATAATTTCAATTTTTTTAATTTATTGAGGCTTGTTTTATGTCCCAGCATATGGTCTATTCTGGAGAAAGTTCTATGATCTCTAGAGAAGAATGTGTATCCTGGTGATTTGGGATGTAATGTTCTATATATGTCTGTTAAATCAAATTCATCAGATGGTTTAGGTTTTCAATTTCCTTATTGGTCTTCTGTCTGGTTGAAGTCTCCCACAATTATTGTGGAAACATCCATTTCTTCCTTTAGATTTGCCAGTGTTTCTCTCATATATTTTGTGGCACCATGGTTGGGTGCATAAACATTTATGATTGTTATTTCTTTATGTTGAATTGCCCCTTTTATTAGTATGTAGTGGCTTTCTTTCTCTCGCATACTGTCTTTGCGTTTAAAGACTATTTCATCTGAGATTAATATTGCTCCACCTGCTTTCTTTTGGCTGTACCTTGTATGAAATATTTTTCACTCCTTTGACCATAAATTTCTTTGTATCCCTGTGTCTAAAATGAGTCTCTTGTATATGACATATTGATGGTTCATATTTTCTGATCCATTCTGCCAATCTATATCTTTTAATTGGTAGTTAAATCCATTTGCATTCAATGTTATTACTGTGAAGGCATTTCTTGAATCAGCCATCCTATTCTTTGGCTTATGTATATCAGAAACATTTTTCCCTCTCTCTCTCTCTTATTGTCCTTTAATGAACCAATATTGAATCTCTTTAGTACTGAACCTTTCTCCATATCTCTCTCTCCTTTCTTTGTTTCTCTGTTGGTAGGGCTCCCTTTAGTATCTGAAGTAGGGCAGGTCTTTTATTAGCAAAATCTCTCAGCATTTGTTTGTGAAAAATTTAAGCTCTCCCTCAAATTTGAAGGAGAGTTTTGCTGGATAAAGTATTCTTGGTTGGAAATTTTTCTTTCTCAGAATTTTAAATATGTCATGCCACTGCCTTCTCACTTCCATGCTGGTGGCTGAGTAGTCACTACTTAGTCTTAGGCTGTTTCCTTTGTATGTGGTGAATTGCTTTTCTCTTGCTGCTTTCGGAACTTGCTCCTTCTCTTCAGTACTTGACAGTCTGATCACAATATATCTTGGAGTGGGTTTATTTGGATTTATTCTATTTGGAGTTCACTGGGCATTTATGCTTTGTGTATTTATATTGTGTAGAAGGTTTGGGAAGTTTTCCCCAACAATTTCTCTGAACACTCTTTCTAGACATTTACCATTCTCTTCCCCTTCTGGGACACCAATGAGTCTTATATTTGGACTTTTATTTTATCTATCATATCCCTGATGTCCATTTCAAATCTTTTTATTTTTTCCCATTCTTTCTTTTGTTCTTTCATTTTCTGTTCTGTGGTCCTTGAGGTCACTGATTCATTGTTCATCTTCCTCTAGTCTTGTACTATGAGCATCCAGAATCTTTTTAATTTGGTCAACAGTTTCTTTTATTTCCATAAGGCCATCTAATTTTTTATTTACTCTTGAAATTTCTTCTTTATGCTCTTCTACAGTCTTCTTCATGTCCTTTATATCCTGTGCCATGCTCTTATTGTTTGTCTTTAGTTCTTTGATTAATTGCCCCAAGTACTGTGTCTCCTCTGATCTTTTGATTTGGGTGTTTGGGCTCGGGTTTTAACACATGCTTTAAAATTTTCTGTTGTTTTTGGCCTCTTGGCATTTGCTTTACTTGATAGGTTCTTTTAAGATATGTAGGATTATTCAAAGACTCTAATTTGTCAGATCTACAGCTTGGAGGTGTACACTTTAACCAGGAGATGGCATGTGTGAGTCACCTATTCCCATCAAGCCAGTTCTCCCCAACTTTGTCTTTGTGGTGTGTGGGAGTTTGATTCTTGTAGGGTCCAACTGGTGCACCAAGTTTGGGTGTGTTGATGGTGTTGTCTGCCCTGAATGTGGGGCATGTGTCTGAGTAGTTAGGGAGAGAGGGCAGCTTTAATAATCAAACCTCCCAGTCCTTCCTGGAGATTTAAGGTTGTTGCAAGAGTCTAAGCCTTCATTTCATTGTTGCCCCAGGTTGTCTCTTCCACTGTCCTTGGTATTGGCATATGGTCCCTGGGATTTCTGAGTGAGTCCCTCTTCCAAGCTGTGCTCTTCTAGGGCCTCTGCTGAGGGAAGGCTGTGCTATGTCACAAGTGTGTGCCATCCCTCAAGGGAAGTTATGGGCCACTGGGCCATGTAGTTGCATTTCCAGACTGCTGTAAGGATGGCTGAATGGGGCATGTTAATTTCCCCCTATTTGCACAGCTCCACCATCCCAGCTCCAGGACAATTAGCATGAAAGGCTATTGTCCACACCCAATATTGTGGCATGTGTGTGTGTTGCTGGAAACACTTCCTGTCACACTGGGTTTTTTGATGTGGCTTTGGGCTGTGGTGCCAGTGCTGGACAGGAGCGTTCCAAGCCTGCTGGGAAGATGGCTGCAAGGGGCATAGTTATTTTCCCCTTTTGGCTCACCACTGCCTTCCTTGCTCTGAGACAATTAGCTATCTTCCATGCCAGATATTGAGGCATTCACACAGCCCATTCTTGCTGTGCTTCACTGTGTGGTTCTTGCTGCCATATCTGCAGCCACTTTGGGATTTTTCATAAAAGAACTAGTCCACTTCCAAATGCCAACCTACACTTTCCCCACAGCACAGTGTGGCTGCAGGATATTCAGCAGGCTTACTCACTCATTTCAGAACAGCAGACTCCCAGTTTCACCAAGTGCACAGTCCCTGTAGATTTAGCAGACCTTGTCCAGCTGGTGCATCACTGGAACTGGTGTTCTGGGTCACTTTCTGGGTTTTATCTAGCATTTTTTATGGAGGCATTTTTTTGCCCTGTCTCTCCTAGCTGCAATCTTAGGTTCTCCCCCACTTAGTCTCTTAAACCTCAGTATAATACTACCTGCCCTGCTAACCTAATAAGGTGCTATGTAAAATGACAACTGCCCTTTGAAGTGAGGCTCTTTGAAAAAGTCTAAGACTGATTAAAATTTTCCAATTTACAGATCAGCAATGCTTTATGAAAAATATGCAACTGAGATGGGTGAGGAAGAGGACTAAAATGTATTAAGCATGCTGCCCAATATTATCTGTTTGCTCCTCCAGATCCATTCTTTCTTTATTTTATTGTGATTTTTCACATACCATACAATTATCCAAACATCCAAAGTGTACAATCAATTGCCCCCAGTACCATCATACAGCTGTGCATCCATCACCACAACAACCCCCCTCCATTGTTGACTCATAGTATTTGTGTAGTATATTTGTTACTGTTAATGAAAGAATGTTGAAATACTACAACTGTAGTATATAGTTTGCAATAGGTATATATTTTTTCCTATACACCTCTCTATTAATAACTTCTAGTCATAGTGTCATACATTTGTTCTGGTTAATGAAAGAGATTTCTAATATTTGTACAGTTAATCTTGGACATTGTCCACCAAAAAGTTTACTGTTTTATACATTCCCATCTTTCAGCCTCCAACTTTCTTCCTGGTGACAAAAATGACTCTGAGCTTACCCTTTCCACCACATTTATGCATCATTCAGCACTGCTGGCTCTTCTTACAATGTCTACCATCACCTCTGTTCATTTCCAAATATTTAAGTTCATCCTAGTTGAACATTCTGCTAATACTAAGCAACCGCTCCCTATTCTTTAGCCTCATTCTATATCTTGGTAACTTATATTTCATGTCTATGAGTTTACATATTATAATTAGTTCCTATCAGTGAGACCCTGTAATATTTGTCCTTACATGTCTGGCTTATTTCACTCAGTATATTGCCCTCAAAGTTTCATCATCAACCTATTTTTTAGATGGTTTTGTTCACATGCCATATATTCCATCCTTAGTAAGCAATTGATGGTTCCCTGTATAGTCACATATTTATGTGTTCACCACCCTCACCACTATCTATATAAAGACATCTACATTTCTTCCACAAAACAGGAGAAAAAGTCAAAGAAGGTAGAGAGGTAAAAGGAAAAGAAAAAAGAAAGAGAGAAAAACACAAACAAAAAAATGACAGCTAGGAAGCAACAAAAAGAAAGATAACCTTAGATCAAAGTAAAGAGTCAGACAACACCACCAATGCCAAGAACCTCACACCCCTCCACTACACCCCCCTCTTATCTGCATTTACCTTGGTATATTGCCTTTGTTACATTAAAGGAAACATAATGCAATGATTCTGTTAATTATAGTCTCTAGTTTGCATTGATTTCATTTTTCCCCAATGCCTCCCTATTTTTAACACCTTGCAAAGTTGACATTCATTTGTTCTCCTTTGTGAAAAAACACATTTGTACATGTTATCACAATTGTTGAACACTCTAGGTTTCACTGAGTTATACAGTCCCAGTCTTTATCCTTCCTCTTTTCTTCCAGTGTCTCACATGCTCCTCACCTTCCTCTCTCAACCATACTTGCAGTCATCTTTGTTCAGTGTACTTACATTCCTGTGCTACCATCACCTAAAATTGTGATTCAAACCTCTCACTCCTGTCTTTTGCTATCAGTCTGTAGTGCTCCCTTTAGTATTTCCTATAGGGCAGGTATCTTGTTCATAAACACTCTCATTGTCTCTTTGTCAGAGAATATTTTGAACTCTCCCTCATATTTGAAGGACAATTTTGCCCGATATGTGATTCTTGGTTGGTAGTTTTTCTCTTTCAGTATCTTAAATATATCACACCACTCTCTTCTTGACACCATGGTTTCTACTGAGAAATCTGCACATATTCTTATCAAGCTTACTTTGTATGTGATGGATCACTTTTCTCTTGCTGCTTTCAGGATACTTTCTTTGTCTTTGATGTTTGATAATTTGATTATTAAGGGTCTTGGCATAGAACTATTCAGATCTATTCTGTTTGGAGTATGTTGCACTTCTTGGATTTGTAATTTTGTATCCTTCATAAGAGATGGGAAATTTTCATTGATTATTTCCTCTATTATTGCTTCTGCCCATTTTTCTTTCTCTTCTCCTTCTGGGACACCAATGATATGTACATTCTTGTATTTCATTTCATCCTTAAGCCCCCAAAGATGTTACTCATATTTTTCCATTTTTTTCTCCATCTGTTCCTTAGCATGTAGTCTTTCAGGTGCCTTGTTCTCCAGTTCCTGAATGTTTTCTTCTGCCTCTTGGGATCTACTGTTGTATGTTTCCATTGTGTCTTTCATCTCTTGTTTTGTGCTTTTCATTTCCATAGATTCTGCCAGTTGTTTTTTTGAACTTTCAATTTCTGCCTTATGTACACCCAGTGTTTTCTTTACAGCCTTTATCTCTTTTGCCATATCTTCTTTAAACTTTTTGAATTGATTTAGAATTAGTTGTTTAAATTCCTGTTTCTCAGTTGGAGTGTAAGTTTGTTCCTTTGACTGGGCCATAACTTTGTTTTTCTTAGTGTAGACTGTAGTTTTCTGTTGTTTAGGCATCTGGCCTCCTTGGCCACCCCAATCATGTTTTCACAGATGAGAGCAGACTCATGTCCCAGAAGGAAGAAATATTCAGTAGCTGGTTTCTCTGATGGTGTGTCTTAAGAGGATTAACACACCCTCTACTTTTCTGCTCAGCAGGTGGTGCCTGTTAGCCTATCACTCCAAACTGGAGTAAGGAGGTGTGGACCATGGCTCTCCTCCCCCAGGCTCTGGGATCTGGCCCTGAATGGAAGACGGGTAGTAGAGCTGGGCCCCACCTCTTTTCTCTTGGGAAGCTGTGCCCCCTAGACAGAGGTCATTTGCATATAGATTTTTTTGTTTCTCTGACTCTCTTCTCTCCACCATTGTCTGGGTCAGAGTGCTTGTGAGTTTAAAATGGCTGAGGTTTTCTCTACTGCAGAGCACTGCAAGCTGAAAATTGTTGAGGCTTTCTCCACTGAACTTCCCAGCTTGAGAAAGAGAGAAAGGGACAGAAACCCCCAGATACACCCATCAGCCAGAGATAGCACCTGATCCTTTGGGCTCTCCCTCCTAAGACAGATATGTCCCCTGATTCTAGCTTCCACTCTTCTCTATGCCACCATCTTAGCTCTTCCAGATCCATTCTTCACCCTTCTCTTCCCTGCAATATGCAGGAGATTTTTTAAAAAAAGACCTGAATGAAGGCTGATTCAACACCTGTGGCTGTTTTACTGCTTTTCTTTAATTTGGCATTTGGAATTGGCTTGTCAATTGCTATAGTAAGTACTTTTGGATTCATGTTGGAAATATACTGAATTCATAGATTAATTTGATGGAAGCCATGTATTTACAATAATGAGTTATCCCTTTCAGGGATCTTCTGTATCTTTCCATTTACCCTCTATTCATCATAATTTATTAGTACTTTAAACATATATGTATGTGTATATATGTATATGTGGATGTATTTCTATACACACACATAAATATAAACTTAAGGATAATAAATTTTTGTCATGTTTATTCAAAGGTACTTTATGGAGATTTTTGCTACTCTGAAGAAAAACTTTTTCTTTGCCACATTTTCAAACTGGTTATTCATGTTGTATAGGAAAAGTATTATTTCTCTTATATAAATATAGACTTTACTTGTTGGTTGCTATATTTTTGCTGTTGTTTCCTATATTTTTGTATGCTGTGACATCAATTATTCTCTTTCCCATTGTTTATCCCTATGCTTTGGTTTGCTAAAGCTGCCAGAATGCAATATACCATAAATGGTATGGCTTTTGCAAGGAGGATTTATTAATTTACAATTTACAGTTCTTTGGCCATGAAAGTGTCCAACTAAAGGCATCAGCAGGATGATATCCGGATTCTGAAGACAGGCTGCCAGCATTAAGGAAATCTCTGTAACATGGGAAGGCACATGGCTAGTGTGTGCTCATCCTTCTCTCCTGGGCTTCATTGCTTCCAGCATCTGGTTTCAGTGGCTTCCTCTCTCAGCTTCTATACACCCTGTCTTCATTTCTCAGGGACTTTTCTCTAAGCTCTCTGTTACTTTTCTCTGTGTACTTTATCCTCTTATAAAGGACTCCAGTAAGAGGACTAAGACCAAACTTGACTGAGTTTGGTTACATCTCAATTGAAATAACCTAATCAAAAATTCTCACCCACAATAAGTCTGCACTACAGGAATGGATTAAAAGAACATGGACTTTTCTGGAATACATAGCAGCTTCAAATTGCCACATCTTCTTATTTCTTTTTCTGTTTTTATTGCTAGTTTGATATTTACTCTTAGTGTTGCTCATGGGCCTCCCTATATTTCTAACATTTTTAGAGGGAAATTTGCCAATGCTTTATCATCAGCTGTGGATGTTTTGGTACATGTTTGGATCATATCCTTTTTAAAATAAAAATATATTCTTCCATTTCAAGATTGTTCACAATATTATTATGATGTGGTCAGTGTATTTATTGACTTCTATAAAAGTGATTCCTTTTTCTTTGTTAAATTTATAAATTTAATTAATAATGTTAAATATAGATTACTGACAAAATCTATAATTGGTCATGATGTGTTGTTTTTTTATGAAAATGGTGGGATTAAATTCACATTTATAGTTTTTACACCTATTTAAAATAATGTTGACCTATTATTTTCCTTTGAAATGTAAACCTTGTTGGATTTTTAAATATACATATGAAAAGAACAATATTTGTTAAATGAAGAGATGAAGGAAATGAATGGTGGAGGGATAGATGGATGGATAGACAGAGTCAACAGAAAAAGGTGGAAGAACCTGGGTGGATGGATGAATGGAGGAAAAGAGAAAGGAATGGACAAAGGGACATGATAGAGGGATAGAAGGAGAGTGGTTAAGTAGAAGAATTGAGAAATTGAATGAATATAGAGACAGATGAGACTGAAAAGCTAGACCAACAGAGGAAGGAAAGACAGAATATCTAAAATAATACCAGTCTCACTGTTGACACAATATAAAGGTAGACAAAATGATGCCTTCATAAATTCTGTCATAGTAAAAAGTCACTGCATAACTTAGGTTTCTTTTGATTACAAACAACAGAAAACCAAACTCAAATTTGCTAAAGCAAAAAAAAAGAAGGCATTAGCCACTATAAGTCATGATAACTTCTGCACAAATCTTGTAATTTTCTTCATTCTCTTGCTAAATTAGGCCATATGATCATTTCTTACACATAAATTGCACCAGATGGAAAGGAATATTCTAATTTGGTTAAGTCAAAAGTGCTCATGCCTGGGGATAAGGTCAGAGTCAGTAGACCTCAACCACATATCTTCTGCACAGTGTAGAAAAAAAACAATTAACTCAAAAACCTGGGTGTTTGAAGTGGAATAAGGGTAACATAGATATTGAGAGACATGTATCAATTGTACAAAACACCTATGTTGTTATTCCATTTTAAAATTCCAACAATGATGTCAAGGCCACATATTGTACTGAAAGTGCAGGATAAGGATGTTGTTGAATATCATGTCTGCATGCTTCACATTATATCACAAACACAAACACAATAACAGTGCTATGATCTTATGATCAAATCCCTATTGCAATAGGAGCCAAATACAGAATGAAGGATACTGTATAAAATAGAAGGGTTTCCACACTCCTGGAGTGTGCATTACTTGAGTATGTATTCTCAATACATATACCTGGTGAAAGACCTGATGCATTAATATAAGCTGATTTCCTACAAACAGCCGGTATTAGTCAGGGTTCTCTAGGAAAACAGAATCAACAGCAGATAACTGTAAATATGAGGTTTATACAATTGTTTCATGCAACTGTGGAAAAGCAAGAGTCCAAATTCTGTAGGACAGAATGCACAAGTCCATATTCTGTATGGCATGCTGTGAGATGGAAACTCTGATAAAGGTCTTCAATGAACTCCTCAGGAGAGGCTGGCTGGCTGAAGAAGAAGTGAAACTTCTCTTTTTTCCCATAAAAGTCTTCAACTTATTTGGTTAAATCCAACTGATTGTAGTCTCTAATTGCATGAAGCATACCCTTAGTTGATGGCAGATGTAATCTGCCACAGATGCAATCAATTGACTGATGATTTAATAAACCTGCCTTCTGGTTTATTAACCAGCCACTAAATCTCATTGCAGTAACAGGCTAATGTTTGCTTGACAAGACAACTGGGCACTATCACATGGCCAAGTTCACACATGAAACTAACCATCACAGCCCAAATAAGAAATGGACAAAAACTTGGACATTTTTATGAAAGATTACAAAAAAATGGCCAAAAAACACATGAAGAGGAACTCAACATATTAAATACCACAATGAACTCATTATATTCTAAATTGCCAGAATGGCTATAAGTGAAAGGACTGGGAATCCCAAAGGCTGTTGAGGATGTAGAGGAACAGGAACTATTTCACATTCCTCATGAGAATACAAATTATTATGATTACTTTGTTGAACTGTTCAGTAGTTTATTTTAAAGATGATCATTAACCTGCCATGTGACACAGAAATTCCACTCAGTTATTTATGCAAGTAAAATATTAACATGTAGCCACAAAAAGATTTTCAGAAAAATGTTCATAGCAATTTTATTCATAATAGCCAAAAACTATTTTTTAAATGCACAAAAAAATGTCCATCAACAAGAAAATTGATCAAAAAAATTAAGGTATAAATACAGTGTAATACTATTAAGCAATAGAAAAGAACAAACTACAAATAGATTCATAAAATGGGTGAATTTCAAAAGCATTATGTTGAGGAAAAGAGGCAGACTTGAAGTGTACATACCATAGGATTCCATCTATATGAACTGCAATAATTAACAAAAATAATCTTACTGTGATAAAAGTAAGAATGATAATTACTTCTGGTGTGTGAATTTGGGCAAGAAGGACTGGAAAGGAGCATAAGGGAACTTTTGGAGGAGATACAAATTTTCCATATATTGATTTCATTGATATAGATGATATTTAAACATGTATATACATTTGCAAAACTCATCAAACTGTGCACTTAAAATTATGTTTTGTGTGTAAAATTTTGATTTTTTTCCTTCTAGGATTAATGTTTTAAGTTTACTTTTAGCAAGACAAAGAATCAAAAGACTGAAATTGAGCATAAGAATGATAGAGTCTTCCCCTCTCATCTCAGAGATAAGGCTACCGAGCCCAAATCACACCAAATTAGCTGCTGGGACAGGAACCAAGGTCTCACAATCTTAAATATCAATGATATCCATTTGTTTATCCCTTTATTTTTTCTTCATCATTATCATCAAATAAATGAAAAGGCGGCTCATAAGCTCTGATCTCTTTCTTCTTGTACTGTTTTGCCTTTACCAAAATCCTAAATTATGTTACTTGACCAGTGTTCTACAAAGTATTCTACATGTGAAAATGTCTTCTACAGGAAAAAAATCATATCAAATATTTTTTTAAAGTGCTGAGTCCTCTACCCCTTCTTGGCGAGTCACAAAGCATAAACATGTCCA